>NC_070587.1:26060876-26660876 GCF_027409825.1 Scomber japonicus | reverse complement strand
AATTAGAAAACAAAATCAGATGTTCAGAAGCAGTGAGCACCCCTATATAGTTAGAATTATATGATCTTTATATGATGGTATTTATTTAATTTGGGCACCCACGGGCAAAAACATAAATCGGCGCCTATGCCTAAGAATATCTGAGCACTATCTGAGTAAATGCACTAAATTAATTTACAGACTGGAGTTTCCTGTGATAATTTTTGCTCACCATTGATAGCCATCATGACGGTTGGTCTTCACGAGTTGCATTGGACAGTTGCAGTGACTGCAAAACTTTTGCCGTTCAAGAAGACCCCTCTTTTGCATCCACAACACAACATCTCGTTTGTGTTTCCAGTTGTCCGATGCGTGCAGCAATGTGGTGAGTTCGCGCCTCAAATGTGCCATCCTCTCTTTTGCCGGTGCAAGCAATGCGCAAGCAATGCGCAAGCTCCTACCATACATCCATGGCTCCTACGCATTGTTTTGATCAGGTGATCACCATGTGGTCATTAGGTGTTCATGCGAGGTCTGCGTGACTGTAAGCGTGTGGCTAACGGTACTGTAGCTCTTAAGCTAGTTTTAGATTCACATCTTGCTCTGCTGGACACGTTGCACTTCGGAAAAAAGGTAAAGTTAATTATTTAATGTACAACTGCTAGGTCATTCTCTAATTTAGGGTACATTTCATGTCAGCAAAAAAGCACAAGAGCACTGTCCTTCCTCAGTGCAACACTAAGTCTCTCAATATAGTATATTAATTCAGTGTTACATATCTGTTATCTGCAGAGCTTAAACATGAACTGTTTTTATATTTTTTAACTAAAAAACATGTTTTTACTTCAGAGTTGGTCAACTATGTCACGGACAAACGGTGTTATAAAAACCATTACATTTTGCTAGCATGCTTGTAGTTGACATGTTGAAGATGACTAAGAATTCAGTATTTGCCCTTTGTGAAATCCAATAAGACTTGCTGCAAGAGAATTGACCATGTTTTTATCTTCTTCTGTCCAACAGCTCCACCCAGACCAACCTCCTACCTTTACCGCTCCTTGACCTTTTATATCAAAAACCAATGGCTCTTTTAAGAGCCACTCCTCTAGTGCACTCACTCACTCACTCACTCATACTCTCTCTCTCTCACTCACACACACCTGTCTCTCTCTCTCTTTCTCTCTCTCTCTCACACACACACACACACACCTCTCTCTCTGTTTGTTTGTCTGCGTCTTCCTAAAATGGCTGATCAGCAGGACAGTGGGAAGGTAGATGATACTATTTTCCTAGCAGACTTGCTTCTGGCTGAATTAAAAGTGAGTCTTGATTATTTGTGATAATACTAAAACGTGGCAATTTGTAAGTGTTCTGAATTTCAGTGTTATCATACAATGCTCGCTTTTTCATGCAAGGCAAAGGAAGCAAAGGAAAAATCAGCATCCACTATACCTGCTGAAGGCAGTAAGGCTACTTTGCGATGGGTGGAGAGAGATGTAGATGGACGTCCACTCGGAAAAAGAAGCAGAAGTGAAGAGACACGGAAACATGCATCGGCTACAGGTAGTTCATGTCTTGCAAGATAACTTGTCATTACCCTAATCAAATGAGTAATAACAACTAACTGTGTGCATAATATTTAAATTCAGCTAATGTATACCCTGATGTGAGTTTTTTCACATTTAAAACATAGACCACCGAACAGGGTGGTTTGTGCACTCAGTCCATTTCCTTTCTATTTGTCTATGGTGCCAATCAGAGACTGAGATTTGTGTCAGCTAGATCTGTTTCCAGATTATGTCTTTTGATCCTCAAGTGCAAAGAAAAACAATGTGAAAAAACGTTCATAGTCCATCCATCCATTTTCTACCACTTTATCCGGGGTCGGGTCGCGGGGGCAGCAGCCTAAGCAGGGAAGCCCAGACTTCCCTCTCCCCAGCCACTTCGTCCAGCTCTTCCCGGGGGATCCCGAGGCGTTCCCAGGCCAGCCAAGAGACATAGTCCCTCCAGCGTGTCCTGGGTCTTCCCCGGGGTCTCCTACCGGTGGGACGTGCCCTGAACACCTCACCAGGGAGGCGTCCAAGAGGCATCCTAACTAGATGCCCGAGCCACCTCATCTGGCCAGCCAGCCTGAGGAAGCTCATTTCGGCCGCTTGTACCCACGATCTCGTTCTTTCGGTCACTACCCAAAGCTCATGACCATAGGTGAGGGTATGGTCACCCAAAGCTCATGACCATAGGTGAGGGTAGGAATGAAGATCTACTGGTAAATCGAGAGCTTCGCCTTTCGGTTCAGCTCTGTCTTCACCACGACGGATCTGTGCAGAGCCACATTACTGCAGACGCTGCACCGATCCGCCTGTCGATCTCCCGTTCCATCCTTCCCTCACTCGTGAACAAGACCCTGAGGTACTTGAACTCCTCCACTTGGGGCAGGATCTCATCCCCGACCCGGAGAAGGCACATCCTTTTCCGGTTGAGGATCATGGACTCGGATTTGGAGGTGCTGATTCTCATCCTGGCCATTTCACACTCGGAGGCGAACCGATCCAGTGAGAGTTGGAGGTCACGGTCTGATGAAGCCAACAGGACCACATCATCTGCAAAAAGCAGTGACCCAATCCTGAGGTCAGCAAACCGGACCCCCTCCACACCCTGGCTGCGACTTGAAATCCTGTCCATGAAAACTATTAACAGGATCGGGGCAGCCCTGGTGGAGTCCAATCCCCACTGGAAACAAGTCCGACGTACTACCGGCAATGTGGACCAAAGTGTCAGTGTTGCACGATATGGTTAAAAAAAATCATAATACAATTATTTTGACTCTGGTTCCCATGTAATTCGCAATTAGTTGGATGATCATTTTCACACACATTACCAAACACATTGTGTGATATGTGTAGTACTAGATTTTTGAACCAGGATATATATGCAGCATATAGTACCTTCATTATAATGCTGTTGGTTATCAAACATTGAGGCACAGAATCCAGATTTAACTGTGCAGCCTTGTTACCACTATGTTAAAATACATACTGTATATTCTATACTGACTGACTTTTTTGTCTTTCCTTTTTATCAATCTTTTCAGTTTCTGTTGCCTCTAACAAGGCCTCTGCTTCTTTTGAGTCTACTGAGGAGGTTCCCACAGTGACCCAAGACACCTGTTGTCAATATGTATTTGGTAAGATGATACTTAATTGTAATTAAGTATTAATTAAGTATTCATTATTAAGTGTAATTAAGTTAGTACAAAGTGTGTAGTTTATCATTTAATGTTTATTTTATCTGTGTTTAAGACACTGAGATGCAGAGCTTAAAGGACATTCTGACCACAGCCACAACAATGTTCAGAATATGGATGAGCAACCTTCAACCTCCACATCATGGTGCTTGCGTCAGTCTGCTGCCCAAGATGAGTGGCGGAAAGCACGGTCCCATCACCTGAACTGTTTGCTGTCCTGCAATGAGGTCCCAAAAAGGAAGTGCTGTCACTGCACCTCCCCTGCCATAATTCGCTGCAGAGACTGCATGCCAGAGGAGTGTGTACGGAATAGGACATACACATACATTCTAAACTCACACTCCATAACAGGGAGTCTTGCATCAATGGAATTTACAAGCCCATTGAGCCAACAGTGTGCTGCGTAGAAAAGGATGGCACATACTGTCTGGCCAATCAAGGTATTATTCTGATCCTTTTGGTAAAGTGCTTGAAGTTATGTTTGACCTTTTTAGTTTTGATAATAATCTCAACTGGAAACATTTTTAAGTCTTCTCCCTAGTTACTGAACCTCTCTTTTCAGTGCGACTGTTTCCTACAGTGAGACCTTCCCAGCTATGCACCTGTGACCCTGAGAACATTACAGAATCAGCTGGCAGAGCAGTTATCTTGGTTTGCATAAATGGTATGGACTATCAATTTTTAGTTTTTTGCTAAGTTGAATGTCTCAAAATAACTACACATTTATTATAATTATTTTTGTTTTTAGGTCGGTATGATTTGCACATGCCAAATTTGTTTTGCAGATTGTGTCTAGCACAGTGGACACCTGACAGAAGAGATGAAAACTGTTGCATCCAGTTTGTCTAGGCAAGCTTTTTTGCGGATGTTGGAGAGGAGAACTTCTCACTTTGGAAGGGCAGGTTCAGTGTGGATGACAATTGTAGGGATTGGAGAATATTACTGTAGCTATTTCATGTATCTTTTTACAAATTGACAGGCTGGGAAAATACATGGAGACATATTCCAGAGAAGCTTCATGGAGTATACATTCTGCCAGTTCCAGTGTGACCAAATGGCCTGTGTTAAAGAGTTCACCTGTCCTGCATGTACACCAAACATGCTGGCTCTCTGCAGATGGCAACCGAAAACAGTACAGATTTCGACAGTCAAAGGGGTGAGGGGTAAAATTAACTGAATAAATTATGTCTGAGACCCATGAATATAATCTTTTTTTTCCTCATCTCATTAAGGTCAGAGGAGCCATATTTTGATGGCACTTTCATCGCCAAAGACTGTGACGTAAAACATTTTGTTGAGGACGTCCAGAGCAAAATGAAAAGTGTTAGTAGTATTTGCACTTATTTAAATACACTATATGGCCAAACCTTTGAGATATATGCCTTTTATATTTATTTAATAGTGTTAGTATTCTAGTGTTGTCTGTTAATATAATATTAAAGTATGTAAGTTAAGGAAATGGCACATCTCATCTCATTTAACCTGAATATTTTCTCATCTAGACTGCTGGCAGAGGAATTTGTGGAGCCAGTCAGTGGTCTGCTGTACGGGAGACTGCCCGAAGAGCAAGCAAGTTGGATAAAGAGGGCCTTGAAGTGGTTGTTTGCAGACATGGAGTGCTGCTCAAGGCTCTAAACATATACAGGGGGGAAATATTTGCTTATCCCCTTTTCTTACAGAAGGAGCTCCAGGCAGCCGCAAACGGGCAGTTCTACTGCACAGACGTTGCTTGTAAATACTGGCCCTACCTGGAGAAGTTGGCAGGGTCCATGATGGACCTCAGACCATTGCTACAGATGAGGCCCTTTCTTTCCATGATGCATGCTAAGGCCCATTCCACCAAGTGTGAGGTACTACATATTCATAATCAAAACAAGTGTAACTGCTTTAGTACTTAAATAATATATATGACAGGTTTCCCTGTGATTTGTTAGATCACATGGAGTGGCAGAAATCAGGAAGGTGCTGGATCAACAGCCGGGGAGATGATGGAAATGGCCAACAGCTACCTTTCTCGATGTGCTCTCACAACAAAGTACATGACCAAATATGGTAAATATTCCTTATTTGTATTATATTCTAGTCTTTTATTCTTTCTTTTTTTCATTCTAATACTTTGTACAGTACGAGATATTCTTAATTTTATTTTAATATTATAATGCATTAATAAAACTCCCTTCTATTTGTCTTTAACCCCTTAACATCTTTCGCCCGCCGGCGGGCGATTTGCCCCTCCCGCGAGTGAAATTATGATACGCAGCAATATATACAGCTTCAACTTCCATCATTATGGACATGCTATACATCGCTAGAAAGGTTAGAATCTCCACAATGCAACCATCCAGTTGATTTTACAGAAATCATGAGCACCAAACCATAAATCATTCATATTTACCGGCATGGTAAACGTGAGGTACAAAAAACAAACAGCGACTCCCTACCTTTGAAGCGGTCGTGAAGCCCAAATATGTGTCCATTCCTCAATTGTTTATATTCATAAGAATCCACTGATCAAAAGTATCAAAATGGTTTTTCATAAAATTATTCCAGCATCCGAATATTGTCCTGTAAAGTCCATTGTTCACCGTCTGCCAGCTTTGTTCGTCAAATAAAATCCGAACTTTCCCGAGCCTTAGCGATATTTTCCTTAGTTCCTGTATAGTGTTGTTGGTAGTGTTGTTTTTGGCGGCCTATTTTACTTTTAGTTTTAGTCTAGTCTTTGTGTCAAGCGGTCGTTTTAGTTTTTATTAGTTTTAGTCATGTTCATACTCCTTTTAGTCTAGTCAAGTTTTAGTCGACGAAAAGTCTGAGCATTTTAGTCTAGGTTTAGTCAGAATTGTCCCTGACTATTTTAGTCTAGTTTTAGTCAAAGAAAACTGTATTAATCTCTTTTCAGTAATGTTATTCTATCTAACCCCGTCAATATAGTATAAGTACCTAGTGGTAGAGAGATGGAACTGTAACCTCCTGGAGGTGTTATTTTAAGACTTGTTGTCACAAACAACAACAAAAACAATAGTCCAGAGAGGTATTACATAAAAGTGGTCAAGTGACACACCTGGGTTAGGGTTAGGGTGTAGTAGTGTGTAGTAGTAACTTGGGTTAGTTAACCTAGAGGGAGAGGTAAATCTGATAATAGAAGACCCCAGTGGCTTCAATATATTAGCTAAACAAAGCCAAAGGGTTCATCTATTAGTGAATTTACCCTTTCTCACGAGTTTACTTAGCCAGGTGCCAAACACACCTCATACTGCGCCCCCCCCTGGACACAACCATATATGGTCAGCACGTGCATATTAATTAGCCATGTGCCCTCTCTGGAGCGGCTACAGAGACGAGGGGGGGGGGGGGGGGCGGGGGAAGAAGCGAGATACACGGCTATATTGGGCAATAAATCAGTCAGAAAAAATATCTTGCATTTTAATAAGCTACAATAAAAACTAAACAAAAAAACCAAAATATTTTCGTCTCGTTTTTATTCGTCAACAAAATGGGATTAGACATTTTATTATTGTTATCGTCACGTGACCAGCATTTTCGTTTCGTCTCGTCTTCGTCACGTGATAAAGGTTCGTTGACGAAGATATTTCGTCATAATTTCCGTTGACAAAAGCAACACTAGTTGTTGGGTATGTTTGTTTTCCTTATCTTCTTACCTACAAAACAAAAGTGTCCCTATCTTTTCCTGTTGAGTTTTCATCCCGGTACACCCCGTGAAAGAGACCAAGCACTCTCAGTTTGGAGGACCAATAGGCTCGGTCTTCTGTTCTTTGAGGCCCTAGTATAGCCTAAGCTTATTGGCTATCAACATGTCAATCACTCAGGATTGTAGCCAATAAATTTACCTTTCCAACGATGGTAGGCATGTCCATGGGGGTTGCGTATGAGCCAACCTACATCACTGCGTAACCCACCCAGCAGGCTCATTTTACGTAGGAGAGCGCACGGAACACACTGTCGACGCACACTTGCCTTTGGTTTTTTTGGGATATTTTTGATACTTTTGGATATTTTACAATGCCGAAAGCTACGAAGAAGACTAAGTATGTCTTGGAAGAGGCGTTGGAGATGGTTATGGCATCATCTGAAGAGTTTCAACTGTAGGACTAAAGTTACGTAATCCACCTCTTTCTTTTTTCCCCACTTTATTTCGATTTTTTTATCAAGCTTGTAAACAAATTGAACTGGATTTTTTTCACTGTATTGACTTTACATTAGGCTTTTATTTATAATGCCCAGACACTGGGAATATTCCCCCAAAATAATAGTTCTGTTTATTACAGTTATTTTCCTGATGTTTTTGTGTAATATGTCATATATATCTGTTTTTATTTGTTTTCCATGTAAATAACACCCCATTAAATTGCATTTATATATATTTTTAGTTCACTTTGTTTACATCTGTACATTACATTGTGATTTGTAGGTCTGACAGTGATGTGGATTGGGAGCCTGACGCAAACAGACACCAAACCCCCTCTCCTGCTGTGAGTCGTCAGAAGTGACAACGATCGTATTCTGCATCAACCAGTGCTACCTCCCCCGCTGCACCAGCCAGTGCTACCTCCCCCACTGCACCAGCCAGTGCCACCTCCCCTGCTACATCGCCCGCTGCTCCCTCTGGCTCAGGGGATGCTGCAGCTTCTACACCCACTGCTGGATGTTCCCGTGCTGCCAGACGTGCCCGGGGTAGAGGGAGAAGAAGAGGGTCATCCAGAGCACCTAGCTCCCACACAGAGCAACAACAGTGGCACGACGTGGAGGATGACGACGTTGAGCCTGTTCAAATAGACTTCACGCCGGTGAGAGAGCCTGGACCACAGCAGGGGACCAGAGTGACTACCACTCCACTGCAGTTGTTTTTTACTGAAGCTGTGCTTGGGACTTTGCTGTCAAATACTAATGCCTATGGAGCGAAGAGACACGAGGGGAAACAAGAGGCCTGGCATGACATTGGCATTTGTGACATTTTTTCATATCTTGCTATGGTGCTATACATGGGGATGGTGAGGTGCACTAGGCTTTCCGATTATTGGAAAGGGTCGCGCCTATATAGCCTTCCATTCCCCGCCTCTGTGATGTCACGCAACAAATTCTTGAGGATCTCTCGTGCCCTCCACATGAGTGACATTACAGCGGACGAGGAAAATAATGCAAAGAGGGGGACACCGGCTTATGATCGTCTGGGCAAAATCAAGCCCCTTTACACTAGGCCTGCAACGGATCATCATTGGTCCGTGATCCGTTCGGACCATCTATTTCGGTTCGGCACACGCATGATACGCGGATTGATTTATGAAAAAAAAAAAAAAAATGTGCGCATGTTCAGTCCACACACAGCTGTAACCATTCCTGCTAGTTCCAGGGACAGAGCTACTTAACACGCTCTGGGTAAAAGTCTGCAACAGTTCCCTTTTCAATAAGCAAACTATGGCTCGTTGTGATTTATTGTCCTCAGTGTACAACATGTAGAACAGTGGGCATGGAAAATAAAAGTAGGCTAGACTTCGGTGACTACTGTAACGATAACTGCTGCCTCTAGTGCTACGTCTGTTTCCTTATACTCGCGCTGCCACACAAACCAGTCGCCTAGGTTAGCCTACCACACAGACGTAACACGTAGCTGACATAACGATTGCTAACATAAAGAAATACCTGCAACACAGCGTGGTCATGGCGAGCGGAGGAACAGAAGAACTTGAATGCCCCACATTTAAATCCCCTGTTTGGGAGCATTTTGGCTGATCCGAAAAATGATCCGATCCGTGACTCTGATCCGAGGAACGATCCGAACCGTGAGTTTTTTGATTCGTTGCACCCCTACTTTACACCCAAGTTGTGGAAGCCTGTAAATTGCACTTTCAGCCAGAGCAACACATCGCAATTGATGAACGGATGGTTGCATCAAAGGCTAGAATCTCTATAAAACAGTATATCAGGAACAAACCCACTAAGTGGGGATACAAACTGTTCGTTTTAGCAGATTCTAGCACTGGCTACACGTGGAATTTTTTTGTATATGAGGGCAAGTCATCAAGCTCTGGAAAGGGACTGAGCTATGACTCTGTCATGTCACTCATGGACTTCAATGCACTTGGTACGGGTTATCAGCTTTATGTTGACAACTTTTACACAAGCTCCCAACTTTTTCTTGACCTGCTGAAGAGGAAGACGGGGGCTTGTGGTACCATCCGTACCAACCGGGTTGGTTTTCCAAAGACCACCGCCAATGACTTCACTAGGGGCACTCCTCGGGGGACAATAAAGTGGATCAGGGACAGCAACCTCCTCTTCGTCAAGTGGATGGACACCAGAGAAGTTGTGATGTGTTCCACCTTGCACAAGGCATTCACTGGTGATACAGCCCGACGAAGGGTCAAGACAGCTGGACAGTGAGCAGTGATCGATGTCCCCATTCCAGCGGCAGTCAAAGAATACAACAAGCACATGGGGGGGGGGGGACAAGATGTGGCTAAGCGGGATGCAGGCAGTGCCAACAGGTGGCTGTGTACACTCTGCCACAGAAAAACACTGCTTGGCTGTTCTTCGTGCGATGTACCCTTATGTTTTGTGGCGACAAGGGACTGCTACAATGAGTGGCACACTCAAAAAGGATTGTAAAAAAAAAAAGGCCCAACATGCCCGCTGATTTTGCACTAAAACTGCACTACTTTTTACTTGTATATACTTTTTATAGTTTTTGATCATTGTTCATATTTTGTTATATATAGAGTAGTAGTCGTACGTTTGAAAAATAAAAAAATCCTTGTTTGAAATTCAGTTCAGTATTGTCTGTCATTTTTGTACAATGGCTACTTAGCATTCTGTAGTGTCTTGTCACATGACAATATTTCAGCATAGCCACCTAAAAACATGTGGAGACCCCTCCAACCACCCATCAAATGAATGTGAAAAAAATGTGTTTTGAACCATGGTGAAAGGTTTTATAGTTACCAAAAGGCTTCAGCAATGTTTCCAGTGTCACAGAAGTGAGTAAATGCATTTGGCACAATTTGGCCATTTGGAGACGTTTTGGAGAGGTTTGGGAACGCCAGTGACACCACTAACTAAAAACGCCATAACTTTCATAAGGTTAGGCCTAGAGGTCTGAGGTATATGCCTGGCATAAAGCATTGCCTATTTATTGTTATTCAAAAATGGCATAGTTTAGACGAAGACAAAAAAAATGTTTTTGAGCCATGTTTGAGCTGATGTAGTTTAGGTTGTGTGTGTGCCACATACTGAATAAGCACATTTTCAGAAACTAGAGTTTGTCAGCTTTCAAATGAGGTATGCATCTAGGACTTGCAGTTATTGTGTTATAAGCTTTTCCATTTGGGTATGCCAAATAGGCGAAAATTACCCAAAACAGGTGGATGCTAAGGGGTTAACTAAAACTCAATTGTGAATGCATGTACCATGACCATTAATGGGACTTTCCTCCTTGCAATGTATGTTCTTTTAAAGCCCGGAATGACATGCTAACAGTCCACGCCATTGGTTGGAACCGACAGAAGCAGGATGGCCTTCATCTTGCTTTATCCAGCAGATATGTCAAGGTATTGACCAGATGCCATGTGACAATGTCATGTTTTCCAACCACATTTACACACAGAACTAATATTGTTTGTCAACTTTATGTCATACTATGCTTTTCATGATTTTCCTCACTTTTTTAAGATTTTAAGAATATGGCAAATTTGTTTATTTATTTTACTGTAGACTATCCAAAAGGCTCAAGAAGAGTCCCAGAGGCTGGACGATTTGAGGAGAGAGCTTGGGTGTCCTGAGAGCATGGTGGAGCAGGGGGTACATCAGTGGCGAGCGATGACCTTTTACTGTGGTCATGCTGAAATGTCAATACCATGCGCACCCGTAAGGGGGGTATTTATTTATTAATAAAAAATATAATATGGTTTTTAACTACTATATCAACTCAATTTTGACACTCTCACACTCACATTTGTCCCATGTTACCAACAACAATGTGTTGGAATTTACAGTGTATGTAGGCTAAATGAAAGCAGAAATATTCAGCACTGACATGACGCTTGATGCGCCCACACAATGTAACCAGCGTGGTCAATCAAATGACACAATCACATGCCTACAAAGTTACCAACAACATGTTGGAATTTACAGTATTCGTAACTGGCTTTCGCCCATGAAGTGGCCTCAAGCCAGGTTCAGCCGCGCTCAAGCGGAGCGAAGAAAAGAGAGGAAACGCGTCTCAGCGCAGCGGCAGCGAGTGAGGATTTCAGTACCACGGACAGCACAGCAAATTATATAGGCCTAATTAATGAAGACGGTGACACATTTTCCAATAAAAAAACAATGAACTAGCAAAATCATATAGGCTAGTGAATGAATTTTGACAATGCCAGTTACAGTACAAACACACTCAATAAATGTCCTACCTTATTTATAGATGAATTCCATCCTACGGGCCTTCTTGGTAAACTCCGCGATGACTTTGTCATAGAAGCTTTCATCCGACTTGATTTTCTGAAGCATCCTCCGTTCTATTGACATCATGGCAAGGCCGGACAATCTCTGCTGGCCCATAGCGTTGCGCTGATACGTCTTGATCTGTTTTAGTCCAGAGAATGTTCTTTCTACCGAGGCAGTGGTGGATGGCAGAGTGAGGAACAACTCACACAGTTTGTAGAGTTGGGGCATGGCATCGCACAGGCCATTTGAGCGCATGAAACTGGTTAATTCCGAGACGTTTCGTTTTTTCAGATCAGGAGACACATACCACACTTTCAGCTCACTGCGCAAAAGCACATTATCAAAAAACTGTCCATAAGTGTATTTGAGAGAGTCAAATGCGCTCTCTGGAAATGCCTGCTCATACTGATGGAATCTGGGGAAGTCCAGGAGACCCAGAAATGTCATCATCTCCAAAGATGAAAGACGCTGTTGCATTTGGGAATCAATTGTGTCCAGCACTTTGAAATAAAGTTCTTCATATTCCGTTTTTCTGTTGCCTGCCCCTCTGCACCTCTTTGCTGGGTTCTCAGGTTCTGGGACCAGAGCAAAAACATGTTCAAAATCCCCTCTCTGTCTTTGCAACTGTTCTGCCGTTCTCTTCATTTGACTCACATAATAGCCAATGTCAAAGCCTTTGGTTTGCAGGATGTTGAAAAGTACATCTGTATGTGAAAAAACATCCGAAAAAAGGTGCAGGAGAAATACGACTTTGGGGTCGTTTAAATATTGCAGAAAGCCCCCTGCTGAAAGAATGGACCCTCGGCCCAGTCCAACGGATTGTTCCTGATTTCATTGAACAGTTCAATTAGTGCTTTGTGGTTTTCTTTTACTGTGTTTACTAACCTAGACGTGTAGTTCCACCTAGTTGGGGCAGCTCGGGGGAATCGCCTCTGCACAATGTCATCAAGAGCCTTGGTGCGCTTTGTGGAGGTAACAAAAAATGACGCCAGGCCATTTAAAGTTGAAAAGACAACCTTGCAGTCTTTGATAGTGTTGCACGCTTGTGACAGCACCAAGTTAAGAGTGTGGGCAATGCAATGCACGAAAGAGCAGGACGGGTAACTGTCCCTAACCTTGGCCCGCAGGCCATTTAGGTGGCCAGACATCACTGCGGCTCCGTCATATGTTTGACCGACAAGTTTGACACCACATTGCATTTCATCAACAGCGGCAAAAACATGCTCTGCTAGGGCCGTGGCTGTTCTGTCAGCGCTGACATCAGAAAAGCCCACAAATCTCTCTTCCACTTCTCCCTCTTTAGTGACATATCTCCAGACAGTAGAAAGCTGGGCAAAGTTGGACACATCAGTTGTCTCATCAAGTAGTATAGCTACAAAGCTTGCATCTTTGATTTCGGATTTGATCTCATTTAACACCACACTAGCCACAGCTTCAATCAAATCATTCTGAATGTGGCTTGACATGCCCGAGAACACAGTACATGTCTCCAAATGATGGGCAAGCTTCTCATCATATTTCCGAAGTAGATTGACAAGTTCAATGTAGTTACCGTGGTTGTCTGATCCTTCCCCTTCTGTTCAGAATGCCTCAAAATGCCTGCTCCTGTGCTCCAAGGTAGACAACGATGTCCACAAGCCTCTTCAACACGTCCTGGTTCTTTTTTACCCGTGCGTTGTGCTGCTCTGTGGCCAGTCGCAGTCCCTCATTCAGCTGATGATCGATCCATGTGTTTCCAAATGTCTGCAGTTTTACTATACTAAGGATGTGCGAAGATGCACGCTCATGCTTGCTCATAGCAGTGTGAAGGTTGTTTAAATCACTATAACCTGTCGTGGTCCAGACTGTGTGTTCCGTGGAAAAAAGGAGACATGGCCAACAGAACAGTTTGCTAACCTGTAGACAGCCAGCTAGCCATTTATGTTTATCATATGTGCTGGTTTGAAAGTGACAGACGAAATTCTTTGCCATTTTTGCCAGATTTACCTCAGGAGTAGGCCGTCCACTTGAAATTATGGTTTTCTTTTCATCAAAAGTTCTCTGCGAAAACGGCACTGAACGTAATGACTGAATAGAATTGAAATGTTCACTCATTTTGACCTTTTGACCCTACACAATGAAATGATGACAGTTTGAAACGTTTCAGCTTCAAACTTAGCGCGACTTCAGTGCATCTGCCGGTAACTTGACAGCCGCAGATCATAACTGCAATGACGTCATACATGTCGACCCCGAGCATAGCTGCCCGCTCGGTTTGCCGGTACCGGTAACTCAGACAAAGTTAACCACAAACAAAAAATGTGCAAGAGGTAAGAGTGCCAACAATTTTTATTTAATTTGTTGAAAAATTAAGATGTTGTACACAGAAAATTAGGTCCTCCCTCGGTGGGGATCGTCTAAATTCACGCAATCTCCCCTTGACGTTAAGATAAGCTGCTTCATTGACAGCTTTTTTGCTATTCAAAATGCTCATCTACAGTAAACACAGCCTCTAGCAGTAACTGTTCTACTCGGTGTCACAGTGCACATGCGCGAAACAAGCTGTCAGCTTTCCAGCTTTTCGCAAGCAAAACGGGAAAGATTAGGCACGGATTTAAGACTAAAACAGTAGAACTAAGGTATTGTATAATTGATCACACTGCCAGATTAATTTGTTTTAATTTTTATTATTTTTATTGAAGGGCTTGGGCATGCACTGCATTTATAGCTTATTATGACCGCTCGCCCATGGGGTACATGATGTAAAACAATGGGCTGCTGATGGTACTGTATTTTATTTATTCATTAATAATGTAAGATGATGATCAATTGAATAACGAAGGCTGTATGGTCTGCTTTGCCCAAAGACCAAAAGTCAGATTAACTTACACTTTGAACTCTTTCAATGCATTACTGAATGAAATATGAAATGTTAACTTATATTTTATTGTTGTTGTTTTTATCAAGATTCTCTAGGTACCCAACGTGATGACCAGCAGAATCTTCAGCAGTCTATTGAACAAATGTTTCTCAGTGTGCATCAGAAAAAAGCCAGCCTTTATACTCTTTATACTATTTCTACCATCTGATGTCTGCATACACACATATGCATCATTTCTGTGGTTTCTAACTTTATAGATAGCAACAAAATTAGACATTTGCGGCAAAGGAAATTGAGGGAAGACAAGAAGAAACTGCTGGAGACAATCAACCTCTATAATGAGCAGGTGTCTAATGAGGAGCAGATCGATATGGTGAAGGTGGAGAGCAGACTCGCTGTGGTTGGAGGAGACAGTGGGGCAGATCTCATATGGCCATGGGAAATGCACAGCAGTGGTATGGGACAATTTTTCTTTAAAGTGATAGTGAGTCTGTGATCATGGTTGAATAAACTGATGATATGATGTATATGCTACTCTATACATAAAAGTATGCCACACAAAAGATCTTGCTCACTTCAGTGTTAATTCTGTAATGTTTGGGCAGATGTGGTGTCTTTGAGTGTCATTTCTGTACTTTTCAAATACATGTTGCCATTTGGATCTACACTTTTTGTGTATGTATGTATAGCTAAAAGTTGTTTTGATTGAATGTTGTTTGTTTTGCTTCAGAATCCATCAAAATCCTCACAAAAAAGACTTTAAAAAAAAAAAACATGGTCAATTCTCTTGCAGCAAGTCTTATTGGATTCCACAAAGAGCAAATACTGAATTATTAGTCATCTTCAACGTGTCAACTACAAGCATGCTAGCAAAACACAGTGGATATTGTGGACAATACAGATCTACAGGATTGTGCTGAATTCATCAAAATGAATTAAATATGCCGTTTAGATAACTTCACTGCAAGCTTGTGGCTGCATAACTAACTTGTAAATGGGAGAAGACTGGAGAGCCACCACCACCACCGAAAGGGGTGGACATTAATACACTGGACACAGAGAGGCTCGTCTAAGCATCGATTGTCTGCCTCCCGTCGCTGTAGCAACCTATGACGCATACAGAATAATTAGCGTCTTAACCATAGACTGTATATATCTTAACCTACTACCATTTATTATTTACCCATTTGTCAACAAGTCATCTAATGCTAGTGCACACGTACATATAACTTCATAGGCAGGCTAAAACGTCATTAGCACTGTTTAAAAGGACCTTCGCTGACCAGAACTGCACGAAAACCATTAAAAAAAGAGAGAAGGAAAAAAACGGACCTCCATAATGTGTCGTGGGACCACACTTAACATTAACCAAGACCTCAAGACCTCCCCTTACTAATTTAAAGCTGAAAAACACTTTCATATAACGTTAGTTGTAAAGCTAATTGCTAAAATAGCTAGCGTTTACTAACCCAATCCTCCAGTTTAATCTCAAGTTAATAACCTTCGGATCTCTACCGGCTCTCATCAAATCCAGTTAACATGATAAGACACATAGGCAGCCTAGAACATCTCCAACAAAAGGTAATCATTAACAAAAATTAAAATCAGCAACATATCATCAATTTACCTGGTGGGTCGGGATATGGAGAAATGGCGTGTCTGATTTCTTCCTGTGCTTCATAGTAGTTGTTGGCAATGAGAAAATGACTGCCATCTGCTGGTACTGCACGTTAATGTTAAGGCCATGGTAAGCGTGTCCTACACACGCAGGTGAAAACAAAGCATGACACTGACACGCAATGCCCTGGTGACCAGCGTGTGTATTACACGCTTTGGCATGATACTGGAACCTTGACACATGTGACCCTTCCTTCCTTCTAAGACCCAAATGCATGCTGTGGCCAGTGGATACGCCCACTGTAGAGATCAAGCATTCAGAGCATTTCTAATGATAGCAGCAGATATGTTTTTTTGAAATGATGCCACCAAGTTCTATAGCACCTGCATTATTTACTTTAGTACATTCATTCTCTTTTGCTAACTTCCCAGGTTGTTCCTCAGATCAAGATGACACATTGTTTGTTTAGTTGGATTATTATTATGTTGGTTGAAGGAAAAATATTTGCTAGAAAAAGGAGGTTGGGCAGGATGAAGGACAATATTTACTCTTGTTTTGTAATTAATATCTGTTTTCATGTGCCTTTCTATGTACCTCTTTAATTCAGTTTCTTTCACTACATTCACTGTTACAAATTCACTGTTTCATTTCTTGTTTGATTTGAATATTAATGTTGTGTCTGTCACTCTCTGCTCTGATCCAAACTCCTTCTCTTTTGTTGTGATCTGGTTTAGCTTTAGATGTATTTTCACATAAACTGACAATTTTAAAATATCCAGGTCTGCCAGAGTTTTTATAATGAAAGTAATGTGTAATCAATGTGTCTGAGATAGCAGTAACTGTGTGCACTTGACCTACACATGTTCAATACAATTGTCTTTGGTAATTAGTTTGATTAGGGCTGATGGCTTAAATATAAAGAGCTGCGCTCAATGGACAGCATGGCTTCACACTTCTCTCAACTTAAAAAGACTCCGTTAAATACCCATTGACATTTATATGGACGGTTGATTTTACATTGGAAATAGACAACTTTGTTTTCTTTAATTTATCAATATGAAGTACTGATTTCACAGTGTAATGACTATAAAATAATGACACCATTCAAGTTTAGACTGGTTCCTCATAAGCCTCACGTTCAATTCTGTCCAACAGGTACAGTCTCCTGTAAAAATCAACTTTTGGCACACTTTATTGCACAAAGGAAGTATATGTCAACCATTGTGAAACAGAAAGAGGAAGAGGGTAACCATTTTGCTAATGCAATTGTTTTCTACTACTAGCATCCCGAAAACTAACCTGGAGTTACATTGAAGCAAGGACCAACCAGGAACAAAAATAGAATTTTGATTCTATATTAAAAAATAAAAAAAACATCTAACTAACTATGTTACTCTCTGAAGATGTAGTCATGTTCTTTTTGATCAAGACAAATAACATGAAAACCATCTACAGTAGGAGCACCACTGGAGCCGCTAGCCGTAATGTGAATAACGTTAGCGGACATTGCTATCAAACATAAAGGTGTTTTGGTGGATGGGCATCAAGTCTTGGAAGAGGTAAGTTAAATGAATAAGATTTAATCACATGTATTTACTTAGCTGGAGATTTATTGAGTTCTGTTTTTATTTGCGTTATGCATGTGATGTGATGGATGCGTCCAACATTACCAAAAGCACAGGCTGCACAGGACAGAGCAGATGGGCGCTATTTTAACATCAGAAGTCATTTGGGCTTTTTCTATAAAATGGCATGCATGGTCTGGGATGCACCTGCAATGCCTTTATGGACCACTAATTTGAAAACCCCTGCCTTACACAAGGTGTAATATTAACAAGTAATCTTAGGCCTGAGTAAGTTCCCAGTTAGTATGCTGTGTGGAAGAATTAAGTTTCATCAGCATTCCATCAGCTCTTCTACTCAATGCAATTATCTGCAGCGGAGCTACATGAGAAAGAGCTCGCGTGATGGTTAGGAGTGGCTTCATGATTAACAAGATATCAAATCAAAGACCGTGTACATTAGGCCATCAAGTGATCTTCCCTTTAAGGTAAGGTATTTAAAGATGATGTGAAGCTCAGTCTCTGTTGGAGCATGTGGTTTTCATGGTTTTGCAATGGGATTAACCCCAACATTCTCTAAATATATATTTTTGTAGTATTTTAGTTTGACAGCACAGATTCAGAGGATAGTTGTGTGGAGTTTGACAATACAGCAGCATCCAGTGACCACAGAACCAGTCAGACCAGTGTTGGCATGACTACAAGGGCAAGGGCTTCTTACCTTCTCACAAGAAAGACCAGCGCTAGTGTTGCAGTCACGACCACTAACCCGAGACCAGACCTCAAGACCAGAGCATACCAAGACCAAACCCAAGATTTTAAGGGGGCGAGACCGAGTGAAGACCAAGACGAAACCAATGCAAGACCATTACTGTAATCATAATCATGTGGCTCAACATTTACATTATTCCTCTGCTAAAAAGAAAAGCTTTATGTAGGAATGATAGTAAAGTACTAATGGATGTATGATATACAGTCACCAGCTACTTCATTAGGAACACCTGTTTATTATCATTCAGTCCAATACAACAGCTCTGTTATACATTCTACTTTATGTTTATTACTGAGGTTGTACTAAGTGATGGCAGCATACTGAGGTGCATTATACTGACTGGTGGTCCTAATATTTTGCCCCTCTCATGTATGTTAATGGAGTGGACACAATATTATGAACACCATTCAATATAATGAAGCCTAATACACCACAATCACCCACTATGACCTCAATAATAAACAAAGTAGAATCATCACTTTTTTGACAATGTTAACAAAAATGTATAAACTTCATAAATGTAGAATTTATAGCAGAGCTGTTTTATTGGATTGAATTAGATTGCACAGGTAGTGTACCTATTGAAGTGGGCAGTTAGAGTCTATAGCATGATGAGACAAAAACGTTTACTGTTTCATATTTTGCTGTAGCCTATCGTTTATCGTCAAATCATACTCCTTACAGCAGTATTTTTCATCATTTGGAGTCTTTTTTCATGTGGATTATGTTGTTAACTTTATGAGTTAAATTGGGACAAACTCTCCACCTGTCTGTCTCTGCTGTACGGAGGTTCAGCTCCGCCCTGCTGAGACAGAGGAGAGGAGCAGCTAACGTTAGTTTCTGCTGCTGTTTGCTGTCATTTCTCGTGGTGCTACTGCTCAAGATGAGAATGCTGCTACTTTATTCTACCTCGCTTTAAAAGGTCCGGACATGAGGGGGAGTTTCTTCGCTTATAAGCGGCTACAGAGGCAGTCACAGAGCCGGATTAACTGACACTGTTGTGTCAGCTGTGGTCGAGTGAGCCAGAGAGTGAATAAAGAGAGGGAGCGGTGACGGTAAGAAAGCAGAGAAAGAAAAACTGTGATTGTTTCACAGAGGTTACGTTCAACAGCACAAATAAACTTCCCCACAAACCTCCACTCAACCCTGCAGCTCAGCCTCAATCCTCTCAATCTGAAACGCTGGTGTTATGTTGAAGTCTGTTCCTTCATGAATAATGTTCCTCTACTGATAAAATTGTGTTTCTTGTAGCATCACATCCACATATTGAAACACATATCGACGGGGGAACAGACTACAACGTAACACCAACGTGCTGTGTAAAACACTCACAGGTGGGTGGTGGCCCGGTGGCAGCGTTAAAACTTTCAAAGTAAAATATACTGGTTGCATTTGTGTTGGGTGTTTTACACTAAATCACAGTAGAAGAAAGAAAGAAGTCATTACAGCTGTGGTTTCGACTGGTCTTGAAAACAAATCTGAGTCCAGCTCGTCCGAGACCGTCGATTCTGAGACAAGACCAAGACCTCTAAAATGTGGTCTCGAGACCAAGACCAAGACCAATCTCGAGTACTACAACACTAGCCTCTACATCACTGCAAGCATCCAGTGTCTTGATGACTAGGATGGCGTTACCACAGTGAACCAGACTCAGCTAGCAGTGACAACCTACCACCTACCTTTCCATCATGGGCTCCATGTCACACCTGTCTTCTGATGAGGCATTAAATGAGGCTATAATGGCCTGGTCTGGCCTGGAGTTATTCAGAAGTGATTGGTTAATATGACTGTGGAGGTGGCTTGGGCAGTGAGCTGTAGGACAGAGTGACAGGGAGAGTCTGCTTCTTGTGTTTCATTTCCACAATACAGTTCAATCAATAAAATGACCCTGAAGTGGGACTTGGTAGAATTGTATTCCCTCAATGGTAAAACATTCTTCATTTGAAGAAATGTTAGTCGAATATTGAGTTAACGCAGGTTTTTGAAGCACATCTGACCTTCCTGGAAGCTACCTGTGAAGCCCTTTCAAGGTTTCTAATTTCTCCTTTTTATGTGTCTACTAAAATATTTGGAGACTATCCTTTTTCTCACTGAGACTTGAATTGTATTGTTGTCTGTCGTTTTTTCATTTATTGCTCCACATTTTGGCCGTCAAAAAACCTTTTGAGAATTGACATGTCATTTAAAAGGTCATATAAAAACACTAATTCCAGTCTAAATCATTTTGTGTTGGACTTACAGAGTGCTTCAGATGTAGACATAATAAAATGTTGCTGATCTAAGTTTAATTACAACTTTTTCCTCTTCCATCTACTTTATATTTACACTAAAACAGCACCATGCAATGTTACATCCTCTTCCTTAGCCTTATTGATTTCAGTGGAACAAAGAGGGTTTTTTTGTTTTTTTCTTGTGTAGTGTTGTTTTGTGAGCTGTATCCTGGGGAAGGATTACAGATGAGGCGCCTTGATGGCTTTGGCTTGTTTTCATTCAGCCCGCAGCCGGCGGCAGACTGAGCTCGTTGCTGCAGTAACAGATTATGAAGAAGTGATTTACACATGGATTTCCCATTTTTAGTAGGTTTGCTTGTAACGCTGCTGTTGGCTAATAGAACAAACATTGCGAGGCTGCTGCTGTTTGTTGTCCCTGTAGCACAGCACCTGCCACCCAGTGGGACTTACTATATCACTCTCTACAATACACAAACCTGTGAAGTGTCTAACAGGTATATGTGGAGAACCTGCACATAGATGTTCAACAAAAGGCCTAATCATTCCACATCTGCACATCTGGTGTTACAAAGAACTGTTTGTTATAATTTTGTATAGGTGCTACATTTTTTTTGTCCTTTGAGGCTGTTTCAGGTTAAATACATTTCAATCATTACTGCTATGTTATATTTTCATGTCTTAGGTCAAATAGGACATGATATTGTGTGATAGTAGCTTAGTAACCCTAACCCTGAAACATGAATCAAGGTTTAATCACATTTATTGATCAGATCCACTATTGATGCTTTCTAAACACATCTGTACTTCAACATTTGGTATAAACACTTTTTATGAGAGGATTCTTAGACCGGGTCAAAATTGACCCAACATTGATTGATAAAAATTTAAGCATGTAAACAGCTTCCACTATCAAAATCACACTTTGATCAAAAGTAACCTCCCAGTCTTTTGCATCATGTACTTTGACATCACTACTTTCACCTTTGCTTCTCAGAGAAAACACTCAATTCATACAATCACTGCAGATCACTGGAGATCTTTGTCAGGTTAACACAACAAAAGGTTGCAGCTGAACAACCAATTCTGACATTTTTCTGATGGGTTAGTCTCAGGAGTTTTTACAACTTTAATGCCTTTTAGAATTGTCTGTAAACACTATACAAGAGCATCCTAGAATATATTGTCTCTTGTATCAATTCTGCTGATTTGCCACATTTTCTGATGATAAATAATGACAATACAGAGATCAGAACAGAATAGAAGAAAGCAAGTGTTTTTCTAAGAGGTATTACTTCTGTGAAGATGTCCTCCATTGAAGAAAGGGTGACAGGGCACCACTCTGATGAAGGTTTCTCTCCTACAGTGATGGTGGCAGTGGGGGCATTGTATCCTCACCACAGGTGGATCTCAGACGCCCTAATCTGGTCACGCTCCATTAGTCCGCCGTGGGTCTCTCTCAGTGTAATCTGGTCATGGCTTGTAAAGTTCGGGTGGTTCTCCCTCAGTGTAATTTGGGATTATGTCTGTAAAGCTCCTGTGGTGGGGATCAGAGGCGGATAAACGCCTGTGACTTTCCCTTTTCACCATTCTCCCCTGAACCATTCAGCCCTCTGTTTACTGGGCCAATAATCTGTTAGCTCACAGGCCGAGAAACACAACAGCATAACCCTGTTTATTTTTTCACAGGGAAAAATGTATTGTCGTCTGATTCAGCACCATATCCCCCTTTGACACATTCTGCATGGTGTGATTTCTCATTTCTTTCTGATTCCACCCACTTTTTCATCCCTTAGAGCCGTGTGCGCGTGTGTGTATGTTTATGTGTGTGTGTATGTTTTTATTCTTAGAAGATTTAGCTATGTGTTTCGTCTCCTCTTCCTGACACAGTCCAAGGTGCTGCCATTGTTTTTGTTACATGATAGGCTTGGCTAAACCTTGTGAATTTTTACCTATGATTTAACACAGCATCACAGATTCTCAGGATATGTTTCTGTTCCAGCAAGCAGGACCGCAGCCAAATCCCTTCTACCACAAACAGCAGCCTCTTCCCTGATCAGTATGGCAATTCTAACCTTTTCTTGTCCTCACATTTCTCAGAGGCAAAACACAAACACTTTTTTTAAAAACAGGTTTATTTGCAGCTCTCACCCTGCATAAACACATGAAAAATACCTATTATATTCAAAGTCCAACTATCAGGTATTAAGAAAGCATTCAGCTTATTGTCTCTATTTGTTGGAGCACTGTAGACATGGGTCTTACAGTGACTGTAGCCAAGAGCCAAAACTGAAAGTTTCAAACCCTAAACCTGGGTCTAGGATGTGTGGTAGAAGGTAACTAAGTACTGCAATTGATTACACTTCTATGGTAGTTATGATCAAGACAAGTAACATAAAAACCTTTTGTTTCATTGGCTTTATGCAAAATTTATCTTAATGCACAGGCTGTCCCACATGACAATGTTTGTTCTTTATCTATAATTTATCATTAAAGTCTGTGTAAAGTAAGAATAAATATGTGTTCTGAGTTTGACATACCACAGAAAAGTGTGTTGTTAACCACCCTGCCAAATTTGAATGATTAAAAAAAAAAAAAAAATCGCCAAATATATGAAATTAGGCTTCAAAGTTATGTAAAAATCAGCCTCTTTCTCTGCTCCCAAACGCTGTGGGCGTGCCCTCCGAGTTCGCTGAAACCCCCGCCCGGATGTGAACGACGTTTGGCAGTCATGGCCAGGTACAGTGATTCAACTGTCAGAGAGGAACTTTGCTGCTTGAAGCCAATGCCTGACACAACGAAAGGTGAAGACATAGCCACGGTGTTAATTGAACATTTTGAGGAACGAGGGATTGACATCGGGAAAGTGTTTGTAGTGACCACAGACGGCGCCCCGACTATGGTTGGGAAACAAAAAGGGAGCCACATACATGCGCGAGCAAACAGCAGCTGTGTAGGAAAAAAACAAAACTCAAGGCCGACGCACCTGCAGCCTGGCACATCTCAAGAACTGACACCAAAGAGTGAGATAATGTTTTGGAAGAAAGCTGATTGGTTAAACTTTTGGCAAGGGTCAGCCATATTGACAGTATAAAAGTACACCCCAAAGTCTTATCTCTCTGTGTCACTTGTGCATGGATTCAGTCTGTGTATTGTGATTCTGGGTTTTGCTGTCGACAATAAAACTCTAACTGCATTCAGCTGGACGACTCCTGGTGATCCCTGATTGGATTTGATTTTTGAACTTCAACATTTTTGAACAACGAGAAACTTATGGAATATTTGTCACAACAATTTTAAAAACTACGGACCAATGTTCTCTTTCTTGGTCAAGCCCGACAGCTTTGATGGACATGATATGGATACTACTCTGATCGACTGGATGGATACAGAGGACATGGAAATGCAGCTGATTGAGCTGAAGAGCTCAACACTGTGTGTGACCAAGTTTGGAGAACTCAGAAAACAGCTGGAAGCCACACCAGTGCAAGATCACGGAGCCCACATCCTCACCTGCTGGGCATCTGTACCTGAGAAATTCAGCTGCCTCCGGGGCATTGCACTGTCGCTGCTGTCAGTCTTCGGGTCAGTATATCTCTGTGAGCAGGTGTTCTCACACATGAAACATGTCCTCAGCCCCACCCGCAGTCGGCTAACAACGGAGCACTCTGAAGCATGTTTGCAACTCAAAGTAACAAACTACAAGCCCCAGATCACAGAGCTCAGCCAAGCAAAGCAGGGCCAGGGATCACACTGACCATGTGGTAGGCATCTGATCATCTGATGCTGCCTCAGCCTACACTTGGTTTTAGTTTAAATGTGTAGCTGTAGCATGTCTTTCAAATGTTGATGTTTCTATTTTGTTAAGAATACATACTGTTGTTTCATTATGATACAGATGTAGTTGCACTTATTATTATTGTTGTTATTAAGCTTGCACAGACACAGGCTTCAAGGCACTGTAGTCTCAGTTTTGGTTTGGCCTCTCTTCCCAGAGCACTATGTTTATAAAAGCAATGTTTTGAGATGTGCTCCATGGGTGGAATAAAATTCCAGGTATATTGGAAATGCGTTTGTGTCAGTGTCATAATTTAACTTTGTGTTATTGTTGATAGTGGCACACTATGAGAAGACAGACATTTTCAAACTGGCACTGCATGTCACAAAGGTTGCCAACCCCTGCTCTATCGTATAGTGTAGTGTTGTGCAGTGTAGTATTGTATATTATAGTATTGAATGGTACAGTACAGTACAACATTGTATAGACCAGTTGCCTAGAATATAGCATTATATCATATCATATAGTACATTAGTACTACTACTACTATACTATAGTATAGTTCAGTACACAAGCACTTTTTTTGAAAACAGGATTATTTTTAGTTCTCACCCTGCGTAAACACATGGATTGCAATGTTATGGTACTTTATATACTTATGATACACTTCAAAAAGGGGATATTGCACTTTTTACTGCACTATATTGATTTATTTATTTGACAGATGTGTACCAGTTTAATTGCAGACACAGGTTTTCTGTTTTTTTTTTAATAGTATGCATTGTTGTAGATAACACCAAACAGTAAGGAATATTGACTTCACTTAAGTCCTACAACACATCTTATATACTGTGATCCATCACTAATACACTAAACAATTGATAGTTGTCATAATGTTAATTTCTCAGACCTAAAAGTGCAGACACAGAGACTCAGAGATTGAGGTGGTGAACACAATGACTGGGTTTATTTGACACTTGAATGATCAAGGCAGATGGGTTCAGTGTTCAGCAGGAGCAGGAAGATCCAGGAGTCTAGGTACTAAGCATGGATATCGACAGTGGCGTTTCACATGAGGCAGAAGCGGCTGGAGCCAGGAAGGTGAGTGTTTTTCCTTAAGTCTTGTGGCAGTACTGAGCGGAGGTTCTGGCATCCGTGGAGTCAACTGGAAACAGGTGAGTCTTAATGGAGCTTGAGGCGTAGCAGAGTTAAGGAAACCAGGAATGGTTAATAGACTGTACTTATATAGAGCTTTTCTAGTCCACTCAAAGTGCTTTTACACTATATGTCTCATTCACACACATTCATACACTGATAACAGGAGCTACCACACAGGGTACCAACCTGCTCATCAGGAGGAAACTAACCATTCATACACTGTTGGCACAGCAACGGGGTTAAGTATCTTGCCTAAGGACACATTGACATTTGGACTGGAGGAGCCGGGAATGGAACCTCCAATCTTCCAATTGCTTGACGACCGCTCAACCTCCTGAGCCACAGCTGCCCTGATTCAGTAAGCAGCGAGTGAGTCGTAGCTGCAACCAGAGATCTACACATAGAATGTCATGTTAGAATGATAGAAACACACAGCAGAGAGAGTGAGGCAGAGCACAATACCACACAGTCAATACTGACAATCTGGCAAAGAATGGAGTGCAGGACCAGTCCTTAAATACTGATGAGTAGTAGATGGCTTGATGACTGATTAACGGCAGGTGTGCAGATTGCAGTGAGGAGAACTCTAACTCCACCGAGCTCAGACCAACCTTCAACAGAAGACCACAAGAGGGAAAAGAGGAAACAAAGAGAAAACACTGGGATCCTGAACATAGTATTAAAAATGATAGAGACCATTCTGCTGCATAATAAATACTTGTATTTGTGATACTTTAGAGTTTGCCTTCACATTAATCTGCTGAAAGTTTGTCTGAGCTCTTTGAAAATCTAATGTAAAGTGGTAGGTCTATGGCTATGATTTGTGACAAATCACACATTTTTGGAAGCCAATCACGTTCCAGTATGCAACTTACACAACTGTGATGTGGAAACTTGAAGCCTCCAGTGCACAAACACTGAGAATGGACTTTACAGTGAAGTAAGACATTGCATTAAAACAGTTTTGAAATTAATTTTATTTGCCTATTGATATATTCTTGATTTTTAATAAGGTACTAATATTTTAATTAATTAATAATTAATTTTAACGTTAACTGTTATTTATGAAAGTTTCTGATTGCTTTTCTTGCTTGTATTTTTACACTGTAGCATTCCTACCACTTCTACCACCACTGTCTAAGATTCATTGTGAGGCATTAGTGTGCTTCAGATAAAATTCTTGCTGGATGCCTCTCTGATAACACATGGCTGAATTGGGGGGTTACGTCTGACAGTTTTAGTCTGACAAGAACACCCTATGAATGCAGCAATTATCTAGGGTTTGAACTTCACATAACCACCTTCATTACTTTCCATCTGTACAGCCATGTCGAGCACCATGAATGTGAAGAGAGACTATCTAAAGTGTGCTCTCTAAGACGACAGGCTTTTTAGCCTGCCTTGAAGAGTTGCCAGTTGGAGCAGGTATAAGCTCTTTTGCCTTTAGACATGGTTCGATAACCTAGTTTGTTTAAAGCGCACTGAGATCTTATAGTAGAGGAATTGAGTTAGATATCACTCCCTGAGGTAGAACAAAGCATAACCATGTTTTTCTCATAACTTTGATATATATGACTGGTTTTTGAAATGGATGGTTGTATAAAATATTATATTGCAAAATAGTGAAAATGTAGGCTTCTCCAAAAGGGGGGTCAGCACTCTGACGTCATCGTAGGGTGAAGGGCCGTACATACGGAGCCATCCACAGCTGCTCCCCCAGAGAGCCAAGGCGTTTCACACCCTATGCCAACTCTCAATAACCCAGAGCCGCTTTCTTCTTTCAGCCACCCACATCAGACACTTTCATTTTTTAACCTTGCCACCGCCTTACCGCCTTGCCTCCAGTCTGCACACCATAGGACCTCCCATGCAGGTATAATTTAATAAAGCATGACGTTTCGAGCCATACTGGCTCTTCTTCAGATGCTAACAAAGACAGGAGGCTCAGAGACGCCATCTTTCAAAAGTCCCATGGCCCACTCATGTGACACCTGTGATACATTTGTCTCAATTTGACGGATAATTCCTCAATAGAAAAAAGAAAAGACAAACCTTTCTAGACAGTTATAGCAAACATGCATAGAAATAGAAATATACACACATTTATACATAAAGAATTTTATGTTACTTAAAAAACAGGACTCAAGCTGTAAAGGCCATCATATTGCATACAAATACTATCAGAGACACCTCTTAAACATATCAAATATAGGGACCATATTACTCAGATCATACTGCTACCTTCTCAACCTTCCCCCGTACCCAATGCACTTAGGCAACAAATCCTATCTTGTAATTACGTCGATCTGGTATTTCTTCTCCACCCCTCCATGAGTACTTCACACCTCCCCAGGGAGCTGCAAATTTCACTCAGCCCATCCGGACGCAGGCCACCTCTTCCTTCCAGCTCTAAAGAGCTCACTCCCACAGAATTTCTCCTTTTCTTTATTTTGTGACGTGATCTGTTCAGCCTTCCCAGACCTACGGTATGAGTTGGCATAGCCACAAGAAAATATTCAGGCAAAAAGAGATCCTGCTCAATAAATCTAAACCCCGCACATTATTCACTTACTTGATGACTTACTTGATGTCACACCTCAGTCTTCACCCCCTGTTCACCATCTCACTACTCTGATCTCCACATTCTGTCCCTTTTCCCACTTCAACAGCAGGGACTGCTTATGTTATCAAAATGGTTCCAGGCCCCACCAGATACACAGTCAGCCATGTTGAAGACATCAAGTCATCATTAGAGCTCTTCAGAACACCATTGATTGAAAATATTGTACTTGGGATGACAAATTTAGAGGAGAAGCGTGTGTTTGGGGACAGTTGGAAATACTTGGATGTGGTTGACTTGGAAGCCTACATTGGCTGGCTCACTTTGGCAGGAGTTTACAAATCAAAAGGTGAAGCAACAGCAAGCCTTTGGAATGTTGAGACTGGAAGGGCAATATTTCCAGCAACCATGTCTCTGAAGACATTCCCGACCTTCAAAAAAAGATGTCTTCCTTCATATCATCTTTGGCTGTTGGCCTGCTACTGGCGTTTAGTCCGCAAACTGGGACAGGAAAAAAGTTGAGGTAGTTAGTCCCTCGGATCCAGGATCATCTGCCGTGTTGGTCGGGGAAAAATCTAAACAAAGCATGGACCTCAAGTGTGTCGCTTATGGAAGACAACTTCCAAAATGACAAGACAAGGCAAGGCAGTTTTATTTATATAGCGCATTTCATACACAATGGCAACTCAATGTGCTTTACAAAAAGATGTATCCATGATTCTAACCATTTGTATTCGTAATGATAAACATTTGTATGTCATTAAAAAACTGTACACAAAATTCTGCTGTCATACACGAGTAGAAAAGTGTTGAAATGACATCACATAGGTCACAGGGGAAAGGAATCGAACCCCGATTGCTCCAAATGCGCATGCGCCAAGGGGGAAGTTGTGGGTTCTATGAGTGAAGACCACTTCCGCGTTCAAAAAGCTGCAGTGCCCCCCGTGGCCTCTGGGGGCTGGCTACAGAAGGGAGCAACTCCAATTGAGCCCCATGTTAAAATAGCTGACTTTACAGCTTAAAAAAACATATTTAAAGCCTGGTACATTTTATTTGTTTGGTCTTTACCAATAGTTTCCACCTCAGTGAACACTGTGGGGGGGATTTTTTTGTACCACAACCGTTTGAGTGTCATTTAGGCTTAAAATTCTGGCATAAATTAGGGCGTGGTTACGTTGAGTGACAGGTTCACAGACAGTTACGGCAGTTAGCTCTATGCTAAAGCATCGGCTAGGCTAGACTAGGCTACACCCAGAGGTCCGCGGCTTGACATAGACAAACAAAACTAGGTACACATGTACATCATGTCAAGATGCACCAAAAAGTCTCTTGGACACATACTCTTTTATAACAGGAAGTCGGCCATTTTGAATCAAATTGTCGATTTTAACGGCGATATTGGCATCATATTTGAGCGAACTAGTCCTAGAGATTTCATCCCATCCACTTCAAATTCACACAGAATCATCTTGAGACATTGGAGATGAAAAGTCATCAAAAGCTTTTTCGCCCATCATTCCTGGTTGCCGTGGTGACGCTGCGAATTTCGATGTCTCGCCATGAAATTTCAAACCCTCATAACTTGACTCCAGATGGTCTGAGCTTTTCCAAATTTCATGTGTTTGTTCAGCATCCTGGTCTGAACACATGTACAGTCTCATATTTACTGACAGTCATAGCGCCACCTACTGGCAACAGGAAGTCACTTGCTTCATTCTTTCACTAATTACTCCCATAATCTTAAAGACCGTGTAAAGTGAAATCAGACATTTTCTTCTAAACACATTAAATAGGTCATAAATGTATTTCTAAAAAAGGTGTAAAAAGCATTTCAACCATTTAGATTTGAATTGTGGAGCTAGGCTTCACACACTGTGTTTCCAGATTTCTGTGTCAGGATTTAGTAGGCGGGTCTGAAATCTGGGCCGCGTTACGTAACGCGGCCCAGATTAGCATAAACCCGCCCCTGCTGCTGCTGCAGTATAAATACATTCAGCGCATTAGCCTCAGTCGTTTTCCAGCTCGCTCTCGCGTTTTGGATAGCATCAATTACAGTAATTTTCAGCTAGCTAACTAACTAGTCATGTCTCCTCCTCGTGTGTGCATCTTCACTGGAAGTCTGGATTTTTGAGCAGTCCGTTGTGTCTGGTTAGAGGTGCCGTACCGACCGCCTCCCTCCCCGGCTTACGTCCTCTCATCCCGCCGGTGCTACTGCCATTACGTGCCCGCCACCGACCGTCCCCCTCCCCGGCTTACGTCCCCTGTCCCGCCGGCAGCAGGTGCTACTGGCATTACGTGCCCGCCACCGACCGTCTCCCTCCCCGGCTTACATCCTCCCATCCCGCCAGCAGCAGGTGCCTATATCACCGCCACCAGCCCGCCACCGACCGTCTCCCTCACCGGCTTACATCCTCCCATCCCGCCGACAGCAGGTGCCATCATCACCGCCACCGGCATTATGTGCCCGTCAGAGAGTGTAAGTAACGTTATGTGCTTATAAGTTATAATACTGTACATTTAGGCAATTAAATGCATTTTGCTGAATGTGCAAATCCTGAAAGTGATTTTACATCATGCACCCTGTCATGCCCGTGTAATGTTAGCATGCATGTAATCGTGACATAATTTGGCCTTATTCCCTGAGCGTCATCCATCTGACAACACAATGATAATCGACAGGTAATATTTTATGTGCACCAATATAGCTATGACAAGGAATTATATGTAGACTGAGGTTTTACGTTTGTGTGTAATGTAAAACATGGACCGAGGGACACCTAAAATGAGCGTCAAAGTGGCTTCCGAGGTACCCACGAGGTATGTTGTGTGTATGTATGCAGTGGTCATGATGACAGCCTAATGTCTCTTTTCCTTATTCCTGTTTTCTTTTCCCATGTACAGGTCTCAGTGTCTTCCTCCAGCATATCTGGCAGCCACTGTTCCTGTGACTTACCTTGTGCCTAGACTTGGGCGGTATATATTTTTTTCAAGCCTTCATAGCTTCCAGACATTTACCTTGGTGTATGGTATTTATTACACATTTCTGGAGACTAATTTCCGTGGTGACTAAAACATTTGAAATTAAACCACTATAACAGTATGAAGCACTCAGAAAGCACCTTGGTATACTGCAACACCTTTATACCGCCCAAGCCTACTCCTGCCTCAGCCAATCTCAGGACCAGAGCTCCACCAGCCTCCATTGTAAAAGAAGTAAGTTGTGACACACACAAATATATCATTACTCAATAATACATTTATTTTATATTGGACACATTTTATAAACAAATAACAATATAAGCAAGCAATAAACTATAAATAATAAAACAATCTAAAGGGGAGGTTTAAAACCTGTGTATTCCCCATCTTCATCAGGGTACTCCTGATGAATGCGGAGGACAACACAGGAGGGGATGACAACCCGGTTGTCCTTTCCCAGGTATCCCCAGCACCAGGACACAAAACTCCTGTAGGCCAGGTAGCGAGCACGCCTGTAATAAAAAATGTAGAAAAATACTTTGATTTATATTTTTATGTATGTTTACTTTTGTCCTTTACTGTTGTCCTCTGTGTAATCAAATTTGACACTGGAGCTGTCTTTCACAAAACATTATTGACATGTGTTGTCTTTAAGAAGAACCTATCTGAAACCAAACTGAACTTATTTGTTTGATTGATGTAATAAACAAAAAGCCTTTCCCTCCACATTTTTTGTCATGTCTTACAGATTGGGACCTCGGAAGATGAGTTTGATTCATCACCCTGCAGTCTACCTCATCATATTGGCTAAATGGATGGACAAGAAAATAGACAGCAGTTTTTTTATTCCAAGGAATTTCCACGACCACACAGCTACATTTTCAGAAATAATAATAATAATAATAATAATAATAATCTAGTGATTGCTTGTATAAATGTCCAATCATGTGCATTCAGTTTATACATCTATATATCAAGGTGATGTACATGTTGGTTGATTTACTATGTAGTGAAAAACAGCTAAAGAATGAACCAGTATTTATCTGTCCAACATGAGAGTTTATATATAGCTCAGGAAGATGAAGGATTAAAATGGATACAGTCAAGCATCACTCATGTGCTTTGAGTGTAAATGAAATACACTGTATACATTAGTCAACTATAATATGATTGTATAAATGATGTAAGTTTATTCCCGGGTACTAAACCTTACCTCTCTTTGAAATGCATGCCATTTGATCAACACAAGTGTAACTTAAATATCCGAAATCAGTAAAACAATTATTATATTGTCTACGTTACCCAAATCTTTCCTTTTCCGCCAGTGGTCCATGGTCTGCCTGATAAATGTTTAGGGCATTCTGCAGGGAGTAGGGGTTCAGGCAGACTGGCTCCAAGCCTGGATGAAGAGTCATGCAGCGTGGCTCTTCAGGCAGCTCTCCACATCTACTCTGAACCTATAGGAATATGTGTAATAGGTGTTTTAGTGCTACACATCTAGTATGCTGCTGCTTATGTATTCATTATTTGAATTATTATTGTGAAAAACAGTTTTCATTTACATACAGCATTCAGCTCCTTGCAGCAGACATGTTCAACCTCTGTGGGCATTGTTCTGCATTCTCCACATGTGCACCTGCACAAGTACATTTTTAATCACAGTGTGACAAATGTTAACCATTTCAGTTGTCAGTTCAGTATGAAGCCTGGTTCAGCAAAATGACCTAATCAGTTGAAGCATATTGTCTTATTCAGCCTGTGTGATGTAATGATGACATTCAGCAATCCACGAATTAATCAGAAGACAGGTAAGTAACTGACTAAGTGAAACTGGCTAGTGTTATATTTAACTTTTTTGTAGTCTAATTAGTTACCTAATGTGTTTCCCCACATTTGTTGAATAATGTGATCTGAAAAAACGAGTAAACTGCCTCCTTTCAAAGCTGGACAAACTGAATTTACTTGGGTTTACCACCCACTACACTTAAAAACAAATACTAGTACTACCTTTATTAGGTATAAACAAAAGGAGTAATTAAATTAACGAAACAGTAATAAAAGTCAAGTGTTGTTTAATCTGTGAACAGACAAAACAATCACAATTCTTCATTACATGAAACCCTAACGTTTTTGCTAGGCTATAATAGTCAGTGGGAGCGTAACTTGGCGGCTAACTCGGCTAACTGTAGACTCCCATAGTCAGTAATACATATTGCTAACTTGCATAAATAGGAGAAATACATACCATTCTGTTGCAGACTGTGAGGCACGAGATTGTGCAGGTTCATTGTCTGAGTCAGTGTCTGGCTCTGATGGCTCAAACATATAGGGCTGGTTCACTGCAATGCTGTTAGCGCGAGCGTCCATTGCTACTGTTGCTATGTTACACGGAGGCGGTCCCCTTCCGCGCGTGGGTGTGTTTCCAGCGCCTTCAGCAGACACGCCCCCAGCGTTTGGCAGCACAGAGAAGTGCTTGATTTTTCATGATTTTAAAAGATAATTTTACATACTTAGACAATTTTTCTAGCATTCAAATTTGGAAGGATGGTTAATAACACATCTGTCTGTGATGTGACTAACTCAGAACACAAATATATTTTCACTTTACACGGTCTTTAAGTATTTACACCTGAAATTGACTCAGCTGAGACATAAGACCTTGGTGATGCTACATTCTGCAGCTCATGACCCGTCATCAAATACTGTTGCCATGACAACACATTCAACGCCATGAAATAAGATTCCGTTGTTGAGGGGCAAAGGATGCCTCCACGGTCATGAAACTTGACACACAAGTCTGGAGTGGGTTCATTTCACATCCTATATACTTCAATGGGATGGCCGTAACTAAACAGCTCAATGGCGCCCCCTTGAATATTTCAAAATCTAAACACTGCCTTTCACATTAACATAGAAGAATGAAATTCGTTAGGTTTATGTAACATCTCCAGACGCACAAAAATGCCATTTGGACCCATACCCTAAGTCCAAAAGGAAGTCAGCCATCTTGGAAAAACTGCTCAAGTTTTTTTTTTTTTTTTACCATTTCCATGCCTTATATTTTAACAAACTCCTCCTAGGGATTTTATCCGACTGACCTCAAATTCACTCAGAAACATCTTGAGACATTTGGAGATCAAAATCTTTCTAATTACTCATACCTGTTGGGCGTGGCAGTGCCGACAATTTCGATGCCTCGCCATACAGCAGGAAGTCCTTTTAAATCCTACAGACATTGTCTGATCAACACCGAATTGATCACGCATGTAGAGGGTCCCGCCCTGAACACATATATGCATCAATACTGTGTTATATACACAGCGCCACCTACTGGACACAAGAAGTCCATGCATCGTACTTTAACTAACTCCTCCTAACTCCACCTATTTAATCAGACCGACTTCAAATTGACTCACAAACATCTTGACACATAGGAGATGAAAAGTTATCAAAATCTTTTAATTACTTATTCCTGTTGAACCTGAGTACAAATTTCGTTTTCATGTGCAAACATGTAAAATGACAAATAAACTTTGAACAACTGAACAAGGCCTATGGGTAAATTGGTTGAGCAAACATTTTTTTTTTGCCATTCAACAAACTACTAGTAATTCAGCAGCTTCTCCTTAAAAGTCCACAAGTTATATGTTATATGTAAGGAAATTCAGCGATGTTACAGCCATTTCCTGTGATAACAATGCCTGGTCAATTTCTTCAATGCCTGCATGTAAAGCCTTGTCCCACCTTTTAATCATTTAGACACTTTCATTTAGCTTTGGTCACATTTTTATCAGACACGTAATGTGCCAGACATCTTCGATGATACTTGGCATCAAAAGTAAAGAGATCTTGATATGCCGGCGTTCAAAGTTGAACTTGTTCACCTGCTGCATGTAACACTTTGTGTGTGGTGTTCTTGCCAGTGCCGGTGGTGATTGAGGTAAGGCTCTCTGATCTTACATGGTCTTTGCCGCAAATTAAGCAATCTTTTCAGATATTGAATGAAATGGTGTCCACACTTAGTCTGATAAGATAAGGTGGATGGTGTAGATAAGGCCTCACTCTGATTTCTAGTTGCATCTCTGCCTTTGATGTTTGTCTTTGTGGTGTACGAGGCTCTACATAATTAATGATAAGACACCTGGATTTTGAAACCCAATATATCTTCTTTGTTCGGTTTGTGGAGCTCATCATCTCTCAACTTGATACACTTATTTTACTCCCTCAAACATCAGATTCTTCACATTAGGCCTCTGCTATTGAATGTACAGATGATAGTAATTGCTGTTCAGTACATCTGACTCTTATTTAGTGTACACGGGTTGGCCGCCATGTCAAACTGGCTTCAATCCTGGTGGTCTACCTGTACCCAGTCTTCTGTATAGATCCATGGTACACATGTTAACTCTAACTAGGCCGGACAATCTCAACATTGCTGGATGGGTGGAGATTTTTGAATCCAAAGCCACCATGAAACCTGCCGACAGAGCAAGGTGCTGCTACCACGGTTAGGGTATTTTTGTTCTTTGCAACTCATTTTTGTTGGTGTTTTTAACACTCAGCTGATTTTTGTTTTGCTCAACTTCATTGGGCTTGTTAGTCTGACAATGTGTGAATCCAGTAAATTGTGTTTTATCTGTTGAAAAGCCAGTGGTCACATGGATCACAGTCCATTCACCACGTCTCTGAGTGATAAAAGCAATTAATACATCTCCCCACAACTGCTTTTGGTGCTTTCTCCCCCTTTCTTTTCTTACTAACCATACACACACATGCTCATACACACACACACACACACTTATGTTTGGTGAGCAGATAACTCACTGGCAGAGTTTTGCTCTGTACCCAAGCTTATTGTCAGAGACACATGTTAAGCTGGCAGACACTATTAACAATTGTCTCTGCTCAAATCTGGTTGTCACCTACTCCGCCTGAAACACTCACAAGATGTATTTCCTCCACGTAGGTCATACCTGCCATTTAGCTCCTCCTCTTCTTCTCTCTCATACACACAAACACACATACACAATATGAAGTACTGAACACACTGTAATGAAAATATACCAGATAGCAGCAGATAATCATCACTAGTATCCTGCATTATACAGTTAGTAAAGTTTCTGAGCATTCTGATTTCACAAGAATTACAAGGAGATTTTCTTGTTTTTCCACAATTTCAGTCTTATTGATGTACAAAAGTTCAGGGTAAAATACTCTGTTCCACATATTTCTTTTCATTTAAAGTTTGGGGCTATTTTTCTAGGGTTTGGGTCCATTAGCTCTGAAGGGAAATCTGAATCAGTAGACAGTGATATTTTACACACATTTCTGGTGACAGTTTTGGGACTATACCCCTGTGCATAAAGCCAACTCAATAAAGAAAATGCTTTCACAGAACTTGACCGGCCTGCACAGAGTCCTGACCTCAACCTATCCTACACCTTTTACTGCAAGCCAAGCCTTATCACCCAACATCAGGAGGGCTAATGTAACCATATATTAATAATGGGAACTAGCTGGTCATAAATTTGATGACTATGACTAAATGTGACAAGTCAGCAGCTGATGAATTAAGTCAGTCATGGTGAATCATAAATGCAACAGACTTCAGTGGTCTGCATTAACTGATGTTAAAGGACTAGGTCACAGTTTTAAAGCAGCAGTCATGTGCTCATTTAAACAGAGGATTTCCTCTCTGTAATCATTCCTCCTGTTCATACTGACTATTAAAAGATCTCCTTCTAATGTGCTTTCAATGGAAGTGATGGAGGACTAAATCCACAGTGAGTCCACACAGTCATTTAAAGTCTCTGATCAGCTTCTATTGAGCTTCATCAGTGTGAGTTAATCATATCAAGTGATATCTGACACATTTACAGTCTTTTTACCATCAAATCTCCTCTTAGTGTTTCCTGTTGAGCTGTGGTGGAAGTATAGTAACAAAAAGACTTTGATACTAAAAACACTGTAACGTTGAAACATAGAAGATGAAGATTTGACTGAAGCTTCATATTAGCTTCACATCTACTTTTAAATCCATGTTTACACAGAAGGAGGACTGTGGATTTAGTCCTCCATCACTTCCATTGTAAACATTATGAAGAGATCTTCTAATGGTCAGTATGAACAGGAGGAATCATTACAGCAAGAAAAACAAGTTTCAATGTTCATTTGGGCTCCTGACTGTTGATTTAAGACAGGTACATGAAAAACTGGGAACATGTCCTTTAACACATTATACTCTTTAATAATAAGTCAGATATTTTTAGCACATTTCCATCTGGTATTAACTTGGAATCTGTATCTGGATAAGGAAAAATACTACTACTATATTGCACTATCCACTTTTTAATGGTTAATATAGCTAGCCACAATATTGATGGTCTGAATGTTGCCTATTAAGCCTTTTGTTTTTAAAGCAGTCAGGTTAAAGGGATGACTCTGGTTTATTAACACTTGGATTTTATGATTTAGTTTATAGTTCAGATCTGGCAGTGCAGTGATTCGATCATTGCCTTTCAGTTTGACCTTCGAAAAAAGTGGTATCTTTATATAATCTGGATAAACTGTTTGTTTACACTTCAGCAGAGTCTTATAGTGACTCAACATTGGGCTCTGTAGTCTCCAGTGGAAAGCTAGTATAGCAGTTTAAGTTAAGCTGAACTGATCCTGCACCAGTTGTACCTCTGTAGAAGATGTGTGGACATAAAATCAGTTTTGATATGCTCATCTGACTCTGTGCTAAATGGCAAACAAATACTTTTCCAAAAGTGTTGACGGTTCCTTTAAGATATCTACAGAGAGACGGAGTAGCCTGAGCACAAAATAACTGATTTGAAAGACGAATTGGGGTGTGTGTGTGTGTGTGTGTGTTGATGGATCAACAAGACATGAGTCATGAGATGCTAGCTGCAACCCAGGGACACAGTCTCCAAAACCCATCTTCAGATCAGAGCCCCTCCCCACCAGACATCAGAATTAGCCAATTAATGGGATCTAGCATGTGAGTTTGTTATCTGCTCCCCCGACCCAGCTGAGACACCAAGATTAAAGTCCCATCTGAGTGCACCTATGTGTGAAAACGTTAATGTGATAATGGAAAGGCTGACACCTACACACATACACACAAAGAAGACAAACACCACAGGCTACCTTGTAATGATCTGCACAGGAAGGATGTTTTGTGTGTGTGTTTGTGTGTTTGTATGTTTTCCTACCGTTCAGCTGCTGTCCAGGGGCGGCAGGCACAAAGAGCACATTTGATTTATTTTTCATGGAGCGTTAGGAACCTTATCTTTTTTCTATTGTTTGGCCACATTTGGGCAGGGAGGAGACAGCTGTAGCTGAGCATGGTGCTGCAGTAGAAGCTGCTGTCTGCCACTGGGATCATTATACTCATTTTTCTAGCCTGAGATCTGGATGTTTGAAGCATATCATGTTAATTTCTGATAGTGCATGTGCAGGTCAGCGGTTGTGGTTGGGAGGTGACAAGAAAGGAAAATATCTCTGTCTCATACAGCAGACAATGGTGAGTAAGTGTTTTATTGGCAGTGTTGGGGTAATGCTTTACTTTGAGTAATTAGATGATTTTTTTGATGTAATGAGTAATCTAACGCGCTAGGTCCGCAGTTTAAGTACTTAATTATTTAGTTACATTTTCAAAAAGGGAATTCATTATTTTTCAACCAACTACTAATGTAGTTAACCGGTCTAGGGTAAAACATTTTAAAAGTCTCTATATAAAAACTCCACATGGTTTTTCAACCTCACAGAGAGGCATAGGGAGGCTGTTTTGGATGTTTATGGAAGTTACCACATACACTCAATGAAGGGTTAAGTTCATGTGTGGTGGCACTTCACTGCTTGTCAGAGAGAAATATTCTACTTCTAACTACATAACACATATGATACCAGCTCAATCAGGTATTAACATGTAACCCATATAAACATATTTTATCTGGATCAAGAAATGTGTTAGTTTAGAGACTAAAGACTAAAAGTACATTACACGTGCTGTCAGCTTTCTTTTTTGTCACATTGCTCCTTGCTTTTCACGTGGCAGCTGTCCTTACACAGTGTCTTGCATTACTTCATAATTGACTTTGAACACACCATGGCTGTTGACACGTCCATTAGCTCTGTCCATGTGTAATTAGCATATTTAGATCAGACAGAATCAAGATGACAAGAATGCTTATTAATCTTTGTCTTTTAATTGATCTTTTCAGGTTTACAGTCCGTGTAAAGTCAATTCATTGATTTACTTCTCGTAACACTTCTCACGCCAAAACCAGATGAACCAGTGATGGTATTATGGTTGGTTATGTGACAGCTGTACAACAAAGTATTATTTGGGCTGTGTCATTTTTAACATCACAACCATGACACTGGCATTGAAGCAATCGGCCTCGTAAACACTGTGCAGTTCTCTACCCTCAAGTTTTCTCCATGTTTGATGAGGTGCTTCATCATGTATCATATTTCCAGTTTTCCCCGAAATAATCTTACTGCATTTTATGCATTTACTTGTACCAGGCGCACAGGTGTGTAGTACAGCCATACTTTTGAGAGTTTTGCCGGCATCTCAGAAAGCTGACCAGTGAACTCCGCCACAGATGAAGTTCGAAAAGCTTCCCGCTTTACCGCCATACAAGCTACTGTTGTTGCGGTGGTGGACCAATCACATGGCGCATTGAAGAAGAACGCTTGCGGTGATTGGCTGCGAGCAAAACCATAGAAACAGTTTTTTCCCCCTAGATCTGGGTACAAAAAGAACCGATTGCAGGTATCGTTTGACAGGCCCAGTTTGGATACTACTTGGTACTGGGTTGTTTTGGTCAATACCTAAAAGGTGTCATAATGTTTTAAATCTGTTTCTTGATTTTGGGCTGCCGACTCACACCTGGCCAGGGACAACAGATGAAAATTAGCCTTTGGGCTAATTCTGGCATATTTACAGATATGTTTATTAATATGCACTGTCCCTTACAAATAAACTAATACAATAAAAATAAATAAAAGATCTTCAGTCTCACTGTCACTTGTGCTGCAGAGGAACAGCTGTGAACAGATTTTTACTGTTTTATTTCCCAATTTTCAAGCTTGTTGAAGTTATGTTTGTTATCCAAAACAACCATTTACAACTTCAACAGACAGTCCTGATATCATAGCACCTAATGGTTTCTTTTGTCAAATGCTTTATTCAAATCTCTAAATATGGTTTCAACCACATCTCCTTTATCTGACAAGCATTTCATTTGTTCAACAAAACAGCAATGTGCAGACTCTGTAGAGTGGTGTGCTCTAAACCTAAACCAAGACTGTATTTCAAGCTGTCTATAAATATTATTGGATGGATGCTAATTGCTAACTTAGTTGGCTAACTCAGACTGATGTCTTGGTGTGATAAACTACAGCTTTCAAGTCTCAGATAGAGCTGCTTCCCTCATAGATCTATTCTGCAGTAACTGCATTTTTGGTCGAAAATGAGTTCTTTTCATGACATTCAAGGCATCCTTTGTTATGTGATGAAATATCTTATCTCAAATGTGTGTCGTTTTGGAGAAAAATGGTAGTTGTTTGTACAGTAACTGCAAAAAGCCTTTGTGAAACAAAGCACAAGTACAGTAACATCCATTACTTTTCCTTTGTTTTACTTCACTTAAAAACAACTGTGTTGCCACGCAGTGAAGTTACTGTTTTCATGGGGATTTAAATCAGTCACCGAACACAGACAGCACACCCCCCCCCCCCCCTCTCCTCCACTACCATGTGCCCTCCCAATCTCTCAGGTTTGTAAATGCCACCCTCCTGTAAACCCTCACTGGCCCTGGGATGAATGCTGAATCAGTTGCCCCTCTATGTGGAACTCACTTCCTACCCACATCAATGTTAAAAAAAAACTACCCTTAAAATGTCCCTTTTTTGATGCCTTTGCCATCTAGTCCTCAAATCCTAACCCCCCCCCCCCCCAAATTAAAAAGGTACTGTTAGTGCAATGTAACTTAACTTTGGAAAGCTTTCAGTAAAATATGAATTAACATATTAATATTTACATAAAAAACATAAAATAATTGCATATATTTGAATCTGAATTAAATTAAATAGAGTTAACTATTGATTGTTGGCAAATGTTCATGTTAGGTCTACTACAAAGAGAATCAATTTATGTATTGTCTTTGTAATCCATGACTAATAGCAATCAAATTATTATTAAATGTTTACTCATTTGAAATATGAGTCCCTTTTATCCATTTCATTCAGTACTTTGTGTTTATTAGCCTACTGTAACAGTCACGGTGAGTAGTGCAGATGGACCCAAAAAGGCAGACAGTCAAAAAAGGCACTTTAATGGCCAAACCAGGAATAAACAAGTCAACAGAAAAATGCAGGGAACAAAATAACACGGTGCAAAAACTACACAGTACAAAACAGAACTAACACAGAGACTCAGACAAAGACTGACCTGAAAACCAAAACCTATATTCACATGAGGTAATAACTAACAGGACACAGGTGAGTGAAACAAGACAGGTGAAACACATGATGTAATCATCTAAGGCAGGGGAAACACAGGAAGTAAAACTAACAAAATACACAAAGGGAGAACAACTTCAAAATAAAACATGAACTACAACAGGATGTGACAGAAACAGATACACTGCACCACATCTTAGTTATCATCACAAGAGTTTGAAAAGCCTTAGAAAAACCAAGGCCAAATGATCAAATTACTTTGGGTTTAGTATATCCATGTTCAGGAAAACAAATGGTTCCAATTAGTCCAAATACAGTGTATCTAACACCTAGAGCCCAACTTGTGACAATATAGTTTTTGAAGAATCTTCAGTTACTGCCTGTTTCCTTGGTAAGGTGCCACATTTTTGGTAAGTAATACAAAGCAAGAATACAGTAACTGCAAAATAGGGGTAAAACATCAAATCGAATATGAAGATTAATATTTACAAAGAATAAGCTAACATAAAGTAACAAAACTACCACATGTCTATTAATCTACCTACAACTACTTGGGCTGGACAACCGCATAACTTTAAAGTCATTTTTCTCAGTTCTGCACTCTGCTTAGTTACTGCCTTTTTGCTTTGTAGGGCAGTATTAATCAAATGTAAATATAACATAATGTATATATTATATCACATGAGACTTTGCCTATTAAAAAACATTAACAATTTTATATTCAAATTTGTCTCATTTTTAGACATTAATCCACCAATCAAAGCACAGACTGAGTCACAGATTGCTATGGCAACAGAGAAGATGGTGACAGAGGTGATAATGTGTCAATGATTTTTAATAAAATGTTATGTTATGTATGACATCAGTCACTGAGTGTCTGAAGATTTAAAACAATACCACTGTGTTTTCTGGCACAGCAGGATGAACCATGCTGATGAGTCTCCTTCAATGTCCATGGTGTTGTCTTCCTTCACATCAGGTAAGTCCTCAGCCATGGATTCAGACAACAACGACGCTGTGTCTTCGGGCGCAGCAGGATGAACCACGATCACAAGTCTCCTTGGTTGTGGTGTAAATGGACTGTGGTGGTCTCCTTCAACATCCATGGTGTCGTCCTTCTTCACATTGGGGGAGTCCTCAGTGACATTGGAGTCTGAATCCAAGGCTGTGTTTTTGGGCGCAGCAGGATGAACCATTTTTTCAAGTGGCATTTTTGGTGTTGGAGTGTGGTGGTCTGGCCTGATCGGTGGTTCCATCTTCCTTCAAAGAGGCAGGAGGGTCACTGGCAGCACCCTCAGATTCTGGGGGGTGGTTGTGGTTACACTAGGTGTCTGTGCGGGGGCGAGGGGGTGCGATTGGACTAATCAGCGGCAACACAGAGTTATAAGGATGCTTTGCTCTCACACGCACTGCACTCTAGTGTGCGCTCTTGCTCGTTCACTCCAGATTCCGGGAGATTACGTCTCATTTGAGGGCGTCATGGAGACACTATCAATACGCGGGAGACTCCTGGAACTTCCGGGAGAGTTGGGATGTCTGCACAGTGTAAGTTGACCAGCTAATGTGTATGTTATTATTACTCATTGTTGAACGTAACCGCTGTGAAATCATTTTATCATTACATTTTATGATTACTTGGAATATATTTCTTACATACTTCTAATTTAACTACGTTTAAAAGTCAGAAGAAAGAGTTGTACAGAAAAGCAGAGCTGTAGTGCTTCAATCTCACTACAGATAATTACATTACTTTACAAATTCAATTATTGCCTAATAATTGCCTTTTTTCACTTGTTATTACCAAACATAACTTCATTCTGGGTACTCAGTGTCAGTGTAAAAAACACTTTAAATGAATAAAAATCATATTTCTGACCTCCCAGGTCTCGACAGCCACAATGTCCCGTGTATCCTTTTTAAACACTGCAGCACCTTACCAAACCCACCCTCTCACAGAACCTTCAGGTACTGATCATTTTCTGGGAGTGGAACTACAATGATCTTGGCTTCTCCTTCTGCCATTTTTTTCTTCTCAGAAGACTAAAAAGAAATTGGAAATTCATGTGTGTTCATTTCATTCACTTTAAAGGACAACAACGTTTTAATTTATTCCAACTTCAGCTTGTGTATACTCTCTATGTTTTCAGCCATCTGTTGGCTTCCATCCTTTAAAGAACATGTAAAACTGCGTTGGGCCGCTACATAGACTAACATGTTCCTACGGTAACTAACATTACATATCTCAGTGTTCACCTGTCTGTGGGCATTCCCACCAGGTGTTAGAACTTAAAGCTCAGTATTAAATTATTAAATGTAAGCTACACGTTAGTTCACATGAACACATAGATTGTCTCTCTGAGCTTTGACTGCTGCCAAAGCTAAAATACATACTAGGCTGCTCCTTTCAATGACTGAACAGATCTTAACATGGTACATTTCTGTCTTCTGTCCAACTGGTTGTAAGTTAAAGTGTAACTGGAGCTCAGAATTTGCTAATTCTCAGGCTTCTGGCGTGTGACAAACGCTTTCATTCTCAATCTCACGCTCCCACGCTGCACCAACACTTCTCACGCCAAAACCAGATGAACCAGTGATCGACAGCTGCTCAGGCTCACAGCCCGCTAGTACTAGCCAATCACAGCACAGTAGGGCGGGAGTTGCTTCATGCAACCTGATCTCACAGAAATAAGTGACAGGGGCATGAGTTCTTATCACATAACTCCGTGGTGTAAAATGAACGTGTCCTCATCACGGGAACAGTACCAGTGTAAAGGCACTTTAAGAGCCTCTTTCATGGTGGACTCCGGTAGTTAATACTGTTTTCTGATCTAGAAATCTTTCATTTTATCATTATTTTAGTAGTCATTTAACTGAATTTATTATAGTGCATTAAATACATTTTTTTCTTGTCTAGAAAATATTAATTTGTGCGAGATATAACTTTTTATAAGTTATTATATTTATTACAGCTGGATATTTCATTTTACTAACCATTGTCCTCTTTTATCATTTTCCACATTAATAACAATATATATTATTATTATTCATATATATATAGTTTTTTTAATATAGCTGAATTATTTTGATTCTAACATTAATAACAGCTTGCCAGTTAGCCACTGAGCTAGCAGCAGAAATTAGCGTAGCGTCCATGTTTCTGGTAGAGGTCGTGACTTTGATTGACAGGTGACACTTGGTAGGGGGCGGGGTTTCAGCGAACTCAGCGGGCACTCCCACAGCGTTTGGGAGCAGAGAAAGAGGCTGATTTTTACACAACTTTGAAGCCTAATTTCATATATTTGGTGATTTTTTTAATCATTCAAATTTAGCAGGGTGGTTAACAACACACTTTTCTGTGGTATGTCAAACTCAGAACACACATTTATTCTTACTTTACACGGACTTTAAAGTTGAGTGTGTGTCAGAATCACCGATGGTTCAGACCAATCAGGGTCCTGTGAGGATTCTCATGTGATCTCATAAATCCAGCTGTCTCACAAGGTAAGAGAGTGATAAACAGCTGGTTCATCCAATCACCTTCCAGGTATTTTTTAAAGTGCCTGCTCTTTACCAAACAGTTTCCAAGGATGACTTCTCAGATGGTTCTATGCAACAAACCATATGTTCTAGATACAGATCAACAGGTGTAAAAAAATGGTATGTGACAGCTGTAGTTACAGATGTTTTTGTTGAATAATATTTTAGACTAATGTCATTTATGCTTACAAGGACTGTATTTTTTAGTTTAATCTTATTCACACTCATCTGATTCTTAAAGGAATAACACACTTTTTGTAAACATGTTAAATTATTTTGCAACCTAATGAAAAGAAGACTCCATATTTGAACTGATCAGTTGTTGAAGTCCTTTATCGAGAAGAAAAAAACAACAACAAACATTTGCTATTGACATTTTCACTGGTTTCTGATATTTTATAAACAATAATTGTAAAAATACTATAATCAACAGAAAAATCCACAATAAAGATAAGGAGTAAATGCAGCCTTTGTTTTGATGTAAGAATGTGAAGAATGAATTTGAAATGAAATTATCTTGCACATTTATAATGATAAAACTAGTTCTTATCTAAAATCTTCATCTCAAAATGGTTGCAAATTGTATATATGTGTAAAGTGCCCTGCTGTACATAATGCATCAGTGTTCTACATTATTATAGGTGGATGTATCATTGTGGTAAGCCAGGATTGATCCTCTCCTGACCAGCAGGGCAGAGAACTAAGTCCAAATGTGTTTAATGTAATCTTTGGCTGCATCTCTGACAGCTCCCCCCTCCTCTGATCTGTCCTGCTTCTGGGTCAGGGCAAGGAGGATGGGTGCTTTAATCTGATTGGCTGGCATTCTGCTGAGTCATTGTGACTTTGTGGTTTGACCAGAGTACCTGACAGAGGTCAGGGATTGGTTAGGCAGCGACCTTGTCGAGCGGTTCAGTCTCTGCTGATGGAGGCAGTTTTAGGAGTGAACCATGTAACCAGTTCACAGCACTGAAAAGATGCTTTTACATGATTATATGATGCTGGAGGGATGAGTGAATGAACATACATCAACTACATTTTAAAAGTAACATAATGTTGTATAATTGAGGCAGCTATCAATTTGTAGAAGTTATAAAGGATTTCCTCCTTTTAAAGCTAGAGGAAATGTTTTCTCTTAACAGATTACACTTAATTGAATATATAGATTTGTTTTAGCATCAGCTGCCAACATTAAGAATAAACTATAAATAAGAATAGAACAAATAGCCCAAATGTAGGCCTAATTTATATCTGCTCATATGGGTCTCTACTATTTGGGGAATAAACATATAGCAGATACTAAAAGAAATGCCTTTATAATTGGACACACCATTGCTGGCTCTGTAAAGCAGACCCCATACCAAAGTGGGTTACTAAATGGGCCACTTTGCACATTTGGCATCCATCCGTCTGGATTAATTACTCTGGATACAAGATTATTATTCAGATTTGTTCACAATGAAGTTAGGGCTCACAGGGCCTGAGGATGATTGTTCACATGGGCATGTAAAGAGTATTTTGATTTGATTAAGCCTATGCCCATTATGGTTATTTAATTAGGGTCCAAATGTTAGTCCATCATTACATTTTGAACATGGCCAATTTTTGTGTCGTTTTTCCTGAAGTTGCAGCAGGAATCATTTTTAAAAATTAAACTGTTTATTAAATGGGAATTGTTCAAAGCATCAGCTGGGGGGAAAGAATAGAGCCAGCACCACTAATACAGACCCCATACCCATGTGTTTGCTAAACGGGCAAGTGGGACATTATGAGCAATCATCCTCAAGGCCCCACATGAGCCCATTTATCTCTGTTAATTACTCTGGCTTCTTATTTAAATTTGTATACAACTAGCAGATATCCCATTTGTGGCCAATTTGTTGCCCACCTCGGCCCAATATTTCACACACTGTTTGTGGAAATAAAAGAGGGATCAACAGACCTCGAAGATAATTGCTCACATGGTCCATTTAGCTCTATTTGGAGCCGATCCTCATTTTCATAAGCATGTCATAACTAACTTTGAATGGTTGGAGGCATGCAGTGGTTGAACTTATAGCAGATATTAAACATCTGTAAAACTTGGCTTCAGATTGTAAGCATGTCATTATATATAATCAATCAATCAATCAATTAGCTGATCAGGTGATTTTGTATGGTTGTTATTTCATCAGATTTATTCTACAGTAACCAAACAACCCATGTCTATTGGTGTGTATAGTTTACTTTGAAAAGTTCCACATGGGTCCCATTTATTGCCCATCTTTAAAATGAGCATCTCCCCATTATTTTAGTCCATGTCAGAGATGGTGGGCACATTTATATGGACAGTCTTTACAGGTGTGTGTCAAGATTGGTGGTTGGGGCAGACTATAAGGAAAGGGGCCATCAGTACATTATAGTAGTACAGTATATGTTAGATGCTAAAAGCCATGCCCACTGTCTAAATGGGCCCAGTACCAATCCAAGTAGCCTTAAAGTGATACTGGTACCACTGAGTACTTCATTCAACACCCATCATGTCAATAGAATTGCATTGCAGTCATATGTTCTAGCTCTGGGTGCAAAAAGGATTGATTGCAGGTATAGTTTGATGGGAGATGTTTCCATACTACTTGGTATCTATTTATTTCGCTCATACCTTAAAGGTATAGAGTACCGATACCCAGCCTTACCCAGTGTTCATCTGTTTTCTCTCATAGCTTTTGAATGATTTCACTCTGTTTCCTCCATGTTTGATCCATGCAGTCATATTCAATAAAGAGGCAGACAAGGTGAAAGTTGTGAATACATTTTTTTTTATTATTTTCTTTAAACTTGTGCATCAACTTCAAAGGGTAAACTGTGTGCACTCCAATTTGTTTTCACAACGAGTTCAAAATTAGTTAAGTGTTCATTATTTTTTATATATATTTTTTTAAATACATCGTTTTTCCTTTTTAAAACCATTTACACACAATTGTTCAGCACTGGATTCTAACGGTCTATCATTAATCAGGGTTGTAGAACGATAAGCATCATCAGCAGTCTTCCTCCCTTCCTGTGTGTGTGTGTGTGTACACTATATATTTGCTCTAACCAGTATTGTCATTACTCTTCTTTCATGTGAAGTAAAAATATCTTTCTTTAAATATGATTCCTTTACATGATAAAAATAGTTTCTTTTTTTTTTTCTTTTCTTCTTCTTCTTCTCCAAAACAACGTTATGTCACTGATGCTTTACCAGAATGCTCTGCCTCTCGGTCGGAGAACAGAATTGGCGTGAATCTGCTCCATGGAGGATGGGTGCACCCTGCGCTCTTGGGTGTATGTGTGTAGCGTGTGTTTGTGTTTTTTGAGTGTGTGTGTGCGTGTGTGTGTGTGTGTGTGTGTCGGCTCTGTCTGGTGTATAATAAAGCCTCCTGAACGACCTGCATGGAGTACCACCCCTCTGCCATGGATGACACTGCGTTTCGTGTTGATAAAAATCATTACAAAATTTTGATTCTCTTCGTACAAAAACACTTTTTCATAGAAATTGCATTTGCACAAGTAAATGTGGAGCTTTGCTGCCAAAGAAAAGGGGAGAAAAAAAGCCACAGGAGTACAAAATGAAACTGGAGACTTGACACTGAGCAAATGGAAAGAAAGTGTGTGTACCCATACAGAGTTGTAGTGAGGTGTATTTACTGCAGTAGTGAAAATCCAGTCTTTAGAGATATAAATAAGGAATTTCATAAATAAAACAATAAATACTTTGAATAAATAGAGTTGTGTGTTTTGTGTGATTGCTGTGGAATTAGACTGAGCCGTCCCCATGTCGTTCCAAAGCTCCTCCATATTGACATTAAGGGTGTGTTACCTCAATAGAATCCTCTTTAAATGACTACTGGCTGATACATGGATGTCAACAGCTCACTATATTTATTGCCCCAACCCCAGCATTCTCTGCTTGTATTCCACTGTATAATCTGCCTCTAAAAAATACCCCCCCCCCTCCCCCAAACCCCTCCCCCCCATCCCATACATTAAAGACTAAAAGTGTTAGTACTCTGAAACACAAATAAATGATATCACTTATTGCCTGATGGATGATATACAGTATATCCATTTTTGATGTTGATCAAATATCATGTGACTAAGCAATGCCTCTCTGTACATTTTGGAGCAGCCGAGCTCGCCGCCGTCGTCTTCAGGGCTTTGGGTTTAAATTTAGTCTAGAGCCGACCACTCTTCCCAACTTTTGAAATGGAACAATCCTTTACAAACTGATTTCCCATTCCCTCCCCAACCCCCCCACCCCCAAGTTATTATCTCAGCACGTTCATTCATAATCTGTAATGGAGATGCTCTTATGATGATGCTGCTCCACCAGCCTCTGTAGAGCTGTGCGGTGAAAGACTGGCTGAGCAGCAGCTAAAAAGTGATAGGTCCAATTCTTTTGTTTTCACTTTTTTTTCTGTAAGGGTAAAGGACCACCTCCATTCCACCTTAAATTTATTTCCAGGCTCTTTCTTTCTTTCTTTCTTCCATTCCTGGGTTCCGAAAATCCTGGCACTCGCAGTTTGCGCCTTGCCAAGGTGGTAAGAGTAATGAGGTAACTCGCTGAAATTTCACCCAAAGATTCAAGTTATTTCCACGGGAAATATTGTTGAATCTTCTTATCAATAGCTAATTGTAAAGAAACAAGAATGACATTTTTTTTCTGTCAATATTCTCCCAACCACCTCTGCTTTTACCTCCCAAATAACCCAATAGTCAAACCACTACAGCCCACCCCCACCCCCTTTTATTTTTTTTACCATTTCCCCCCACCTGTCCCCCCAGTGTCTCTACACACCACCTCACTGAAGGAGAGAGGGTGAGAAAGTGATTCCCATATCATGCCATGGTCTCTTTCCCTGGCAGTCTGCGGTCGTTGAAGGTGTGCATGTTGATGACCTCCTCCGTTTTCACCATGACGGGCGGCTGGGGCTTGTGTTTGAGCCGGCGCTGGCACTTGAGGGATACCCGCAGCTCGTCCACCATGGCACTGCAGAAGGACCTCTGGGGAGGAAAATAGACACACAAAAAAAGGGAAAAGAAAAGGAGAACAGAATGGGTTTCAGAGTGCTTTCCCTTCTGTCCAAATGTTACGGCCAAGAGAACAAGAACTGTTCTCCCTGAAGGCAACCTCAATTTTTTGTAGCCCACACCCCCTCCCTCCTCAACTCCACCCCCGCTACCTCGGCTCTGAGCTGCCACAGGGGGAAATGGTGGAATATACAGGGAAGCAAGCTGGGGATGAGGATGGGGGGAAGGAGCTGGATGGATGGATGGATGGATGGAGGGTGCAGGTCCAAAAGCTGCGCAGAAGTGTAAATGATTTAACAGTGTCCAAAAACATCAGTGGTGGTTTTGTGGTCATTGCTGGCCATGCAGGACTTGTGTTAAAAAGCTTTGGGTATAAAGCATCCATGCTTATATAGTCTCAGTAACAGGTTCACATCATCAACCTGCAATGCTCAATAAACTGCAAGTGTCATTTTGTGATTAACCATTTGAACCTGAGGCTGGTTTGGCTCCGTTTCCACTCCCTTTATTTCACAGGCTTTTAGCAGAGTCATTACATATGAACCCACAGGTCTTCAACAGACAATTGTCACCATGAAATATCCTACTGAGTGACCTATTAGCACTTCCTGTTTGCACTGTGACCATGAATACACAGACAGCTATCACTGGATTACTGTGACACAGATGAAAACTCAGAAACATCCTGATTACAAGGCAAGATTTGACCGTGAAAAGGACGGGTGTGCATGTTAATGCAGATTGAGCTCATTGGGTGCAAAGGGTGTGTCATTTTAGTCTCTCAACTTTAACTCTGCCTACAATTTTTATTTTTGTTTCCCCATAATGCCTTTCTACATTCCCAAATATGGGTGTTAACTTGTGATTTCCAAAACCCTAACCTGCACTGATATTGGACAATTCTGCAAAAACCCTCATAACTTAAAATTACAAACATATTTTTCTGTATTTAATATCTACACATGGCAGCAATAGTATGGTTATAGACTAGGACAAACTGTAAAACCTCGGCAACTAATCCCATTAGGGTTAGGGTTGAAGTCTGTGTAAAGTAAGAATAAATATGTGTTCTGAGTTTGACATACCACAGAAAAGTGTGTTGTTAACCACCCTGCCAAATTTGAATGATTAAAAAAATCACCAAATATATGAAATTAGGCTTCAAAGTCAAACTACATCTGAGAGCTTTCTGCTGCTAACTCAGCTGCGAGCTCGGCTACTAACTTGGCGGCTAGCTCAGCGGCGAGCTCGGCGGCTAGCACAGTGGCTAACTCAGCTAACTGTAGACTGTAGTAGTAGTAGTGTGTGCTGAATGTATTTATACCTCTACAGCAGCAGGGGCGGGTTTATGCTAATCAGACCCGCCCACTAAATCCTGAACACAGAAATGTTGAAACACAGTTTGTGAAGCCTAGCTCCACAATTCAAATCTAAATGGTTGAAATACTTTTTACACCTTTTTTAGAAATACATTTATGACCTATTTAATGTGTTTAGAAGAAAATGTCTGAATTCACTTTACACGGTCTTTAATATCTACACATGGCAGCAATAGTATGGTTAAAGACTAGGAAAAACTGTAGAACCTCAGCAACTAATCCCATTAGGGTTAGGGTTAAAAATGGACTGAGGTTAGAATAAAATAACTAAAGTAATCTTTAATTACAAATGTGTAAAGTGGCACAAACTCTACATGAAAGCAGTGATATACTACACACTCTTCCATAACCTAACCCTCTGCCTTGCTACATGAAGACATACTTCTTTGAGGTACTGGACTGTTCCTGTAGTACATGCAGATACAAACAACAGCAGGTTACATTGGTAATGATTGTAGTCTTTACAATAGTTCATTCCTCCATTTAGAGACAGATAGTCCTCAGTGTACACCATGTTTTGAGCCTTAGGAGTTACTAGAGTGGCAAGGATACAATCTTTCACTGGCTTCCCACCAGACAACACTGCCAGTTGTATTGGATGAAGCCAGCTGACCTCGGATTGAACCCAGATACCAGATGCTTTTTTTTCAGGCTGAATAATTACAGTTTTGCATGTTGAAACGAAAATAAATACTTAGTATATTAATGGAGGATCAGTGGCTACAAACTGTGCTCTACACTCTACACCCCCAAAATACTTTAGTTCCATGTCAAATCACATCTTCTGATGAAACAGTTTTGGACGGTGTTATGTTCTGTTCAGTGTTTAGACCTAACCGGTGTTTGTGTATGCTTTGGATCCAGTAGTTTTAATTCATTACACTGCGCTACGAAAATCAACCTTCAACAGACGTGATGCTTGTTTGAGCTTCTTTCAAAGGCTTGTTACAGCTGCATTATAATGATGTGGGTTCATTTGAAAAAAGACAAAGAACTACCAGGAATTTAAACCTGAAGCAAGGACTAATAATGTGTATTATCTTTCCAACTGTAACGCAAACTGAACCTGTTCTTCCATAACCTTGACGACATAGCTGCTGCTGCTCTGAAGTCAGAAGAAGCGAATAAGCGGATAATGTTGTTTTGACACAAGAAAAAGCAGATATGGTGTCATTTAATGAAGGAACACAAGTACAAGTTCCAAGTGTCTGCCAGTTGATTTCTTGCCCTACTGAACTGAAACCGCTGGCTGTGTGGAAGGAAGGAAGGAAGGAAGGAAGGAAGGAAGGAAGGAATAATGTGCAAAAATAGTACCAGGCAAAAAATTCATTAATCCTGATGTCAGTAAAATGAGATTCATGTTTATAAAAAGCAACAATATCTAACGCTGTTGTACTCTCCTTGAATATAACTGGCTGGTTAACTAGTTGCTTCAACTGGATTAAATTCTACTGGTGAGTAAATGAACACTGAGGAGAAATCTAGATTGTGATGAATCACTTTGGACAAATAAGCCTAATATCCAGTGGGAATAAGACACTCATTCGTGTTCCACTCCCTCTTTACTACTTAACTCCATCAGACAGCTGGATTTCTACAGATCTTCATTTAAATATTGCCTAGTGCAGATTTATCCACATGCTGTGATTATCATACTGTAGCTGAACATCTGGACACTATGACAAACAATTTCACTGTATAGAGCCAGGATATGAATTACATGAATACATAATTAATGCAAAGATTGATGCATAATTAAATGATTAAATGTATCCATATTCTGTGCAACCCATTTAAGGGAGACTGATCCACAACAACAACAAAAAACAAAAGAAGAATCCAATAACTGATGTGCAGACACTTCTCTCCTACACTAGAAACATCACTATGAATCATATCTTCAAAATGCTTCAGTGATGAGAAATTAAGCCACTGACTTCATGCAGGAACACTTTCGGATTCTCATCCTAAATCTCTCAAGCAATTTAAAAAATACTGTAATAACTTAGTAGTAATAAAAAGAGAATACTTTGACTTGATGTTAGAGCAAAGGGCTCAGTGACTAATATGAGAGGTGGTCATGTGACAGTCACAGAGATATTAGAGAATATTATAGCCTGCAGTAGATGATGTTACTGTGCCAAAATATGCTGATGAAAATCATAAACTCTTGATGAATGGTGGTTCATTATGGTTTAGTGGTTTAGTTATTCATTTTACTTTAGTTCAATTTGAATTTCTGTATCATATTTAAATTTGTTCAGAGTAAAAGAAACCAAGCCAAGCCACACCAACAATGAACTGATCTGTTAAGTGTTGTGTGTATATCTAAAGTGTAATACCACATTATTCACCATCAAAACACTTTTAAAACTATATGTCTAAATAAACTGTTGATGTGCATTTGCTTTCTTACTTATTAGGACTACAAATAGTAGGAAGGAAGGAAAGGTTTGTATTTGATTTAGCATATAATCTGCACATGAATATTACAGACACTCAATATCAGATACCTACTACCATTATTACAAAGCCTACATGATGGAAAATACTCAAACACCATAATACATTGGCCTTTTTCTGAATGTGAGTTGAAAATGGCAAAGTGATTGTAAACTTTCATAATTTGGTTGAAAAGTTGTTGCTGATGGACCTGCTGTGTTATTCTGTTCTGTTTATTCTGTTGAATAAAAACAGCTGCATATATTGTATTGTTCACTTATAATGCTTTATATAACATACTGTGTTGAGGTCTGGGAAAGCAAATATAGGCTAAATCCTTTAATTAAACTCTACAAAACAGCTGTTAGAATATTAAATAAAGCTTGTTACTGTTATTGTCCATTATTCAAAGGGTGCTGCACATCAGCCAATAAGACGTTATCAGAATATATATACATATCAGGCTGGATACACATACATCTCATACACACATGAGATTTAGTGATAAGAAAAAAACTATAGAAAATCTAAAGCCAAATTCTTCTTATTTTTTAATTCGTATTATAATTCTTGTCCATATGAAATTGAACTGCGTTTGTTTGGTCCTCTGCAGCAACAGATCAGCTCTGTACATCACTGATGTTTCTTCTTTGAGGACAAATTCGGAAACCAAAAGGGAGAAATTAATATTTTAACTTTCATAAAAACTCAAAAATTTTGCAACTGCACTGCCTTCTATCTATGAGTGAAAACTCATACTGCTAAATCTCACAATTGAAACATAACAAACAGCAGGGACCAGATGTACTGAGGGTTTGGGCCTGTACTTCAGGTGCAGATGATACATTTGATCCCAAAAGAAAGTCTGCAAACTGCAGCTCCCAATGCAGCTATAGTTTAACAGGTTATCAAGAGTGACGTTTTGCAGATTTTGTTCTTTGGTCCAGCACCAGTTTTTTTTTGTTCCAGATGTGCACATCTACCACACAGCTTTTATACATTTGATCCCACATGTGCTGTACTGCTGCAGTCTGTGACTTGTGTGAGTGTTCACAAGGTTCACCTCTCTTTATTATCTATGAATTTAGAGGAGGACGGCACAGATAACTGGAGGAAGCGTGAACAGAGAAAAAATAAGTAGCCAGACTTAATCAATGAACACACTATCTAATTACTGCAACACAAACACACAAACACACATGGCAAGTTTAGGTTTGTGTTCATCAAACCTTAGCTTGAACTTGATCACTAGTGAAGTATACAATCACTACAAGCTGCTACTAAAGTTTTCTTTATTTTGCTAAGACGCTTCAGTGAGTGTATGGCTGCATTTACCTCAGTAACATTAACATCCATATCAGCACTGTCTCCACCTCCAGGACTAATACTTAACTGCTGTCTTAGTAAATCTGACACTGACATAAAGTCAAACACAACTGCACAACATAACTGTGTCCCTCAGTGTTCTAAAACACCAGGATGTCAACAGCCTGAGGAGGAATCTAAATTGATCTCTGCTAGCTCAGTATCAGACCGATGTGTTGGTTAGGTTAGGATCACATCAGTTAGGAATTCCCTCTGTGGTCAACAGTATGAACTCTGTGGATTTACCAACATTGTTATCTTGATACCTGAAGCCATCTGCCAAATGACTCAAGCCTGTGAAAGGTAATGTTAACACACATCACAGGAGTATTTAGACATATATGTGATGATTCATTAGGTTTGATATGAATTTATAATTTACAATATCATTTAGTAGATGCTTTCATCCAAAGTGATGGAAGTACCAAGTAGTGTTTTTTAGTTTTTTTTAGTTCAGTCACTCTGTGGTTCATACAGAGCTCAGTGAATCTTTCCACTACCAAGAAACTACAGTAGAGTCTGGCTAGTAAGTTAGGGCCCTGTTGTGGTGGTTGTCCAAGGCGCCTTTCATTGGTGGAGCATCATCTCATTATCTTGTGCGATCACTGAAATACTGTGTGGTAGCGTGAGATCCCGCACACAGCACATCGAACGTGAAGCAGGTGCTTTGTGCGGGATCTCGCACTACCACGCGGTATTTTGGTGATCGCGCGAGATTTCGACGATGTTTACAGCTAAGTGTCATTTTAATAAACTACTGGTGTACTTACAAACTTTCCAATGCATGGTTGCATGGATTTATGAGTAAAGAGCCTATTTATACTACTGTAGAAGTTTGATAACAATCCAGACATTATTAGTGCGGTCATTTACCAGATACACTGTTGGTTCCATTAGCGCCTGTATTAAGCTAACTCCACTATTTTGCAACCAAATGAAAAAAAAGGGCAGAGAGAGTGGTTAGATAGACGTCATGGTGCATATGACGCTAGGTCAAAATTACGCTGAACCATCTCTTTAAGACCAGATGCTGCAACATTCTGGTTCATCTGCAGAAATGTGAACATACCTGTTTAGACCTGCCAGTAAAGAGTTGCAGGAGTCAATGCATGATATAACAACCTGCCCTAACAATGACTATCAAAGTGCTAACTCTCAGCTTTACTTTCATATATTGATACATCTATTTATCTATATATCATAGTACCTGCTTATCCCTAGTGTGCAGGCTGTCCTCTTCTTCTTCTTCTCCATTCTATGGACTCAGAAAACCATTGAAATCTATGAGCCATTGAGAGCTATGAGTTCACCTGACCTGGATGTTCTCATGTCTGCATGAAGAAACTAAAGCAGCCAGAGTAAACTCACACAGGAGAACATGCTAACTCCACACAAAGGATTAGAAAGCTTCTTGCTGTGAAGTGCATGCATACTCCTAAAGGGTTAAAAGGACTATTAGTTCTACACACAGGGGATGTGAATGCCTCAATTACCTCCTTAAACTTAACATTTAGCTCTTCAAAGTAGTTGTTTCATTTTAATTGTGTATCTTTGTTTCTATTGTGAATGTTTCATTTTGATCTTGATTCAAGCCAGCAGGTCACAGATGTTCCACAAAGGTAATGAAATATGGAACAGTGTGAAATGCTTAGAAGAGAAAATGCTGAGGATATCCAGAGGTTGAAAAGGTGAGGTCTGTGGTTTCAACAATGGCATCTTGATGATGGCTACCATGGAAACACAGCTCTCTGTAATTACAGTGGGGTTGGTAAGTTTTTAGGCTCAGTTTAGTAGTTTAAATTTTTGCAAATATCTTAGTCTTTGACCAACTAGTCCAAATGTGTGATATTCTGTCATATAAATGCTTTGTCATGAAGCATCACATGTTAGAACTGTTGTAAGTGCAATGTTTGTGTGCTATGTTAAAGGACAGGTTTATCATCATCATATCATGTCTTAAAAAATCAGTCAGGAGCCCAAATGAACACTGAAACTTTTTTTTTTTTGCTGTAATGATTCCTCCTGTTCATACTGACCATTAGAAGATCTCTTCATAATGTTTACAATGGAAGTGATGGAGGACTAAATCCACAGTCCTCCTTCTGTGTAAACATGGATTTAAAAGTTGATGTGAAGCTAATATGAAGCTTCAGTCAAATCTTCATCTTCTATGTTTCAACGTTACAGTGTTTTTAGTATCAAAGTCTTTTTGTTACTATACTTCCACCACAGCTCAACAGGAAACACTAAGAGGAGATTTGATGGTAAAAAGACTGTAAATGTGTCAGATATCACTTGATATGACTAACTCACACTGATGAAGCTCAATAGAAGCTGATCAGAGACTTTAAATGACTGTGTGGACACACTGTGGATTTAGTCCTCCATCACTTCCATTGAAAGCACATTAGAAGGAGATCTTTTAATAGTCAGTATGAACAGGAGGAATGATTACAGAGAGGAAAACCTCTTTACTGTTCATATGAACACCTGACATACTTGAAAAAATTGTGCATCTGTCCTTTAAAGTCCCTAGATTTCCACATTTTAAGACTCTTCTAACAACAACTGCATTAGTCTGTGTGTGTGTTTGTGTGTGTGTGTGTGTGTGTGTATGGTGGATGTCTGGTGGTCCGAGGAAATGGTCTGAATCATGAGGGAGATTTGAATTAAGCAGATTGATGACACGGAAAACTGTGCTTTGTGATGGATTTACACACACACACACACACACACACACACACACACACACACACACACACACACACACAAACACACACAAACACACACACACACACACACACACACACACACACACACACACACACACACACAAACACAGCTGAAACTCACTCATTCAGGACTGTGCACAAACACAAACCGACAGCCATCTTCACATGTGCACACACACATGCTCTCAGTGAGTGTGGTCAATTGTACAGTCCCATAGAACATCATCACTTATTGATGCACATTGTATCTCATCTGGCTTGAATCCTGTGTTGCTGCACGCCCAATTAAACTGCTGCTTCTTCACATTCTCTCCTCTTTTCTCATAAGCTGCAATGACATCTGCAAATACTGCGTGATAGAACACCGTGAAGCTGGGAGCGGAGCGGTCCTGCTCCTGGAGCGGCTATGAAAAAAAGCCATTGTGTGTGTGTGTGCACCTAGATAATGGGAGTTTATTGTGACGAACAAAGTGTTTGGTTGTATTTGAAAGCAATCATTAGCACTGTGTCTCAGTGTATACTTATCCTTATTATATTTACATGCAAGTGGGAAGTAGACACAGTGAATGTGATTAGGTGTGAGGTCTTCCAGTGTGAATTATAATCACTCACAAAGCTTACAGCCAACACTTACAATTACTATCAAAGTGCTCCTGTGACCATTGATCCAATGAGAATATGGCAATGGAAACATTTTGTAATGTGAGATGATATTGATTCAGAGGTGCTACTTTAACTTGAAATCATTGATTCTGAGACAATTACTGTAAACAGGTTCAAATCCAGGCCAGCATGTCCATGTGGGCCCCACATGGACTAAATGTGGGCTTTGTGGGTACTGAGTGGGCATGGGCTTGAACTGGGCAAATTTTGCGGGTCCCACATGTATTCAGTAACATGGGACGCACATGTGAAGCCCACGTGGGCCGACTGTAGCAGCCCCATAAGGGATGTAAGTGAGCTAAGCAGGCCTGGGCATAAACAGGGCAATTGTATGGGCCCCATATTGTTCCACAAACATGGGCCCCACATGTGAAGCCTATGTGGGCTGGCTAAATGGGCCACATTTAATGTCCATTCTGATCCCACTTAGACCCCACATGGGCAAACATATGGGGCCTACGCCCACTTGGGCCCCACCTGAAATCCAGTCAGAACTCACTTGAAGCCCATATGGGCAAACACATGGGGGGCCACCATGGAAACTGTGGAAAAAATCCCACTTTTATGCCCAAATTTAACCCTTATGGTGCCTTCTATTTCATTCAATGCTGAATGGAACTTATTGCAACATCAGAGAAGTTTCATTAAATACAAAAAGTATCATCAAAGTTTTTTTTTTTGGCACCAAGTTTTATAATAGCCAAAACACTAATATCATATCCTATACTATTGGTTTTATTTGGTTGATACTAGAATAAGCTAATGGTGTATAGAGCAACAGTGTCATTATACAGCAGTAATGAGTAGCAAAGAGGTTGTGGCATGAAAAAAAATGCTGTAATTACTTTGAAGGCTTGATTAACATTATTAATCTGTTGTTGTATATTCAAGTTGTTTTTCATGTATTTTGTTTACTCAGTTAATTGACTTTAGCTTTTACCTCATTAAAATACTGTGTTAGTTAAGTGTGTTAAGAAACTACATTAACCATATTCTACTTGTGCCTGGCCAGTGCAATCAAATGATAGTCTATTTGTGCTTTATATAGTGAGCCAACAGCCAACAGGTCAGACTTGATGAGAAAAGATGTTAAAGTGCCTTAAATGACACAAAACAGAAAGTGTGTTACTTTCCAACCCTAAAAAGACTAATCCTGTGAAGTTAAGACGCCTAGGAGGGGAGATCATAGAAAATGTGGAAATAATTGGCACATATCCGTGCAATAATAATGTGTCTGGGGCAAAAACTAAATGAAAAAAGTGTATTAGAGCTACTGTGGGTCAACCTTGGAGAAAATATGACTTTACTCCTGCAACACATAGAGGAAGTAATTACCTGCCAACTGATACATGTGTCTGCCGGTTAGATAATTTGTTCTTTTTCTATTTCTTATATGTTTTCAATTCTACCAAATAGTTCCCGAATCCATGTTTTATTCTGTATTTGTATTTATTGGTTTATTTAACAGGGACGGTACACATTAGATCATATTGCTGTAAATGTGCCACAGATAGCTGGACAGTCTCTGGACATGTTACCAGAAAAATCATTAGAAATGCAATTTTTGGTTTTAGGATTTGTAGCTTTTAGTTTAAATAGATTTAAAATGAGGGGTTAGGATTAGGGTTGAGGATGTTTATCAGAGCTCTGCAGTTATGTTAAAACACTGTCTTCATGTCCTCGCAACAATGCACTTTATGAAAGCACTTTATAGATGATGGGCACTCTCACACTCTATGAACATGAACATGCTTTTAATTATGACTGTTTTAAATCATGACTTTTACCCAGGCTCTATTTTTTTTCTTGTATTTTTAAGGGAAACAATATTTAGTAGTTAAACATAATGAAAATAACAAATGGAAAAAGGAAAGAAAGGAGAAAAAAGAGTAGTAACTGTAACACCACACTGTGATATGATTTCCATACATTAACTATTTCAAGGTATTTTATTTCAATTTATATTCACTTCTTTTAACCACTTTGGGACAATTGATAAAGCTGAGAACACATGTATCAGTGATTTTATGACATATTGTCATCTTATGTAATTGTGGCAATCATTTTGGGCAAATGGTCTATTTATATAATCACCAGGTGCAGAGCAATGTTAGCCACGTGATGACATTTAGTCCGATCTCTCCTTTTAGTTCTGGTTTTGGTCTCAACCAACTTATGGTGGGGGGGGGGGGGGGGGGGGTCTGTCTCAGCTATGTTCACCAGCTGGTTTGTCTGTCTGCTTGAATAGAGCTGGGTATCAGTACTCTATACCTTTAAGGTATAGTAGGTAGGTAGTATGGAAATGTCTCCAATCAAATGATACCAGCAATCAATAGAAAATATGACCATTTGTATGAATTTACTCACAACCAATCGACGTAAGCATTCTTTGATTTAATGCGACATGTGACTGGGTTAGGGTTAGGGTTAGCTAAAACCCATCTGTGGTGGTGAAGTCGTGGTGAATTTGAGTTAGCACGTTTAGCAGTTCAGCAGCCAAGATGCTACCTACATACTCTAAAGTGTAGCTAAACTACATGCCTGTTACACACGATAAAAACAAGTGTACTAAATGTGGAATGGGTATCAATGATGTAATAAACTGGCATTGGTATCACTTTACGGGTACTTGGATTGGTACTGGTATTTTTAAAATGATACCCAGCCCTACTGCTGAAACTAAACATTTTCATTAAGGCCTCTAAATGTGAAAAAGAGTAAGGAAAGCAAAAAAATGTCTAAAAAGATTAATAGTGCTGAGGGTCTCTGTGTGTTCAATAAGTGAATCATTTTACCATTACACACACACACATGTGAGCAAATGATTGATTAAAGCAGCTTCAAGAGGAACAGGAGGTTATCATCCATTCATTTGCTTACAATACATTTTTAAAAGCATCACAATTCATTAGGACAGGTATCTGTTAATGTTTAAAACATCCATCATCAAACCTCCATCTCTGCTGTTTGTACAGGTATGAAATGTAGATGTTACAGCTACCAAACAGGAGGAATATCTACAAATACATAGTCACAGTACACCTGCTGACTGTCTAAGTCACTCTGGAAAAAAATCCTTTCATAGCTATTGATTTTCTCCTCTGTAAAATTAAATGGCATTGCAGTGTTTTTACCAGTAACAGCCACATAGCTCAGGCTTTGGGGAACACTGGGCCCACTCTACTCAGGCTCAGGGGACACATCACCATCAGAGCTGCCTGCTAGTGGCACGTTGGATTGATGGCGGCTGCTTAGGGTCATTGGATTACAGAGTTTTTTATGACGCTCAACAATCAGCCGCAGCTGTACCGCCACTCAGCACTGTGGGATAGCGCAGAGAAAAAAAGGGCCTGTCTGCTTTAAAGAGGATGGAGATGTCGTAAATCTGACTCTTAGAGCAGACATTGAAAGGGGAAAAAAAAGGTGCGTTTAGTCCATGAGATTATTTACACAGGCATACATGAGTAATGGTTTAATATAAGTGTATATCATGAAGGCATTTCCTGGCAGATATTGTTGGTTTAATCTCATACTGTATGGATTTTATAGATGCAGTAATCTAAAAGTAATCAGCAGAAGAGATGATTTATGGAATACGTGGAAAAGACACGAAAATCCAAAAGGTCCCTCACCTGTGATAGTGAACTAATGGGCTCTGCTTAGCTTGAATGTGAAGAGGAACAGATGTGAAGTTGTGATGCAGATGGGATGGAGCACGGCTGCGCTGTAATCCTCAGTTTACTCTACGTCTCTGGCCCCCAGTGGGCAGTAAATGATTAGCTGCTCTGAGCGTTTGTCTAATCTGTGCGCTCCTCTGAGCTGTCACACACACATTTGGTGCAGTGCAGTTCTGCGTTCTGCTCAGTGGATGAATCGTGTTCTGATTATTGTTTTATTCTCATCTCTGTGAAAGTCCACCTGCATGCATATATGTGTGTGGAGAAGAATTCAACAGCTGATATAAAACAGGCAAGGTTTTTAGGTCATGTCCACACTGAATGCCATTATGTTTATCCTGAAAGTCAAACTGTGACCAAATACTCTATGTGTTCCTCTATGCTGAGACACACACTGTGTCCCTGATGTCCAATATGAACTATTTTGGAATCTGTCAAAAAGCTTAAAAAAAAGAAAGAAAGAAAAAAAGGTCAATCTGTATTTATGAATGGGCTTTATGCATGAGGTGTGAGCATTTTTACAATTGTGAAGCTCCAGTTTAGCTTGTGGAACTCTCTCTGCTCTTGAAGTTTTCTTTTCTCCTCAGTAGGGAGAGAAACACAATCATAATGTCATCTAGAGTGCAGTGCTTTTATGCATGTAATATATATCCATATTACCAAATATATGGATATATATTTATCATATATATCCACATATTATACGACGTATAAAATGCAAACTAGCAATTCAATCTGCAGTCTGGTGAAGAACTTTTTCCTGAAGATGCAACATGAGACTGAAGACTATGATTTATTTACATGACCTCACCTCACAAGAAGTCAAATGATGTAGAAGCTGGACTGACTTATATTTACAAGAGATATAAAACTAGAGGAAAAAGTGAAAGTCTGTGTAAATAAGTGTTCTGAGTTTAACATACCACAGAAAAGTGTGTTGTTAACCACCCTGCCAAATTTGAATGATTAAAAAATATATGAAATTAGGCTTCAAAATTGTGTAAAAATCAGCCTCTTTCTCTGCTCCCAAACACTGTGGGCGTGACCGTCGAGTTCAGTGAAACCCCGCCCCCTACCAAGTGTCACCTGTCAATCAAAGTCACCACCTCTACCAGAAACATGGACGCTACGTCTGAGAGCTTTCTGCTGCTAGCTCAGCTGCTAGCTCGGTGGCTAACTGTAGACTGTAGTAGTAGTAGTGTGTGCTGAATGTATTTATACCTCTACAGCAGCAGGGGCGGGTTTATGCTAATCAGACCCCCCCCCACTAAATCCTGAACACAGAAATCTTGAAACAGTTTGTGAAGCCTAGCTCCACAATTCAAATATAAATGTATATATAAATGTAAATACATTTATGACCTATTTAATGTGTTTAGAAGAAAATAGCTGAATTCACATTACACAGTCCTTAAGTTGTTGTTCTATTATCTGAACCCATGTAGCTGGCAGATTACAGTTATATTTATACAGATTTTATCAGAAGGAAATGAAACTAACTATCTCGAAGAGCCAATGAAATGAGTTGTGCTACTTCTTTGTCACCATCTCCAGTGGTGACCTCCTGCTGGAATAGTGAGAGTAGGTCAAAAGTCCATAGAATCCTGTCTTTCTGTTCACTCTATTAAATGACTGTTATCTCAGGAACTAAAACATAAAGCTAAAACAGTTGTTGGTTTGTTAGTAGACTGTGAACTTGAATGTTAAAAAAGACATTGGAAAAATGAAAAGAGAGAAATGCCTTGTGTTGCTTTGAGTGATGAGGTTAAAACTCCAGCCCTTAGAGGTAGATGCAATTCTCTAGTTTGCCTGGTAAAGACAGAATTTAGCACAAGAGTCTTACAGCAAATATCATGATGTTGAAGTTAAATTTCTTAAATCTAGTGTGTAAGCATAACTGTGACAGTCTACATGTAGGAATCCAAGCTGCTAACAAGGACAGTGGAGCCAAATGTACAAGTAGCTAACCAAACACAGCATAAGGGAGTAAGTAGTGTAGCAAGGACCACTCCTCATTATTTATGTCTAATGTTAATGTTCAGTGGCAATCCAACCAGTACTGTGCCCTTTATTTATTTATGTGTCCCAGAAAGTAAGGGTGTGGAGGTTAGATGGTGGATGGCTGTGTATTTAATCTAATTTCTGGATCTCACTACACACCTGGAATTATTTGCCCATTTATTAGCTGCAACAATAATCTTGTAGTTATTAGGAATGTTAATCCGAGATATATCGATTCAATGGACAACGATTCAATGTTTGTCTATCACCAAATCTACCACGATTTGATTTCAAATGGATTTAGGAGGTGATCAAATCACAAAAAAGACACTAAAATATAATTTAATGTTTTTATTTCTGAGCTCAGACATTTAAATGAAAAATCTAATCTGTTCTTTTTATTTAAAATATAAATAGACCTCCTATTCATTATAAAGTGCGACATTTTGATTTATTGAGCTTGAGGATGTTCACATCCTATAAAAGGAATATAAGTGTAGTAGACACAGCGCATCAGGAGTAAGAGAGCAGGTGCTGGAACATAACAAAATGTGTAAAAGCAAGAAAAAAGTCTGCATGCTGCACATCCCAATGCTGCTAAACTGAGATCCACCTGCACTGTTAGCTGCTGCTACAGCACTATTTACATCCTATAATAAAAGTAAACAAAAGAACATGAAGTCACTATTTTTATACAGTTTTGCTTCTCTTCTTAAACTACTGCGCTGTGGGGGAAAAAACGACACAACAAAAGACGAGCAGCAGCACATTTAAGGTCTTTGTGTGTGTGTGTGTGTGTGAGTTTACAGTAACGTGATGTCTGAAGCATCTGATGATAGACTGTCTCTAATTCAGCTATGAACATGCTGCTGGATGCTGCAGCAGTCTAACTTCCTCTTTTAGAGTCGTGGTTTTCTGGTTTTTGTGGAAAAAGCTGCTCAGGATAACTTCAGACTTTTTTCTGGGCGTTGCCATGGCGCCGCTTGTATTTTGGTTGGAGGTGTGCGGAGGCAGGCGTACCAGGGGAATTTCAAAATAAAAGTACGTCTTAAATGATCAATGTTTTCATTTTGCATCGATGCTATCGGCTCGTTGCTCATTAAATCAATTTATCGACGCGATTCGATGTATCGTTAAACCCCTAATAGTTATGCACACATAGTATAGAAAGCAATACATTTGAAATCACTGGCACTGAATGTAACATGGGATTTTGCAGAATGGTCCAATATCAGCATGCATGTCTGGTGATAAGGTTGTAATAGTGGATAATAGTCTATAATTGGGCCAAAGAAGGCTGCATGTTTTGGTCACCTTTAATGAAGGCCTGGCGTAGCCCACACTTCCTGTCCTGACATGCTAGGTGGAAGCTGACATGGGACACGGTTTCAAATTCAGTGAAGGTTTTTTTTTTTATTCCTCCCACTGAGGTTTAGTTGAACCACAAAATGTGTTACTTCCTTCAAAGCAACTCTACCTGCAGAGCTAAAAGACTGCAACCTGCCATGTAGCTGAGACCAACCACCTGGATCATTAGACAGAAAAATCTACCTGGGTATGTGTGCGAGCATCCATATGCATGCATGCAAGCGTGTGTGTGTGTGTGTGTGTGTGTGTGTGTGTGTGTGTGTGTGTGTGAGCGCTGGGGCGATGAGATGGGTTCCTCACACACAGCTGCTTGGTCCCTGCACCCCCCGAAAGCCAGGTTAGTCTGCGGCAGCCTCAGCAGCAGGCAGGAAGAGAGGAAAAAGCAGGAGGAGGAGGAGGAGCGGGAGGAGGAGAAGCGGGAGAAGGAAGCGGAGGAGGAGCTGAGGGAGGAAGAGGAGAGGAGAGAAAGGAGCAGGAAGCGGAGGAGGAGGAGGAGAAGGAGGAAGGGGACAACCATGGTAATCATGGAAATCTGACAGACTAGCATGGAGATGACAAAGAAATGCTCCATTGAAAGCCTATGAGGCATGTGATTTAGTGGAAAATTATGGAGTCTAAAACAGTTTTCTGAAAGATTTAACTTAGGTTAAATTAGCAAGAATGAATTTTTGAAGCATATTTTAACACACTGACATCTTCTTTGGAGGAAAAAAAAGAAAGACACTGTCTTCTCTGCCTTAACTGTGCTTTTCTTTGAAGAAGGCATTATGAAAGCAGAGGATTATACTTCCATCTGTCTAAAAACTCAGAAATAGTCAAAACTTTAACACAAATATGAGTAACACTGATTTTATCTTTTGAGAAATGCTCTTGTTTGCCATCTCAGCCACATTGATATAGATTTGATTTGATACATAAAGCTCCAGGATGTGTTTACCTTCCATCACATAAAGGCTAGCTCTGTCGGAGGTTGAACAGCTGTCATATTCACATGTTGTGCCTTGTTTAGTTCACACCTTCAGTAACAGCAAATGATTCATTATGGGTGCAGGAGCAGTTTGTGTTAGTACAGGTGACTCGCCTGCAAGCTTACAAAGTACAACAAGCAGAGAGAGCTGTTTGGACAGGATTTATTTCTCTCCATTAATATTGCATGAATGAATCATCATCTTAATCCATGCAGGGTACAGACGTATATGATGCTTATACTCAGGTATTCATTCCAGTGTTGGTGGAGGACTTGGATGACTTTTTTGATGTAACGAGTCACCTAAGGCGTTAGGTCTGTAACTCAGTTTTCATTGAATGTCATTAAATTTGCACCATTACTATTTTTTTAGCAGGCAGACACCTGGCTACGTGCTACTGTTATATCACTGCACACCTGTACGGCAGCTCAGAAGGGACAGCATTCACTTCATGGAAATATTCACATTAGTTTGAATTAGTGGGAGGAAATAAAGGCAGGAATATTATAGTAACATACAAGTTGTGCTTGGGTAACAAGAGCATGTCAACTGTGAGGAACTCTACTTTAAACCTGAAGAAGCAGTGTTTAGAAAGCATATGACTTTCATTTGGAAGTGACTTATTATATATATTACACTTTTACATTTTTTGATGTAAAGCTGTACAACAAACAGCAGTAAATGGAACATAGTGTCTGTTCTTCCTGCTATTAGTGTAAAGATGAACAGATGATGATCCAGACTTGGCTGTGTGATGATGGTACACTCATTATATTTAAAGCAGGTCTGGACTAAAACTACATGAGGAATCACAAAGTAAATCTAAAGTACTCTAACTAGTTACTTCAAATGTATAAAGCACATTTAAAACCATCAGCCATTGACCTTTTCACAGAAAGTAAGGCTGTAATGTAACTAGTTACTTTTTTAATGGCAGTCATCTTGTAATGTAATTCGCAACGTTCCCCAACACTGCTTAATCCATGTCCAATGTTCTTACTGTTTAATTGTGTGTTTGATGGATTTCTCATGAAGGCTTTCTCAATCTATGTCCTTGTCTGGTCTTGTATTATCATGGGCTTGTGAACAGTATCAGTCCCCTCCAGTTCAAAGTCTATATTCAGATAAGTGTGGTCCAAATGCCTGGAAGCACTCTTGCCACACTCATTTCATGAAGGATGCTCAGGCATCTGACTGGAGCACCCTCATCAACCAGCAGTATTGGCACACAATATGGGTCTACTCCACAATGTGTGTCATTGTTGCATGGCAGCTGTTATTTAATCACTAATTTCAGTTTAGGGATGTTTTTTAGGCTTTCATTTAGGCGTGTGTTAACCCACAGGAGATGCTGCTCATCCAGTGCCTAGACCATGTGATGTCCATACATACTGTTTTTACTTTAAAGGGTTAAGGTTAGGGTTAGTTAGTTATAGTGTAACTTCATTAATAGAGGTCTAATAACCCTCACATAGTGTTCAGGGTCAAATTTGACCTGTTTTTACATCCAAGCGTTGTTAAAATGATTTTTTCCTTTATCCTGAATTTGATACCTTCCCATAATGTGACCCATGATATACAAAAAAAAGAAAGTATATTTGACACATATTCATCCAACATTTCAAAAATGTTCATTCTTCACATGTAATATAATTTGTTGAAATTAATTTAATTATAGAAACTATAAATGTAATTATCTGAAAGCTTCATTAATTAACATAATAAATTAACATTAATCATGTTTATGTGTAACTCATGAGTCTTTATGAATGATTTGTAGTTCAGAAGTTTGTTATAGAGACTAATTATGTGACGGCTCAGAATCTGAACAGTATGTGAGGGTTAATACATTTGTTCTACGCTACAAGTTCATCTGACTTTTTCCTCTTCTCCATGCACCTTGGAAGTAGGTGAAGATGTGTCTGAAACCCCCCACCCTGTTTCAAGAGCGACACTTCCTGTTAATGAGTTTGAGTCGTGTGTGACAGTGGTCACATGGTTTTTCTTGTGGAATATCCATCTTAAAGTTCTTTTCACTTTAGATGGCGAGCTTGTTACTGCTGTTTCCAGTGTTTGAGCAGACGTAGGGTAAACACATCCAGGAGCTAACACAGATTATATTGATCTTTTCAGGCAAACAAGCATATTTCCCAAAAATGACTGAAGTGTTCCTTTAAAATGAAGATGCTATGTAGCAGTGACAATGGGATGTACTGAATTCATGTAAAGGGAACACACTAGAGACAACGAAAACAAAGCAAAAGATTTCCATAGACTTAGCAGATGAATCAAAATCACAAGCCTACAGAGGTGTATAGCTTGTATAGTTATCAAATGTTTATTAATACCTTTAATAAAACTTTTAACAAGTGTATATATGTATAAACCTTTAACAAGTGGTTCATCTGACAATGCTCTCATCTCATGGTATTACAATCTGATTTTAGTAAATGCAGTAGTCTGAAAAACACACACTTTCTGGCGTTAACATGTCTATTTAACCTTTAAAAACACTATTAACAGTTCCTCTATTGTATAAGAGGGTGTATGGCTCATCCCATTATATAAATGACTAGCTGCTATTTTTGCTCCTTTCTAATGTTACAGAACAGAAGTAATTATAAAATGCAAATTGCAGGGTGTGCGCTGTCAAGCATGTGAAACACAACAAAGAGATGCTTAGCACCACATTTTTCAAGTTGACACTTTCAGCATCATGGTGAGAAAACAACCCCCATATTGTAAAAAGTAGGTGGTATTCAATTATGTGAGGAGCCTGGAGCAATGAAACAAAATATATGGTTGATTTTCACAGTGAAATAAAATAGATGGTTAGTTTTTCACAGATTAGCCTGATACTAATTAGCACTGGACTGTGGGAATCCATGAGCTACACACAACTTATTAGTGGAGCTTTTTTTGTGTGTGTTTTGTTTTTTGGTACCAATAGAAGGACTACGCAAGGGTTCAGGCCCATGTATTGGTTTTCAAGCCAGTCTGAATCATAAACCACCGCCACCATGACTCAATGAGAGAGGTTCCTTCTTGACCAGAACTGCAAAAAACCTTTATGAAATAATTGTTTCATGATACTTCTCAATGCATTCCCCATTTTTACTGTATAGCTGTATTTGTTTTCAACTGTATTTCTATGACATAGTAACAGGAGTCAATATTAGCTACTGACAACATTTAAGGAAAGCACCCAAGACTTAAGTAGTGCACCTTTAATGTAGCAAACTTTGACTACAACCAGGACTAACTTAAACACAGTGCTTTGGTTGTGTGAACCATGCTGTAATCTTCATGTGCAGATATCATGGAAAATTGTCAATTTTGGCATTGACCATAATATCGCACATTTGAGGCAAATAAGAAACATCACTGACAATGTTTACTGTCCAATCCGTAATGATCTACCAGTGTGTACCACAGAGACTAATGTACAGGGTCTACTAGATGTCCAGTCCAAACATATGGCTCTGTTGCCCTCAATGGGACTCAATGGGACTGGAGATGCAATCAGTCAGACAGGAAGCATCTATTCTGTACACTTTCAGTTTAGATTCTTCTTCCAATTTCCAATCAAAAAAAACCAAGCCAGTGAAAATGATCTTTTAGTGTATAAGAATATTTCATGCTCACAGTATGACTCAACATGGCAGGACAACATTTTGAGCCGCTGCTTCTCACTGCATTGTGTGACTAGAGATAAGATAATTGTTGGGCTGCATTTATGATGAATGACCAGATGGATTAGTGGAAATAAAGTCTAAAGATGTCTCCTGGTGGATATATGTCCAATGACTGCTGGGAATGTAATGAGATCTTTGGAGCTGCCTTCTGATCAATGACAGTGTCGTGCAGAGAGGGAGATCGTCTCAGAGTTTTGAGGGTAATGTTCAAAATGCACATATCAGTGGGTGTAACAATGCTTTTCCTATTGTGTTGAGGTAATCTAGCCCATAGAGACAAATAAACAAGCTGGGCTACAAGCTTGGCTGGTGTTGAGGGTTCAACATTGAGAACAGAAGCTGTTGTGGCTCTGCAGCTCAGGATAATGTGTGCAAGTTTATAGGCTTTACACAATCAGGATTTGTGGGGCTGATCACCGATCATTGAGTTTAAATAAACCGATCACTGATTCGATCATGTCTTCTTTGTCCACGCTCTTTTTCTTAAACTCGGCATGCTCCTCCTCGTGTTCCCTATCCAGGTAAATTTGTGGTGTTGAAACATTTTGCAGATGCTTCCCCACAAGGTACTTTAGTGTTGCAAACATTGCAAATAGCTTGTGATTTATCTGTCTGCCCACAACACCCACATGTTTGTTTGAATTCGACAGCTAATGATTCAATATTAAAAAAACTTTATTGTCCGTCAAATCGTGACAGGGCTCAAATCTAGTCGGTTTCAAACAAACATGTCGGTGGTGTGGAACTTAAATGAGACAGATAAAATACAAGCCATCTGCAATCTATGCAACAGGAGCATGTGCAAAAAGTTTCAACATGACGACATTGATCGGATCGGCGAATTAAGACTTTACAGCCAATCTCACAAATTGCATAAAATGCTAAATATCGGCCGAGCCGATATAGCCGATCAGATTGGGGTAAAGCCTACAAGTTTGGTTTGCATGAAGATGAAAGCGATTGTGGACTTCATAGACCTCCAGCAGTCTGGAGATCCACTCCATCATAAATTAAACTTTCTAACAATAGCTGGTAACACAGAGTTATCAGAGTTTTAATGGAGAGCTTTGGTCCTCTACAATGGTTTCATAAGTGTTTTCAGTCAGCAAAGATCTTCAGGAATATAAACACATACTGGCAGCTTCAAAACGGCAAAAAACCAATACTGGGCCAAGTTGTTTAATATTAATTAATATCTAAATATTAACTGAGTAAATCCACTGTGTGCAGTCCCAAGCAAACCAGTGGCAAAGTGGAAAGTAGTGTTCATAGGCACATAGCACAGTGCGTAACACAGAGGAGTAGTGTGGCATTGGTGTATGAAACAAGAGTGCAAGCAAGTCATAGTCAATACAAGGTTTAATATGATAATCTGTCTGCTGCATCTGTTGTTAGCCTGCAGGGGGCTTGTTGGCTCTATTCATTGTGTCTTTCTTTATTTAGCTTGTTAGAAATTGATGAATGACCTTGTTTAGGGTTTAATGTTGTGGTGGAGCAGTGCTGTGGTGGAAGCGGTGTCTCACTGTGCACGTCTTATCTGACTGTATCCTCCATTCTAACCTGCTTGTACTCACTCATCACATTGTTCAATACACACACAGCACACACCTATCAAAGCAGGGGAAACGGGCTGTGAATGTATTATTTGAATTCAAAGCATGATAGGCTGAACCTAGTGAAAAAGCACACCGCATACAGATGAATTAAGTGATTACTTGTTAGATTACACAAAGGCATATTTGAAGTGAAAACGTGTACTATTTATGAGATTATTCATTTATCATCCCAGCGAGCATTTTGACGTGGAACTGTGATGCTAATATAACTGCCTGCACCAATGTTAGAAATATAAGAGTAATCCTAATATAAAAGGTGATGACAGTACTCCCCTATTAACTGACTGCAGTATACCATTTATCATTGTATGTTACACATATATAATAAAAACATTAAGATAATAAGAAAGCTACATAAGGGTTGTTATTTGAGTGAAAATAGGGATTTTGTGATGTAATGTATACCTAGTAGGTTTATTGTGCAATTATTGTGCAAAATCATGCTTACATAATGTGTTAATGTACCCATGGTAACTATTACTGGAGGTAAATAACCTCTGGCACTAAGATGGGTACTAATAGTATACTAATAATAGGGTACTAATGTAACCCTGGCAGCCTTATTGCCTGTGGTACACTACATGTATACAGAATTCTAGATTATATTATCTCTGTATATAAGACAGAGTAGCAACTATTACTAGAACTTGTATGCACTGGTAATCATTTAGCCTGTGGTACATTATGCAGGATGCTGCACACATGTAATACACCCTAAGGCGTTACATTGTGGACCCTCTTTGTAATGGACCCTGGCAGCCATATGGTCAGGGCTACACATAATGGAACCCTGGTAATAAGCCTGCAAGGGGTAAATGATTTACACCTGGAGCACCACATAACGCAGTCCTGGTAGTGCTATTACCCAGCGTACCTGACCTTTAACAATAAGGTGAAGCATCAGTGGCAGCCTTATATGCAACTTCCTATTTTTGAATGTATTTGTGCGTGGGTAGGTTTGTAAAATATTCAGATGATTTCATGTTTTATTCAGGATTCAGTTGTGTTTGTTAATAATCTTACACCACAGAATGTTTTTGTCTTCTGTTTCCTTTAGCCTTAAATCTGATCTGAATCCATTCTGATTCTATTTGTGCAGTCAGTTAGACAACACTGTTTTACTAATGAGCTGAGTCTTTACTTTAAAGCATTTGTCATAAATCTCACTCAATAAGCTTGAACTCTTAGCCTTTCATTATTATACCTTAAATGGGCAATATAGCATCTCACATCACTGTAGATGTTACACAAGACCAAAGCTAAAATGAAAACCTTTGTAAGCAAACTCTTTAACGACAAAATAGTGTGTCCAACCTGTTGCATTATAATCCAAACTGTGGTAAACACATATAATTATGACATCAATTGTGTCCTAAATATATGTTAATACACTTTTCACAAATACTTTTCTTTTTTTTTGTTGGTGTAAGATAATGTCAGCTGTTCAGATCGTCATCCTCATTTTTGTCAATGCACCTGATGTTGCACTAGCTGTCACTATATGCAGAGTGAGGAGTAAACCACATCATAAAAGCTGCTTTTTATTCTCATGTTTATGTTGACTTGTTGTGTTGTACCAGTCATGGACACATTTTAACAGGTAAACATTACTGTGATAAAGTAACAATATTAACCCTGGTTGCCATGACTGTATAATACATTATTATTATTTCACTGCTGTACTTTCAACTCTATTTACTCATAGGCACAGCCTTGGAATGTGTATGTACATTTACTTCATATGTGTGTGTGTTTGTGCATTCATAGCTATGTGTAAAACATATTCAGTTGACAGATCAACACAGCAGGGATCTCTGCCTCATCAATACAGGGTCATATGACCAAGCTAAACACTCTACAATCAATACAATCAAGTGTTGAACAGCTCCGGAAACTGGAATGAATGTATCTGTCCTCCCATGAGAGCCTATTACTTTTAAGGTAAAAAAACAGCAGTTAAAGAATGAACACCATCTCCAGTCACTGACACTATCAGATAATTGCTCGTTTGATAATTGCCCTCAAAGGTTTTAGGACCTATTTTCAACGAGGTGTGTCAAACAGTGACAGCCTGATCTTACAAGAAAATGTTTTTGCCCTCAAACTGTCTTGAATTAATGTTGAAATGACAATTAGGTCCAGATTGTACAAAATGATGTGCAGTATGTATGACTGTGGCACTAATCTACAACATACTACACTATACTATACTACACTACACTATACTATACTACACTACACTATACTATACTATACTATACTATACTACATTCTATTCTGTAGAAAATCAATTCAGCGTTTACATTGTGTAGAAATATACATATACTTGTGTGAAAATTGATAGAAATCTTTGACAAAATGATCTCAGTCGGCAATATCACTAAAAATATGAACATTTTAAATTGTTTTTTCTTGTCTTTTTTTTGTTTGTTAAGAAAATCACTAAATGGGAATTTAACAAATGTAATTTCTTGTGTTGTCTTGTTCTGTCTCTGCTAGAGAAACATTGTTTTCTTTAGCTTCCACCATAATAAATGTAGATGTTTGGTATCATGAGCTTGTCTCAGTGTAAATGAAAGGCTGCTACAGTGAATCCCACTGGACTGACTTGAGGAAGCAGCTAGATGGACTAAACAGACTTTTGCATGAATAGAAACCAGACAGTTGCTTTAATGTCTATCTTGCAGCTGACTTTAAACTATACATTTATATCAAATAATATTGTCTGCTAATGTAAAACCATTACAGTACATCTATGCTTCACTGGAAAATGCTTCACTTGTAACTCTACATTTTTTTAATGGTTTTCCATATAATTTATATTGTTATACATATTTACAGTATATCTTAAATAGCATGTATGTATGTGATCAAAATTGATAATCTTTGAGTTTGTTAACCTTTACATACTGTTTGGGTCAAATTTGATATGTGACAATTGTAAAAACACCCCAAATGTCTTTTATTCTGAAATGTGATGACTTTTCCTAAAGTGGCCCAAAAATGTAAATATTTTAAATGTTATATTTTTGTATAGGTGATACAATTCTTTATCCATTGAGTCTGTTCTGGGTCAAGTTTGATCTGTATCTATTGCCATGTGTTTTAGTGAAATGAATAGTTAATAGTTTTAATAAGATAGTAGTTTTTATGATGTAGCAGTGAAGACTGATGGCTCTAATGGTTATACAATAAACCCCACACTTCCATAAACTTCTTGTTATTTTCACTTTACATTAAATACATTTCCGTCATAATTGCTATGTTATATTTTCATGTCTTAGGTCAAATAGGACATGATATTGTGTGATAGTAGATGTTTTTTCTCCAACAATGAGTGATGTAAAAGCTAAAACATACACTCTCTCTGCTCTCTGAAACATGAATCAAGGTTTAATCACATTTATTGATCAGTCAGATCAACTATTGATGCTTTCTAAACACATCTGTGCTTCAACATTTAGTATAAACACTTTTTATGAGAGGATTCTCCGGGTCAAACTTGACCCAGAACATACCGTGATTGTGTAGAATATGAACAGTATGTAAGGGTTAACATACCCATGCTAATAATACAACTGCACTCAGGCAATAATAGACCTATGTTAAACAAGTCCAGCAGTTTAGATTTAGGGTTTATCAGCTTCTCTACATTAAAAAAATAGAGCTGAATTTCAATACATACTCCTTATGATATATACAATGGAGCATTTATTACAACTGATGTACCTTGAGAACAATATGCAGAGTCCACACTTCAAATCACCTCAGGTACATATATATTTATATATTTATTTATAAATGTTTAATGGTAAAACACAGTTTCTTCCATGTTTTGTGTATTTCTCTCTGAAGGCGCAGACTGTTTTTTTTTTTCAGTGTCAGAATGTTTGCTGGGATGTTCCAGTATTATTACACTGATCTACACAGGCTCATTAGTGAGGCTAAATACACAGATATGAAGAGTGAGAATACTTAAAGTGTAAGAAGGATGGCGGTTTGCAGAGTGGAGATGGAGAGCAGAAACGGGGGGAGGCGGTGGGGGTTTGGGGAGGGGGGCATGTGTTAGTGGATGTGGCTGTTGAAGACGTGGGTCATGCAGCAGAGCAAACCTTCTTTTTTTTTTTTGCAATACATGTGCCTGTGATCCAACTGTGTGTATTACTACCAGCACTCCAAACATTTTATTTATAACTGCTCTCTCAGCTCAGTGTAGACATTTCCCCCCCGGGAGTGTCAGAAACAAACAATTCAATCAATTGCTTTTTTTTGGGCAGTTTTAGATCAAGTTAGATTACAATAGAGAGAAAAAAAAAGTTTCTGGAGTGTTTTCTTGAGGTCATTTGAGATGATGGTTAAAGTCTAGCTTGGATCCATGGTGACAGCAGAATTCCTCACGTTTCTTATCTCGTTGTCGCCATTGGGCCTAAGTGAATAAATGCAAAGAAACCAACCCTTATCTTACTGCATATGATGATATAGCACTGTCATTATAGTGTGAGTTTCTGGAAAAATTGGCAAAACAGATTATCTCTTCAAATTCTATATTTTAAATTCTTTAAAAATATATATATATATATTTAGCATATATTTTGTTTCATTTTGTTAGCATCTTTATATATTCATGTGATGTTTATTTTTGATTTTGCCATGAGACTCTTTCATGGCAGATGTGGTAATGGTAAGAAATTCTGCTATCAATGCAGAGCTGGATGTCAGAGGGGTTTCTTACCTTTTCAAGCTGTGCGTTCTGTTTGGACTTGTAGAGGAATTCTCCGACCGCCACGAAAACGGAGAGGACGAGTCCGGCCGCCAGGACGATGAAGATCCCTCCGATGTTCTGCACACCCAGAGCGCTGGCTTCCTTACTCTCCTCCTCCGGACAGCCGTTTCCTCTCCACCACTTCTCCTTCATCATGTGCAGCTTCCCTTCCTCCTGAAGCTGCAGGATGGCAATAGTGATCTTATCTCTGTATGGAGAGCCTGAAGGACCAAAAGACATGAGGTCAGCGTGAGCAAAGCGATATGACTGAATCAGTGCTTTTATTTATTGGAAGAGTGAGGAAGAGAGATTGTCACCTTTACCAAATACTGATATTATCTACTGTCATCAGAACAAAACTAAGCACCATGATGCAGAGCTAATGAGGAGATCAAAATGTGAAGTTGTTTTGTGCCTTTAATTGCACAAATCGCTGATGTAATGAACAGAAAATGTTCATTATCCCAAGAAGGAAAGCTCTCAGTTAGCTCAGAGTAGAGAATGAGCCGGTAGATTCAGTGATGTGGTCAAAGCCCTGGATTTTATAAAAGTAATGGATGACTTTTCACTGAAACTGCAGGAAGACACACTTGTTTTCAAGGAAATATTGTTGCTGAAAAAACCTTCAGCTTGGCCAGTAGGTTTCAATTAAAAAAAAAACAAAAAAAAAAGTGCCTGACTGAGTCAAAAAGACATTGAGTCAGGCAGAGTTCAATGCAATAACAAATTGACTCGGTTTGAAACAAGTAAAGTGGGGCTGATCCTTGGACCAGGCACCACATGCATTCTTTTATACCCATCCACCTTTCATCTAAGGTGGAGCTTATTGTTCCTGACCCTGACTCTTCTCTCACACATGACGTCAACCCTGGCATTGAGTCTGTAGCTGTAATACCTGCATGGCTTGAGCATGCTGCAGTTAGCCGTTAGCTGCCATGCTGGCCTATAACAGCAATGCCATTCTGTGACATCATCATTTTGTGTTGTTGGGTCTTTTTAGTATAATAGTGAAATAATGATGATGCAGTTACCTGGTTCATTCCCACAGTGAAGTATTATATAAGTTGATCAGTACTATATTGATAATATACCAGCACCACACAATACATAACACTGACAGCAAGTGTTTAAAATAGGTACTGTAGTTCAAATTCAAAATATTAGAGTGTTGTCTCCCCCTATCCCCTCCCCCCCCTCCTCCCCACACTCACAGCTGTTTCATATCTGGCACCCTGGCATGTTGCAATAGGTGTCAACCTCATCTCACAGAAATATGTGAAATGACCAAGACTGCATTACATGTTGCTGGCAAAATAGAAATTCTGCTCTAGAATGGAACTTTTAAAGGAGAACATTGTGACTGTAGTATTATAGCTGCAGAAGCCAAATATTTTAACTTAGTTTGCATCCTTAATCTCTGATAACACATCATAGTGGTTTTAGTACAGTAGTTACAGCAGTTAGTACAGTAAATATATTACGCATTGGTCCTTTAAGGTCAGACAGCTCACTCTGTTACTGTGTGCTTATGAACTTCAGGTGCAACTTGATGACTTTGGATAGAAAGTGTGTGTGCACAGTCTCTTATGGTCAATAATATGTGTATAATATATGGCTTCTTAGGAGTGCAGCTTTGCCTCTATACACTGCAGTCCACTGTCTAATATAATGGAAGGAAACAGCAGGATTAATGTTACAGATACAATAGCCACAATGAGTGAGTGTGTGTGCAGCAGTCAAACAGCTGGAATAGCATTCCAACAACCACAACATCAACACAATTACTTTTCTTTATTTATATAAAGCTGATGTAGTGTGTGTCTTTCCAGTAAATCAGCTAGATTACTGTTGATACTGTTGTTTTTATATCAATTCTAAGTGTGTTTATTGATATGAGTGTACAGTGAAGATAAGTATCCAGCAGTCAGTGTGTGATATCTGTGCATCCTGCTTTAAATGAGTCATTGCTGTGAGAAAAACATGGTTTGAAAATGGATGTAAATTCCATCGATGTGGTTGAAAGTGTGATCTACTCATTCCATGTTACCGAACAGTATTTAGAGTACAGCTACTGGACATATTTCTGAGGAGAAGAACACAAACCTAATTTCAGGAATCAATTGTTTTTTTGAAATAAAGTATTCATGAATGATTCTCTCTCTGTATGAGCACATTTCCTCCTGTGTGCATCATGCAGCGACGGTGCAGCAGCAGGCTGATGAATAGACGGAGGTCATCACACTCTGAGATCACTGCACAGTTAGACACCTTTGCAGTGTGATACTGACTCAATATATTGTAAATAAGGGAATGGAAAGACTGGAGTGTCTGTTTCATTTAGTAGAAGTACAGAAATACATATTGTAGCCTACCATTGTTAACATTAGTGGATCATTCTTTTTTGCGTCAGCTCATATAAAATGCCTCTCAGCTGTGGAGATTACACTTCTTTCCAATAATGGAATGATTGCGGTTCAATTTAGCTAAATCTATTTTAGGTCATTGTGGCACAGAGGAGGAAACATGGTTTACATGGTTCAATTAATCCAGGCTAACATGTAATCAGGTTAAAATGATCCTGTGAATTTTCATCCAGCCCACTTGGTTTAAAGAGTGTAAAGTGTATTCAGACATTTTCTTCTACTACAGTCTACAGTTAGCCAGTTAGCTGCGAGTTAACAGCAGAAAGCTCTCAGACGTAGTGTCCATGTTTCTGGTAGAGGTGGTGACTTTGATTGACAGGTGACACTTGGTAGGGGGCGGGGTTTCAGCGGACTCGGCAGGCACTCCCACAGTGTTTGGGAGCAGAGAAAGAGGCTGATTTTTACACAACTTTGAAGCCTAATTTCATATATTTGGTGATTTTTTTAATCATTCAAATTTGGCAGGGTGGTTAACAACACACTTTTCTGTGGTATGTCAAATCAGAACACTTATTTATTCTTACTTTACACGGATTTTAATATGAAAAGACCTAAATCTATGAAATACATTGAAATGTTAAATGTATAAATCTTATTAAATAAATTAAATACATAATCTTAATAATCTACCTATTGTTTCTGCAACTCTCTCACATTTCAACAAACTTAATGTATTGTTTTAATCTAAGTGTATACAGTCCAGCTCCATTTAGTTTAGTCTAGTATATATTAATGCAGTAACATTAACTCTATTAGAAATAAGCTATTATTGAAATATGAAGATATATGTTACATCTGGGTTTGCTAGAAGCCAAAGATCTTTAGGAAACAGTAGAGAGCTGGTACTCTTGAAACACACCCAGGAGGAAAACCGATAGTGTGAGCTATGTGAAGTAGAAAGTGTACTGTCCACATTATGATGATTTAAGAGAGTTAATGTTCCAACAAATGGCTCGACTGGATCCTGAAATATTTTTGGTGTTGTGATGAGCAAAAAATGGAATGACTATTTAATGTTGATGTTTTTAAGCTGCAAGTTTTGTGGCAAAAGCCTGGAAAACAAGGCAAGATGGACTTCTTCTGATTATTATCATATTTATATCTCTGTTTGTTTATGCTGTTTAATGTTGATCTACATGATTTCTCAATAATTGACATATTCTCATGTAAAATTACAGACATAAGATATTTTTATTGGCTCCTCAGTCATTAGGATCTGAAAATGACTTCATTTATGGAGCTCACATCTGGGTCATGATCCAGCTGTGTGCTCTGACAGATGACTTTTGGAGTATTGTTCAGTAAGGCAGCTACATGGCTGAGTCTATTTAGGGTGACATGTTCAGTTTTCAGACACGACACTTTGTCTATTCTGCCCAATATAGATTTTACATCAGCGTAGATTGTTTTCCAGTGCTTCTATCACACTGAAACATCGCCTATATGTGCCACTTTCTCCACAGTAAAGAGTGGAGCATCAAATCAATATAAGATTTTTGTTCTTGCTCAGCTTCATTTCTTTGTGGTTCTCTTAAATGCAGATAATAAAACCAAAAAATAAACTTATTCTTTCAGGTATGAAACACATCATAATTAAGCCAGTAGATTTCCATGAGTCCAGATTAGCTCTGATTGGATCCTGTTAGTGTTTTCATATTGCTTTAACCATGTTTACTCTTCTGATTAGCAGACCTCTTATAGCTGACAAATACTGCTAATTGCTATTTAGCTTCATATGTTCCATTTACCTGTAATGTTTGGAATTGTGATTAAAGGATTAGTTTCACATTATTGCAAGTCTTTCTCAAAACATTAGCCACGTGTCAATGAATAGAGTTAAATGTGTTTGTGTAATCATTCATCTTCTCCATACTGGCTGTTAATAGATGTCTTCATTACATGTCTGCAGTGGAACTGATGAGGAGCAAAATACACAGTCCTCATTTTGTGCAATATAAATGACTTCTGAAGTTCAGCTCAAGCTAATATCAGGCTCCAGCAGTTGGAGTTACTTTATAAGGAACAATTACAGCAGCTGACAACTCTGTACAATGTATAAATTGGCATGTCAGAATTGCTTTAGGAAAGACTTGAAAATATGTTATCCTATCCCTGGAATGACTTCAAAGTTAAAGTGAATTCCTCTGCTGGATGGATGTTGTGGAAAGTGTTGTCAAAGTCTTGGCTGACTAGTGGAGCTGGAGCACAGATGATGAGGTCAGCAAAATCAATGAGGTTCTTCCTCCTGGGAGCATGACTGCACACACACTGTGTCCTATTCAGAGTCACTAGATTTAAAGTCACCATACACAGATCAATACTTTAACACATCAAACCAAGATAAAGGTTCCAGTTCAGCTAAACTCTCATGTCTCTGCTATAGCCTATGGACAAGAAACAAGGACCTTCTTGTTAAGCTGTGGTAACCATGGTAACCACTGAAAAAAATGTACTTAGCCTGGTGGAGGCTCACTACATTACAATATTACACACTTTGTCCAAGATACTTTGTCACAAACACAAATCAGAGACGGCTAAAAAATAAAAAGAAAGAAAGATAAAAAATATAAAGCGAGTAATAACTTTACTTACTGTTGAAATCTCCTTCATCATAACTGCACCAATGACATTTGAACTTCCAATTAGGCCACATACTAAGACAACAGTTCTGACTCACATCACACGACTAGCTTATTGATATTATTGAGAGTCACAGAGCACAGAAACACAGCAAACACTCCTACAATTAAATACAATCAATGATTCAATGAATAAGAAATGAAAGATATTAAAGAGAGGTGATACAGGTGTATACATTATGATACCTTACAGCAGCCATGGTGTATGAACTGTATCTAGTCTAAGTGTATGTATATGATACATACAGTGTATTTAACAGTAACAGAAATAACATAACAAAGCATTTAATCTTATATAAACGACAGCTGAAAACATATTCATTTTATCTGGCTTTCAATTACTGTCATTTTATTCTTTTATTAGCTACAATGTAATAATGTTGTCTTATAATGTAAAGTGAATATGTGCTATAGCTATGTTATTACTAGCAATACTATTACTCCTATGATTGTAATAGTAGTGCAACACTAGCCTAAAGACTAGAAATAAGCACATGTTGGAAACTACATCTGGATGCTACCCATGATAAATACATGGATTTCCTGTTAAACATCAGCATTGACCATTTTTAGCATCTCCTTTGGCATGTTTTTGTTCCTATGTTTCTGATATGTTTACTGCTTTATGTCTCATATATCTCATGCTGTCATATGAAGTAAGCATTCAGTATTATAGCTGCTCCCAGTCTACAGTTCAGTAGGTTTTATTGTACATGTTTAAGATTGTTAAATATTAATGTCTAAAACTGCCGTTGTATTGTCCCTGATGGCTCAGCAACACTAAACTAACCTACAGGACTTATATTTCCACTCTTTCTACCTCTATAGTTAATTCAACTATTACAACTAGTTGCCATGGTTAATCTGTATTAATGTTTCACTCTGAGTGTTTCCTTGGATTCACAAGTCTTGAAATGTTACCTCCTGTCTATATGAAATATCTGCAGACTATGGAATGAATCCTCCCACTCTCTTCCCCCTCTTCTGTTTTCCCAGCAGCACTTGCACCACCTCCTCCTCCTCCCCACTCAGGTAAAGCACTTCAGCACCTTCCACAGCTCTGCTGATCAAAACCACACATGTCAAGCCTCCTGATTAATCCTGAAGGGTGAAGACTTGTGAGACAAAAAGAAAAGAAACAAACAAAAGTGAATGGTGGCAGACTCCTGCTCCTCTGACTCTAACTGTAACGCCTCTGTGCTACAGCATACATGCTGCAATCAGGAAATGAATGCCTCTTGAATTATTTAAAAAACTAATAACACCTATTATCACAAACACTTAGAATGAGCTCTCCCTGGAGCACGAGGGCCAAAAACATGTTTAGATTAGAAAATATTACCAACCGGCTAGCTGTGATGGAGTAGCAATCTGTGTGATTAACAGTTGGTGTGCAGAGCTAGTTTAGCAACAGTATTAATATAGTGGACCCCAAAGACCCTAACAACAGGAGCGCAGCACTGAGTGGCAGCTAGCTCCAGTCACAAGGCCGTGTTCACACTTTAACATCTTCTGTCCTTCATCTCTGCCCAAGGGCTTCTGCTATCTCAACTCTTTTATTACCCAGCATGTTTCAAAAGCATCTATCACCATGGTGATGGCGAATGTGAATGGGGCTCCGCTCCTTCTCATTCACTGCCATCTACAGTAGATACCTTCCCTTCTAGCTCTGGAGAGGAACAACAAGCCAACGTGTCAGATAAATCACTCGCTTAGACAAAAAACACAAGCAGCCTTGAAAGTGGTCCAACCCTGCTGGATCCAAACTAATGGAAAGACCTCAGCTGTGATATCATGGTCAGAATGAACATGAGCACTGTGTCATACAGTCAAGACCTGTGCTACACGGTGCCAGCCGGCTTTTTTTTGGCAAGTGTCGTAACCCACATTTCACATGAGCGTGAAAATGAGTGAACAATCTGATGCTTCCTGACCCACTGAGTTCAAAATAAAGCAACAGTGTTTTGTGTGTAAATGGGTTTTATACTGGAGCTGTAAAAAGCAATGCGTGACATTAGATCCTCCAGCCACACAACAGCCCATTTTCATAGAGAAGAGCAGATGGCATTGTGATACTTCAAGGCTCTAAAAACACCACAGGCCTTCATCTTCAGCTACTAATAACTGTTCAAAATGGATACATTGGTCCAATCACAAGGCTTGAAGCTGGCAGCGTCATTAAACCATGTCCACACATATCATGTGACAGGGTTTATTCCATCACACTCTGTAGAGCAGTGTTTCTTCTTCATTTGGAGTGTGTCCATCTTTAGTTCAGACTACACTGATAAATGACTGTTCTTGGCTCTTTACTCTCAAAGCTTTTATTGCACTTAGAGTAACATAACGAGCTGGGTAGTCATCAGCTCTCCACTGCTGTCTGTCTCTCTGCTGCTGCACACATGGAGGACTCAGCCCCCACCCCCGCTGAGACAGAGCAGAGCAGAGCAGAGGAGAGAAGCAGCAGGAGGCTGACTATCAATTACTAAACAGAAGAGACTTTTTAAAAATGTGTTATTTACTAAATTTATGTTCACTTGTTTCATTTCAGCTCATGTTCAGAGTCTGTGATGCGTTTTGACTTGTTTAGTGTTAAATGTAGCTATCCATCACCTGATGAAATTGTTCATTATAATTTGCTAATTGTCAGAAAGCTGCAGCACAAACATAATAGTCTATACCATTTCTTCTTCACTGGTTTTCTGTAGCTGGCTTGCTCCTCTGTCCTTTGCATATGGTCAGTAGAAGAAATACCTGTTTTGGTGTTTTGATATGGAGAGATGTACTTGCAGAAACAAGTTGAGGCTCCTACTGTGGACGTATATCTTTTTTTGTTTTAGTATTTAGCTGGCTTAATATAGTCAGTCCAACTCTTTGGTCCAGAGCAGGAACCTTTAGCAACCATTGGCAGACTTGTAATGTAACTCAATAAAGCTTTTTATGCAGCCTGTTCAAAGGCAGGGATGTTGTGTTATTATTCCACCTCCCCATTCTGTAAAATGTGGAAACACAGAATGAGATGAGAATAATCTGCCATTAAACCGGGAAAACTGATGATGTCATGTTACTCGTCACGCATCTGATTCTAGAATGTTAGCATGTTATCTAAAATCACACATGGAGACAGCATTAAAAAAGCAAAGCTGGGATGATGACAGGTCTAATATTAGATGTTTAAAGACCGTGTAAAGTGAATTCAGACATTTTCTTCTAAACACATTAAATAGGTCATAAATGTATTTCTAAAAAATGTGTAAAAAGCATTTCAACCATTTAGATTTGAATTGTGGAGCTAGGCTTCACAAACTGTGTTCCAACATTTCTGTGTTCAGGATTTAGTGGGCGGGTCTGATTAGCATAAACCCGCCCCTGCTGCTGTAGAGGTATAAATACATTCAGCACACACTACTACTACTACAGTCTACAGTTAGCCAGTCAGCCAGTTAGCTGAGTTAGCAGCCGAGCTAGCAGCAGAAAGCTCTCAGACGTAGTGTCCATGTTTCTGGTAGAGGTGGTGACTTTGATTGACAGGTGACACTTGGTAGGGGGCGGGGTTTCAGTGAACCGGCGGGCACTCCCACAGTGTTTGGTAGCAGAGAAAGAGGCTGATTTTTACACAACTTTGAAGCCTAATTTCATATATTTGGTGATTTTTTTAATCATTCAAATTTGGCAGGGTGGTTAACAACACACTTTTCTGTGGTATGTCAAACTCAGAACACATATTTGTTCTTACTTTACACAGACTTTAAGGGTGTATGTAAAGGATTCATGTCTAAAAGGGTTTTGGATTGTGATGTAGTACTGATATTCAGTATCTTAAATCAGGCTTGAAGGTGTACACTCATCCATCTGGCTGTAGCCTACTCCTAAGTTTCTGTTTCATTTCTGTTTACCTGACAAACAGAACATTAGGTCTTAGAAAGAGGTGCTTTTTTAATGTCATGAAGTCAACATTGTGAGAAGATGACAGAGTGTATTTTGGGAGATACAAATTTGACTTAAACGTAGGTGTTTAAACACAAAATGTATGCAAATCGTGTTGCTCTGGAGGTGATGTTGCAACTTTGATCTTAACATTTCAGAGTTCACACTTGAGTCACCATCAGATGTGATCACATAAGGAAAATAAAGAAGCATTCGGACACTTAACTAATGCGTGAATGTAAATACGATGCTGTGTTACTAAGCAAGGTGAAATGTACTGTAAATCTAGTGAGGTTTTTCTCTCGAGTCTGGTTGGCTGATGGAGATGGAGGAATGTTTTGTTCTCCCTGTCAGGACTAAAAAGAATATGTTAATTAGCGAGCTGAAAACAGGCCCGCTGCATGTGTAGCCATAAAAGAAGCACTTAATCCTGCAATTCAGGGAAGAGTGGTGAGCGAAGTGACAGGCCACACTGAATCCAGAATAAGACACATAGATAATCTGCAAGATCAAAGCAGAATAATAGCACACCGATCCCTAATGCTTTGTCTCTCAATGAAGAACCCCCACCCCCCACCCCCCCAACCCCCCAACAAATTCTAATGTGCTGCAACGCCTGACACTTAGAACGTGTATTTTTAGCCCAGCAGAAGCAATTCAGCTCTCTTTGTAATACATCTAGAGATTTGTTTTTGCATGATAGGAACAAGGAACAAACACAAAGAACAGTGAATAAATATGTAAATATAAGTTTTTAAATGATTATATTCTAGGGACTGTGGTAAACTGGAAGGCACAATTCACACTTTCTTTAAAAGACTAATGGAATAAATGTGATTTATTACATGAACAGTTCTTAAATTGGGTCAGTATGCATTACATGTTAGATTAATGTTAAACTGAGTTCCATTACTTATTCAGCAGTTCCACTTTCTAATGAATGTAGATATACAAAGTTACTGTGATTAGTCCTGAGAAGAAGCAAAGGTGCCTCCAAAAACCTTCAGGTACTGGGCTTAATCATTTTGGATTGCATCCAATGGTAACGTTTGGTGCCAGTGCATTGCAGCATGCCTTTATTTTTAGTGAGGTAGAAAGGATGGAGGTCTGGGTTGTGGATGGGCATCACAGTGTAATGCACAGACCACCATAGTCTTTTAGTTGCTTTATCAAATTATACCTTAACTCTTATTTATTTGGCAGAAATATAATACTTCCCTCATCTTAAGAGAGGAGAGTGAGAATAGAAATGGTGAAATTGGAACCCCCCCCCCCCCCCCCCAAAAAAAAAAAAAAAAAAAAAAAAAAAACTGAACATAATCCATTTTATTAGCCATAATAAATAAATAAATACTTATATAGGAAGAAAATCCCATCAAAAGAGAGTTTAGGATTATCATAATATATAAGTATATACTAAAGCTTAGTGAAAGTTCTTTCATGACCTTACACTTATACACTTACATACTTAATCAGCACACTGAGCCAATCAGATTTTGCCACAATGTCTTTTAACCTATCATCTTGTTGTGAGGACTTAAAATCCCTTCTTCCTTAGCTGCTGTGTCAGTTCAACCCACCACTACCACTCTTCAACCCCTGAGTGTCATAATTTCGGTCCATCCAATGAGCTCATCACAAATCTTCATAAGCCCTTCTTTTGATTGGCCTCTTTAGTGAACTGTCAACCTGCTTCCACAAAGCTAGGTGACATATAGTAAATGATGAGTCCACCATGCTGCTTCTTCATTCTGTGCAAGCTCTCTGCCTAATATCCTTCCTTTGTCCCCTCTCTATCACACATCTCCCATAGAGAGCCTGGAATGTGGTGAAAGAGGAGGGGGATGGGGTGGGCGGGCTGAGGGTTGGGGTGGAGTGTGTCGCCGCAGGTCACAACATTGGAGATCTTCTATCTCACATAAATGCATTGAGGACCCCTTCTGTTTATGAGGCGAAGCTGAAGAGCCCAGCGGGCAGCTGCTCAGAAGACTGGAAGGACAGCAGCCTGCTGACAAGCAGAACAGACACTTCCCCCTTTACCCTGTTTGATTAATGTGCTCTAATGAAGCTAAATGAAGATTGATAGTCATCAGAGAGAGAGAGAGAGAGAGAAGAGAGAGAGAGAGAGAGAGAGAGAGAGAGAGAGAGAGAGAGAGAGAGAGAGAGAGAGATGGGGGGGGGGTGAGAAATGATGCAAAACCTCCTGAGACTATGCAGTCACAGGCAGAGGAGGAGACACTGGTTACACTAGCTGTATGCACAATGGACAAATACACCTGTGATCATGGTGCAGGAAGTGACTCTATTTAATGACCTGTTGGAAATATGCAGCCTGTCAAACACACATTAACACTAACTTACTTTAGCAGATCCAATCTTTATGGATATCATTGAAAGAGCCAATCAGTGATCTGCAGCTACTCAGTAATATATCCATTTTAAACACACAGTATTCAATCTCTCTCCCATATAAAACCATCCAGTGCATCAAAAGCTGCCAAAATACAAACCTAAAGAGAGACAGAAAAACCAGAAGGAAGTAGTTTGAACTTGGCACTGTGAGACTGAGCAGGGCTGAGATCCCCATGCTTGGTTCCCAGCAGGCAGCCATGGTGTGGCCACTGGGGCAGATGCTCCAGATTTAAATTGCCATGATGAATAGACACTACACTTCATCTTAACTATTTAGCTTTTGTTCAGTTATAAGTAGAGATGGTTTGATACTACTAGAAAGAAGGCAGTATCAGAAGAGAACCCAAACAAATCCTATTTTCCTCTTATGTGCTTTAAAATACCTTCATAAAACCAGACAGATAAACCACTGTGGACAGGTCATTACTAAACCATGACACCAAACTATATTAAAACACACAAAACTTTACTTTATATTCAAGTGGAGATCCCAAAGTTTCAAAAGACATCAAATAAGATGTATAGAATGAAATACGATCTATCTAGAATAGTCTTCATTGATTGAATGGTGCAGTCTTTCATTGAATGTAAAAATCACATGATGTATTGTGTTAGTTGGATTTTTGGGAGTTAAATGAGCAAATGCATAAAGCTGCATTAGAGCTCAGTGCTGGCTGAAAGAACAACAACACACATGCTGTAGCATTACTGTAGAAGTGGGTGTAGAAGATGTGGTACTATGCTGTACGAGCCCATCACTCAACTATGAAAGTTCTGAAAAGTTCCTCAGATAAGAAAGGGAGGGAGGAAGGAAGGAAGAAAGGGAGGAAGGACAGATGGAAGGAAGGAAGGAAGGAAAGATGAAAGGAAGGACAGACAAACCAAACAAAGGAAAAGACAGGAAAGAGAGATGGAAGAAAGGGAGGGAGGAAGAAAGTAAGAAAGTGAGGAAGGAACAGAAGACAGGAAGGAAACCCCTCGGCAGTCCGGTTCTGGCCCACGGGCCGCATGTTTAACACCCCTGATATACAGCGATGTCAGTAAGCCATGTATCTCATTTGCTTTTTCAAACACTCATCTCCATATATTTCTTGTTTCTACTATAGTTGGAAAGTGTTTTTTTAAATATATCAATAGTTCCTGGATCATTGGAAAATATGAGTCCTGTGCCAGAGACTTCTCTGGAGCCAGGAACTATAGCTGAGGAACAATATTTCATTTCATTTCCATTAATTACAAAAAAAAAGCAGTTCAAAAATCTTAGTTACTAAAGTAGTTCAGAGGAACCTGGAACATAGCTGCAGTAGAAATAGTCTAACAGATGCACATGATGGGTTTGTATGTGTTTTATAGTACACTAAAAAAAAACTAAAAAGTGTGAAGAAAAAGGAATCCATGAACATCTCCTCACACACACATCCAGACCATTACAAGTTTAAGCACTGTCCTGAGAATCAAAAGGATTGGCCTGTAAAGGTTTCATGTAGTAAACACTCCATTAGAATGAGTTATGGCTAACAGCTTGGGGGTGGGGGGGGACTAACTCTGTCCATTATAGAGCTGAGGGAGCTGCCAAAGGGACCCAATGCTGAGTGCAGACCCAGGTACTAATGCAGCCCAACACCTGACTCTGTTCAAACCAAGGAGATATACTGTATGCTAAAAGGCCTGGCTATAAGGGAATACAGGCTGCGTATGGTAAAGGCTACTAAAAGGGAAAGGCTAGGATTAGCAATTTAAATGCCTTGTTCTGACTGCATGTGAACGAGCCACCAGGGAGTAATGATGCTAACACCGCTCCATCCTTCAGCACGGACAATCTGTGTGGAGAACAAGCTGCTAGAGGTGTACACGTTCCCCTCATTTCCTTCACTCTCTTACGCTGTCTTTCTCTGATGCTAACACACACACACACACACACACACACACACACACACACACACACACACACACACAGACACAGACACAGACACAGACACAGACACAGACACATAATGTATAGGAATAGATGTATATACTGTTTTTGTCCTGCATACAAGCAGCCAGCAATATACCGCAATGTCAGTTTTATGCCATAGTCAAGTACACAGTAATCAAAGTATGTATGCACACACACACACACACACACACACACACACACACACACACACACACACACACACACACAGTAGCGAACCTTCAAAAAGGAGCGCATCAGTCAGGAAATGCAATCACCCAAAGCAAATATAGCCTACCTCCAGTGTTTTCACACACAGCAAAACAGTCACTCAAATGATGTTGTGTGTGTGTGTGTGTGTGTGTGTGTGTGTGTGTGTGTGTGTGTGTGTGTGTGTGTGTGACCAGCAGAGCATACACAAACAGCAGCAAACCACCTTGCCAACACTCACAGTCCCAGAGGACATTTCACTGATTTGTCAGGAGGGTTCGGCTACTGGATATCATCTATAGTCCACAGGCGGAGCTTTGAAGGTGGATGCTGATATTTTTTAGAATGAAGTCACTGATAGATAATAGATCATGTGACTGTTTTCACATCAAAATGAAATGGGTGTTTTTTTGTAATGTTGGTTTTCATGAGGTTTGGAAGAGCTTCTAACCTCATCCATCTCTCTGAGCCAAGGGATGGGTCAGTCATTACTAACTCACACTGTGAGGTCAAGCATTGTTCAAACCCACACAGCTGTTTGAAATGCTTGTAGAGATCTAACAGTTTGTGAACCCACCAAATCTGTCAGGCTGAATCCTGGCAGGAAATGTTTCTGTTTCATAAAATTGGTGCAGCCATCAAAACATAGAATGATTTGGGTTTGGATATTTCAGTCAGTGTAATCATCACAGAGTTTAAATAAAGATCTTGGGGAAGCTGATACAGAATATACAGAGAACCTTTTTTCCAGATGTTTTTTTCAACTGGTGGCATCATGGGGATGAGTAATAGCATTTCACTGTAAAGAAAACACAGTAGAAGTGATCTGTGACTGTAAAAGTGAATCCACACAATACACAGTGGTCTCAGCTTGGGCTCTTAAAAAAACAGTAGGGTTAGGGTTCTGTCAACCTCTGTCATATAGAGTGGCAGAAGATTGATAATGCAACAACTGATCATAGCTATCCATTCTGTGCACTCTCATTCATGTGGTGGCCAACCTGAGTCTATTAGTGGTACAGTACACTGAGATGATATATATACTAAATATCAGCCTTATGTGAATGGTTAGTCTCCCTCCTGATGAGCAGGTTGGTACCCTGTGTGGTAGCTCCTGTCATCAGTGTATGAATGTGTGTGAATGAGTGAATGTAGTGTAAAAGTGCTTTAAGTGGTCAATACAAGTACAATACATATACCATTTACATGCCCCTAGTTGGAAAAACTGATATAAATCATTCCGTTTCATAAACAAAAGCTTCTCTCACACACACACACACACACACACACACACACACACACACACACACACACACACACACACACACACACACACACACACACACACAGTCAGGTTAAGTGATACATTACTGTATATCTCCTACACTGACTGTAGCTCTACCTCAAGCTCAGGTTTGACATCTCAAGTTTGGAAAAAATCTTTTGAGAATGAAACAATATACAGAATAAGTGATAATGAAAATCCCACTGCTATTGGTAACAGTGTGTTACTCAAGTAAGTAAGCAGTGTGGTAATGAATCAATCACTATTAATAGTTGTCTTGTCTTTATTGGATACTGAAGCTATTCACCTTCTGTTTTTTCATGTGTTTGTTTTTCATCTGCTCTTTACTCCCAACCTTGCTAGAAGAATGCTTTCTTTCTTTATTGTTACTAATTTACTTCTTATATTAAATTATCAATCACAATAAAAACAATCATTAGCTTCAGCCCTTAACTAATCAGATGATAATTGACTCATTGCCTTTCAAATCTCTTTCAGTATTTCCAGTATGACAATTAGAAGCCATGATGTGTTCATTAATGAAGGAAGGGTTTATGTTCACCTGTCAATCATGTATTGCACAATCTGCCTAAAATGTAACAGTATAAAGAACAATTCAGCATGTATAAAGACATAATAAACTACATCTGTGAATATATTTGAAGTGTAAGTCTTCCATGTCTTACTTTAGTGTCATCTTCTATGTTCAGCAGTATGTTTCAGCTATTTCCCAGAAACATATAGAACCAACTCCCAACCCAACATATCCTCTAAAATAATAGCACACATCTTTAAAGTAACCAAGTCACAAGCTCCATGCTCATTAGACTGTCACTCACTGAGAAAGCATTTTGTTTTTATGTGACTCAGTGTGATCCAGTATAAGAGCAGCCTTTGCTTGAGGTCATCATGTTAAGTTGTCTTCCTGTTGTAAGTCTGCAGGTACTTAAGCAGAGTTTTTCTTCTCGCTGTGTTTATAACAGGATTATGACAATCTGCTGCTGAGCCCCATAATCAAATGTTGCACCTCCACACACACACACAATGTGTAATGTGCCACCCCTCCTATTCATCCCCATATTTATGTTACACTGTTCCTCTGCCTGCTGGAGATAGCCCCAGGATTTTCCTCGCTAAGTATTCTACCACATGGGTTTTTCCCTACGGGATGTAGTGCAGTATAAAGCTACCGAAGTACATTTCACACTCCTTTTAATTTGAAAAATGGAGTTTTATAGAGAATAATAAAAATAATAGAGTTTTATAGACATATTAGGACTTGCATTCATAATGTATGGATCACATTTTTGCTCTAGTGCTACACAGCTGGTTATATTTGGAGACAGTATTACCAAAGAGAATAAGAGGTGCCAGCTGGTGAAGCACAGATACATCAAACAATGTGTTTAAAATAGTTAAAAGTACAAGTTTCCAATAACTAATGAATATGTACTTGGGTTTGAATCAGGCGGGGAGTTCCGGTCCTCTGAAATGAGGCCAATGCGGAAGTAACTTAGAACTGCATTCTAGCAAAAGGCCACCAGGGGGCGACCGTTTTGGTGCGACTCTATACAAGTCAATGGAGAATTCACCAACTTCTCACTTGATTTGTAACCTCACTAAACCTTTTCAAAATGTGTTTATGCTCTCAATCGCTAGTGTAAAGCCTTCTTCAATGCAGTTGCATGATGTTCATTTGTGAAATTTTGGCCTCCCTGTTTTTATATTTGATGATAAAGCAGGGTATGCTTTAGGGCGTGGCTACGTTGTGATTGACAGGTTGATTGCCCAATGTCCTTGAGATCCAGCCCTCGCAACCTCCCTGCTCCGCCCATGGCCCCGCCTCAACCCATATAAGTAGAATCCATGTTTTTATTTTACCCAGCATGCACCTGAAATTTTCAAGATGGCGCTGCCCAGATCCAAAACTATTGGCTTCCGAGCAGCAGTCCACAAATGGTCCACAAAGTGACGTCACAGATGTTACGTCCATTTCTTCTATACAGTCTATGGTTTGAATGACAGGGACATTTCTATTTTCCTTATAATTAGGACCAAATGACAGCAACTTCTTGAACTTAGAAAGTTCAAGAAGTTTGAAATTACTTAGCCCTTAAAACTAGAACTGTACATTTTTGCAGCATCGTCAGTAGGAACCAATCAGTTCAGCAACACACTGGTTGAACTGAGTGATGGTGAAAAAGGAAGCACCGTTCAACTTGTATGCATAGAATACATTGCATAAAATATAGTAATATTGTTTAGCATCCCCACTTCTCTGCTTGCCGTATTATCAGTGCATAGTACATACCCATTGGGGTGCCAACACCATAGGCTTTGGAGTCAATGAGGCCTCCGATCTGGGTGAGGTTGCAGTTGCGTTGTGTGACGAACTCGATGGTGGTGGACTCCATTAGGAAAGCGTAGTCCGAGGTGAGCACACGATGAATGCCCTCATCAACGTTCTTCACCATCACAGAGTGTCTCCGACTGCTCATGAACTCCCACATCTTATCATACGTGGAGATCTTTGTTTTCTGTGAGGAGACACAGAATTGCATTTTGAAAAAACTGGAAAAAAAGAGAAATGTCCAACAACTTAGACAGAGCAATCTAAAATTAATTTATGTTAACTTCAGTCAAACATATTGCACGTTTTGATGAATGTGAAGTTCTAGGTTGTAGGTTAATTATTTTTTTGTCTCAGCAGTTATAATGTTCTGAGCTTTTGTTTCACTCAACAGTGACGATGATGGGCAGAGCATTCACATCACTCATTTCAACACTGGCAATGTACGCAGCTCTATCAAGGCCTGCAGAACCCTTTACAATCAATTACTTTTCAAATTTCATTAGGAAAAAAAAACACATAATTGGCTTCAGCAAAACTTTTTTTGCAGTGGTATATGCTATCTGACTACTTCAGTCATTATCATTTCTGAAGACAACGTGGACTGAACCAGGCAGGCATGCTAAATAGCAGGAGTGCTGTGATTTTGTATGACTGTCCATCTGTGCTGCCTGTGCTACTGCTATCACCTATAGTTAGGAGCAGCAGCAGCATTGTCAGCAACAGCGTGCCTCACTTTCTACACCTGTAATCACGGCGAAAAATCCAAGAGCACATTACTCTCCAGGGGAGCAGATTTGAAGGCATTTTTGAAGCCATTTGAAACCTAATTAAGTCACATCTTCAAGGTCCTGCCCGCCATTATTGTGTGTAATGACTTTTTGTGGCTGGTCGATATTTTAGATCAACTGGGTGATTTGCGGAGTGCCTATCAGAATCTTTCGGAGTCACCCTTGACAAATCAGGCGATTGAGCATGCAAGCTTCAGACTGCTGATAAGGCGAGAGCAGTGGCTGTGAATACATGGAGAGTCAGATAACCACCTACACTCCAAGTCAGGCAGAGAGCCGAGATGGGCTTCACCAGAGCCTCCACACAAGGATCCAGAGCTGATTTCACTTAAAGCATACAAGAGATCTTGGAAGAGGCGACGGGAACATTCGATGAATAGCTGTCAAACCTAAATAGCAAACCGGTCCAAAATAATCCATCCACAGCATTGCAGAATGAATGTCACATCCTTTTTGTTTGGTCTAACTGAATCAGAATATTCTAGTTCTTTAATAATCAAACAAGACTATAGGTCAAAACCTGGTGTATGTTTGGACTGTGAATGAAAAGCTCATGGCCTTTTCATTTAAAATGGCAGATACAGGAAGTGGCAACACCTGGCGTCCAAGCTCCCAGGAAGGGTGCCAGGCTTTGAATGAGGCCAATTTGACATAGGCGCTTTCCCAATACCAAGTTAGAGGTTTGGCACTTTGACTCATGAGCACACATTTTAGAGGACGAAAATACGCAGTATGATCATCCTACTTCAACACACATACCTGATTAGGGCTGGGTATTGTTTAAAAAATTATGACACAAGTACCAATCCAAGTAGCCTTAAAGTGATATCGACACCAACTGAGTACTTCATTCCATACCCATCATGTAAATAAAAGCATTACATTGTGACTTCACCTCCACAGACAGGTTGTAGCTGGTCACATGTCGCATTACATCGAAGAACGCTTGTGTTGATTGGTTGTGAGCAAGTTCATAGTCATATGTTCTAGCTCTGGGTGCAAAAAGGATGGATTGCAGGTATCGTTTGATGGGAGATGGTTCGATACTACTTGGCACTGATTTATTTCAGTCAATACCTTAAAGGTATAGAGTACAGATACCCTGTACTATACCTGACTGTACTGTGTCAATACAATCTCAACTCAAAACAAGTCTTTAATCACAAAAAATAACCTAATTGAGAGAGAGATGCAATCAATTATATTATTGACTTTGGCCGACCAATACTGTAACTTCATCATTCAGTCACAGGCATTGGCTGTTGAGGTCCAGCCAAAAATAACAGGTCCAAAAAAAAAAGGAAAAAAAGCTCCTGGCTGTCTGATCTGCACAAGTCATCTCCTGCCTGATAAACTTTTCATCTGCCTTCTTCTGTTGAAGAATCCTGTCGGTATTTTTCACAGTTCCCCATATCTGTAAAAACCGCTGGCTAATCCCACCATGGTAGGAAAAGTGGCCTAAGATTAGCAATGCTTCACAATCTCCTCTTGTGTCCAGATCTGTGCTGGAGATTTAAGTCATGCATTTTCTTCTGTGTGTCCTTACAACACAATCACTGTCTACGCTTATCAAGAGATTTCAAGGAGAGCGCAGAAAGGGCCCCAACTGTAGAAAGTGATGTGAGTTGTAGTTAGATCAACATGGTCAGTGAAAAATATTCTGCTTGAGTGAATCCCCACACTGTGTAATAACTGGACTGTGTCATGGAGTTGCTCACACTAAGATAGAGTCGAGATTGACAGAATGTGGCACCTGATCCTTTAGTTAGGCTTTGTCAATACTTTCTGGTTTTGTAGGCCAAATTCAAAGGCTGGAGATAGTGTTCCCTCTTAATAATTTTTACTAAAAACGCTTGTTTACAACTAATTGTAATGCTACAGTCATAGATACAGTCATCATAGATATTTGGCATTAGATCAGTCAGAAGGGGGTTATTTCAAATCATCATGTGGACAAAAAATGTATGTCTATAGTAAATTTAATGACTGTTTATCCAGTAGTTGTCAGTCCAAGCCAAAAATGTCAACCAGCTGTCAGCACTATTTGAAAGGTCAAAAGATCACCATGGTCATTAGGACACTATCTGGGAACCATGAATGTCCCAATCCATCTGATAGATGACGGGATATTATGCTGGATAACAGAAGGGTTTTAGCTGCTGGTAGTGTGACATGAAAAGTTAGAGGATCACTAGTTACTTTTGTTGGACATCACGGGTTATTAAATATATCTGCACCAAATGTCATGGGAATCAATACAGCTGTGGTCAAGAGTTTTCACTTAAAAATAAAAATAAAAAATCTTGGTGGTGCTAGAGTCAGGGAAAGTCAGAAGGCTTCAACTTCTGAGGAACATGAATGCCTTGCATACAATATTGCTTATTATATACCAGTTTGGAGCAAAGTGGCGGATTTACCAACTGACTGACTGACTGAGCCATGCATCAGCCTGGCTAATTAATCAATCAATCCATTCATTTATAGCGCCAAATCACAACATTTCTTCTAAACACATTAAATAGGTCATAAATGTATTTCTAAAAAGCATTTCAACCATTTAGATTTGAATTGTGGAGCTAGGCTTCACAAACTGTGTTTCAACATTTCTGTGTTCAGGATTTAGTGGGCGGGTCTGATTAGCATAAACCCGTCCCTGCTGCTGTAGAGGTAGAAATACATTCAGCACACATTACTGTCTACAGTTAGCTGAGTTAGCCGCCAAGCTAGCGGCAGAAAGCTCTCACACATGGTTACTTTGATTGACAGGTGACACTTGGTAGGGGGCGGGGTTTCAGCAAACTCGACGGGCACCCCCACAGTGTTGGAGAGGAGAGAAAGAGGCTGATTTTTACACAACTTTGAAGTCTAATTTCATATATTTGGTGATTTTTTTTAATCATTCAAATTTGGCAGGGTGGTTAACAACACACTTTTCTGTGGTATGTCAAACTCACAACACATATTTAAATATTTAGCCAAAAACACCAAGTGTTTTGTAACACATATTACACAGGACAGGAACTAAGGTCTCAAAGTCCTGTGTTGCATATGTTCAAACATTCTTGCCCTTCTTCCTTATGACTTCCCAGAAAATTAATGATGTCACACTTTAGGGATTGAAAAATAAAAATATATCAGTGAACACAATGCATGCCCCACCTGCAATATGCAGGAAAACACAGTTACTAAATTAGCCAACAAGGTTTTGTCACAGTCCTTACTCTGCATGATGGTTTGGAGGGTTTAGCATCTGTGCTGTTGATTGTCTGTCTGTCTGTTACTATTGGTGATCCTTTGAGACTATCCTCTCCATTGTTACCATGGATATCTATATGTGACATCAGCAACTAGCTACTGAGTTCAGTTTTTAATCAGTGCTTACAGGCCTGATACTGGAATGAAAACAAGCATCTGACTGAATATTTATTAGCTCCGAACATCACAGCATTTAGAACAATAACTCTTACTTCACATCGGTTTTTAATACATTTTAAGTTGTTGAAGTTGCAATGCTTCCGTTTTTTGCTGGAAGCTAGTCTGATCAGCGGGAGAAGGCGAAGGCTGTTTTGTCTGTGTCAGTCTTTAAAACACAAGTATATGGCTATTTTCTGGAGGCGGTACATATTAAACAAGCTAAATAATCCACACTTAAGATTCAAGCCAGCACTACATTATGAGACTCTGCTTATACATTCAGTATTATCTATTCATTTTCCATTACCCTGTTAACTTATTGTATGTTTCTTTGAAATGTGCCTGTTGTGATTATCAACATGTTAAGAAGTGAACAAAATATTAGGAACATTTTTTCAGTTTAATGCACTTCAGTAAATCACAACTACCACCTACTATGACCTCAAAGTCCCTGAAATTAGAATTAATGACAGGTCTGTTGTTTGGGATTGGATTAAATTGCAACAGTGTTCCTAATAAAGTGCTCGGGGAGTGTATGTTCCTAATGATTTTATATTTATTTTGTCCACATTATATAAGTGTCTTTGTGTCTTAGCTATTGGGGAATGAAGACATTCTAATAAGCATTCAGAGCACAAGGTTTTGACACAGCATTCTGCTCAGTTTCTATTTTATGCACAAAAACACACATTTAAATTCCTAACACAAGCCTGAAGTCAACTTCTGATTCAGAGAAATCTCAGACAGGCCCTGTCAGAAAGCTAGAGCCCACTTCCACAGAAAGTCCAGGCCCACGTCTGGAAACGAGACATTAATTGTTCTATTTGCTTCATGTATCCCAAGCGTGAGTCAAGGAGGGGAGTTGGTTTGGGTCTGCAAGTATCCTGAAGCATCACGTAACAGCTTACAGCAGCTATGGAGCATATTTTGTGGAGTGCAGAGTCAACAAAATAATACATCAAACTAAAGCAGCGCTTCAGGACCTTAGGGAGCAGGAAACAAAAGTGCAAAGTAATCATCCCAGTTCTGTAAAATCAAATACCAGATTTAAAGAGGGCAGACTCATTTAACATGATAATGTTGTTAGAAATGCAAGACTATATTTACTTGATATTCATCAAGAAGAGTGTAGACGACTGCATGCCCCAGTGAGATGCACTTTTAACATTTCCAAAGTTCTTTAAAGAGAAACTTCACACTGAACTCATGTGTGGCAACTTCCTGGCCTTCTGTCACGTACTATAACTCACATATTTGCATAACATAGTTGTTCCTGTATAGATAGGCCTGATGAAGGCACAACAATATATGTATGTTGACTACACATAACCAAGAATAGATTTACTGAATTTTCACAAAACCCTCCTCCAAGCCAGCAGTTCCATGCGGGCCCCATAGGGGTTACATTTGGGCTGTTAATATGGGTCCCAAGTGGGTTTGTCCACAGTTTCCATGGTGGCCTCACCTGTGTTTGCCCATATCAGCTTCAAGTGGGTTCTGACTGGATTTCAGGTGGGGCTCAACTGGGTGAGACCCATCTGGGCCCATATATTTGTCCATATGGGGTCTAAGTGGAATCAGAATGAACTTTAAATGGGGCCCATTTAGCCAGCCCACATGGGCTTCACATGTTACTGAAACAATATGGGCCCTGTTTATGCCCATGCCCGCTTAGCCCACTTACATCCTCATAAAGGACGTAAGGGGCTTCACATGTGGGGCCCATGTTACAGAAACCATGTGGCAAAATGTTCACAGTTCAAGCCCATGCCCACTCAGTACCCAAGTAGCCCACATTTAACCCATATAAGGGATGCCTATTGATCTTCATTTCTTAAAATATGTGGAAAATGTGTTGAGAAGTTGCAATGAAGTCGGCTAAAAAAAGTGATGGTGATAATGCATACTTTATGTTTTAAAATCAGTCAAACCAGACCAGGTCAGATTTGACTGGGGAGGACAAATGTAATAGACTACATATTACTATGAATGAATTGTAGTCCCAGCAGAGCCTTTACTGCAACACTAACTCTTTTTACAGAGAAGAGCAAGTAACAGTACTCTGTAGATAACTAAACACATCTAGTTATTCCCTTGTACTCCACACAACTAAAGCTACAAGGCAACATCAAGCACAGTACTGTTAACTACAGCTATGTGAATGCTGGATGACCATTAGATGTACAGTATTATTGTGGCATTAACTCAAATGTAACCAGTGTAGACAGTATAACAGAGCTGCTGGTGGCGTTTGAATGCATTTTGTTGGAATAACTAAAATCAGTGTGTTTCAAGCTAGACCAGAGTTAAGGGTTCAGTAGCATGCAGTCTGGACTCCTTCACAAAAGTAAAGGAAGTATGTGGAAGATGTATGTAAAGCATGGCAAAGAGAGTTGAGCCTGCCTTCCTTCCACTGCACACCAGGTCAATCCCACCATCAGAGAGGGGATTTAAGATGCTGTCAGACAACCCAAAAAGCAATTTGTGTGAAGCAGACTGAGGCATTCACATCACTCTAACACAGTGTTGTTTATGGATTGAACACCTGCTAAGTTCCTTGTGGCAGAATAATGTCATGCCACTTCCACACTTTAGTCAATATTTGCACAGCTGTGAGTGCAGCATGGACTAAAGTAGCAGGTTATTCAGAGAAAGCAGGTTAAGTCGTTGATACGGGAACATGTTTACATGTCAGAACAGCAACTTAGACTTCAGTCTGACTTGGATGGACTTATTTTAGATATGAGGATGCATCACTCTGTGTAATAATCTCTGCTTTCATCTAGTCGCTCTATGCTTAGCTGTATCTATCTAATCTGCTACACTGATCATAGAAACAGGTTTATAGTATACATGACTCATCTTTCCTGTTATTAAATCAGCTGACTGTATGGTTGTATGTATGTGCGGGTAAACAGACTGCATGAGATGTTACCTGTCAGGTCATCTTTAAAGGAGAAGTGCAAGAAGAACAATGGATGGAATAAAAAATAAATAAATAAATAAAATACATTTCTGGTTCTGCTGCATTGATTTTGATCATTTGAAAAAAAAAAAAAACTGTCCATCGTGACTCTGACAGTGTTTAAGAAGTCGACAGATTACTTATTCATTGTTACTTGTCAGTTCATATTCAAAGTCCACACTCTCTTCTTCCTACTGTCTTTCACTGACGAGCTGAACACAACAGTGATCTCACCTTCACTCACTTTATCTATCTTCATAGAAGGAAGTGAGTGTAAGTGTGTGTGTGTATGTGTGTGTGTGTGTGTGTGTAGCCTTGAATTGCCATCAACACCACACACTCCGTTGGTCCTTGTCAAGACTCTGTGCTCGCTGCTTGCCAAAGTGTTTTGCATATTTTTCAAAGAGCCTTAATCAAAAGAATCCAGAGAGCGGAGGGAAATGGCGCTCGCTTTTTTTTGTCAGCACAAACAACAACTTTGCTTTTATGAAGCATTCTCTCACGCCACATTTTTTACACATACTGTTTATGATACACTGTTGACACTAAACACAAGTGGCTATAAAAGGAAAACCAATTCTGCACTCACAGTCACTTTTGTAGCTTTGTCAGCTCGACCTGCGAGCGAGCAGCAGATCAGATATGAGAATGAGTTTTTCATTCAGTGTCTATAACAGGTGGGGCCGGGGGGGGGGGGGGGGGGGGGGGGGGCTAAAACCTTAATGATCCTTACAGGGACATTTACAGGGAGAGTTTAAAACATAAATAAAATAGAGAATTTAAGATTCTATAAGTAAAGCACATGTTATGTTCAAATGTAGCAATGAATAGAATATCAATGAGTATGAGACTGACATATTTCATACTGTGATGGAGAACATCATTACACACTATGAAGATAAATCATTAAATGAAGTTATATGAAATATCTGCATGTACTCAATATTCAACCATTAGTTAAATACTGATGATCAACATTTAAACAGTACATGCATTAAAGGTGGATGTGTTTATACTGGGGCAGCTGCTCCCAGTACTTCCTTCTATCACTAATATATTATATGTTTATTGTTTATTAAAAAAGTATAACAGTATAAAATCATTTAGAGATTGTTTATTGTATGGCTTTTTTATCACTTAAGAATACTGTTGTGTACAATGTTGAATTTAATGGGACATTAACAGTTTAAGGTAAGGTAAGGGTAAACTTCACTGACCCTCCTAGGGGGAAATTCAAAATTGACACAATAGTATTCTTGTAATAAGTGATCAAAAATAAACCAAATTAAAATAAGATAAAATAAAAATAATAAATAAGTCCATCATGAAGTTAATATATTGAACTTGGTAGCAAACTGTTGCCTATTTACACACAGAGCAACATCATGTATCAGTCTGCCTGGCACACTTATGTCCAATATTCAATCTACTTTTAACTGTTTATAGTTTATAACATCTCCTGAGATACATATGTGACTCTTTAGATCCTCAGTGTAAAGTGTTGGGCCACCATGTGTAGCAAAAACAGGCTAAAGCATGTGATTCATTTTCATATTCATCAAAACATTCAGTGACCCCTGGTGTGTGTGTGTGTGTGTGTGTGTGTGTGTGTGTGTGTGTGTGTGTGTGTGTGTGTGTGTGTGTGTGTGTGTGTCAGTATTCAAGGGATAGGAGCACACATAATATTATTCACATTATGGTGACTTTGCATAATAATGAATGCAGTGTTAGCCATTAGCAGCTCCTGTTTCATGTGTTACTGTGAATGTACAGATAGCAATCACACAGATGATGTTGATACTGTTGGATGATGTCTAAATAAATGAGAAATGTGAGGCAGCATCAGCAGTTAGAAGCAGTATATTGTCTTATCTGATTTCATGTGCATTTATAGACATTTGAAACCCTTGAAAAACTTTTCTAACTGGAAATAATAAGTTCCTCTTACTCTAGTCACTCATTCCATGTGTGTTGTGATATTATGAACATGAGTAGAAGAGATTCTCAATCTCAATTCAAAGACAATTTTCCACCATGATGGACAATTCAGTTTTATTCTATATTTTTATCCTATCTTTGATGCAAACTTGGGTCAAGTTCAGTGCTTACAGATTGTGGGTTGACTATGAATGAATTCAGCATTGATGCACTGTTATATCAATATCACAATATTATAATATCACAATATCAACAAAGTGTTCCATACAGTATGTGCTGCAGCTCATTGTAGTATTTAAAGCCATTCACAAAAGATGAAAAAACAACAGCATCATTTCTCATAAACAAAATAAAACATATTAAAACATGTAGGATGATGACATCATTCAAACTAAACTAAACAAACAAATTGATAATAATAATTAAAAAAAACAAACAAGAAAAGCAGATCCAAGGCAGAGCCAACCTTCCCTCCTACACTATTACATTGAAAAATGCTGATTTATTATCTAACATATATGCAATATGCTGCCATTTTATTTTCATAACTACTTTGGATCATACAGCCATGAGCTGCAACAAGCTTAAATATCATTTCCCTTCCTCCTTCCCCCTCTCCCAGCTCCTGCTTCTCTCCTCTCTCCTCTCAGGTATCAAGCACATCATTTCAATAAGCTTTATCTGCTTGATTTAATCACATGCTGGAGGTGTTCCTCCCATCTGTCTTATGGCTAATGCAAAACAATCCAGGCTTGTATAGCCTGGGGACAGTGAGCTCAGTGGCATGGACATGTAGAGGCTACTGTCTCTGCCACACATCAGCCCATTACAAACACACCAGGTGAAAAAGCAGCACTGCCTTTAATAAGATGTGATTTTATTAGCTAACAAGTAAGACGCAGCAGCAGTGTGTGTTTGCTTATTCAATTATTCAGTGTTATTGTAGCAGCAGTCCATAGGGATTGTTCCTGCTAGGAAGACGAGAGAGACGCTTCAATGCTTCAGAGACTCTCCCGCGCAGACATTTACATAATTAGCCACCATTAGACTCCTATTTTACAGCGCGAGTCAATAATTACCCAAACAGTGGGTATTTTGTATTTCTATTCCTGGGTGTGAAGCCTGAGTGTAATGCGTGTGCACATCATCTGTAGTGTGCAGCGCTGAGTCGACTAACGCTGATTTTAAGTCTGATCAAAACACTCGTCATGACAACGGCGTGTTTTTAACACCTTTTACTGGAAGTGTGGACGAAATATTTGTGCTCAGTGGAGGACAAATGAATTCTGCATCTACCTGGATTCACTCAGTCAGAACAAGGTCATGATGTTACACAAAGCTACATTTCATATAAAAAGTATCATGGGTTCTCATATTACACTGCTGATTAGTACATGCAATAGAATAATAGAATAGGATAAAATAGAATATTGCACATTTATTGTCATTGCACATGTACAACTAAATTAAAAGCAATCTTTATTGGTGCCATAAGTTTAAAAAGTGCTTCCGCATGCTGCTGTTTCCTTTAGTTTTGCACAAATAAAGTCTTATTACAATTATTTTATGGCTTACAGTATTTTATTTGACTGATTAGTGCCTTGAGATAACTTGATATATTGGCTGAGGACTCTCCTCATGTGACACAATAAAGAGGAAAAGTACATTTAGAATAGTTAAATGAAGTGCTGTATAATAGTGTAACATTCAAAGAGAGACTTGGGACATATGATTACTCTACACTGAGCTTAAAAGAGTCACTTGCTGATTTAGTATTACAATCCTAGAATACTGATGCAGCAGAACCAGAAATATTGTCTTTTCTATTCTTCCTCCATGTCAAAACCTGGTGCCTACATTACCCACAATGCCGTTTGAACGCTGACAGTTTGCTCTGAGATTTAGGTGTGCTATGCTCAAAGTTATTTTCATTTTCAAATTTGTACTGAAGTGACATCACTTGAGGCAATGTGTCAGATTTCACACAGTTTCTCTGGAGACAAACATGCTTTATAAACTTATAAATATATATATATATATATATAAATGCATTTTGATGTCTAAAATCTCTTTCACAACATGAATATAATATTTTAAAATAGAGACAGAGACTGTCAGTCTGTGTGTCCTGTCTAGAGTCTCTACAGATAACAGAGAAGAGATTTGTCTGCCAGTAGTTGTCAATCACAGGTGCAGCTCCAGCAGTCACAGCTGAACAGAGGAGAGGGAATACTCAACACTCCCACATCAGTATCACCACAGACAGCAGTGGACTGGTACAAAAAACGGAAGATTGTGAACATGCGCCAGATCTAGTCATGAGAGAATGGAAGCAGCATGCAGCCGCATTTCCTTCTCTGTAAGCAAAAAGGGGATTTAAGGAACTTTAGCCTGTTTATACATGATGTACATGAGGGTTCAAAGCCAGCCAGCTGATGCCCTTCTGTGTGGAGTCTGAATGTTCTCCTCATGCCTGCGTGGGTTCTCTCCTGGTACTCCAGCTTCCTCCCACAGACCAAAAAAATGCAGGTTAGATTAATTGGAGACTGTAAATTGCCAGTAGGTTTGAATGTCTCTGTATGTTAGACTGGGGATCTGTCCAGCTTATGTACCTTTAGCCCAATGACAGCTGGGATTGGCTCCATCCTCCCAGCGACCCTCTACAAGATCATGGATGGACATGAGGCTGTGCATTATTATTATTTAACACAAGGGCTTTTTTTCCATTGTTCCCAGAGAACCTATTTAAACTTCCACAACTCAAAGGCCTTTTTTCTTGAATTGTACACAATATCAACATTGTGTCAAGCAGTAGGACTGTGAAACCAAACCAGAGTTTGATTAAATTCAATCTCACAGCACCACTTCACCAAATGTAGCAAACGTGGTTGGAAACAGCACTGCACAGTTATCCTGGTGGATTACTTTCAAACATGAACATGACTATTTCTACTGATTACTTCACAACTGTTGCGACAAAAGATACAATAGTTGCTAATGTATTCACTTTCTACAGTTATAAAAGTCACACAGTGTTTTGGTGTTTGAGGAGTCATGTGATGTACCTCTCTGTTACTGAAGCAGGACTTTTATATTATTGAGTGTAAATGTTGCAAAGGCACTGATGCAGCAGTGATGTAGTCTTTTTATTTGGCTTGCTTTACATTAAAGACTGTGTAAAGTGCATTCAGACATTGTCTTCTAAACACATTAAATAGATCATAAATGTATTTCTGAAAAGGTGTAAAAAGCATTTCAACCATAAACCCGCCCATGCTGCTGTAGAGGTATAAATACATTCAGCACACACTACTACTACTACAGTCTACAGTTAGCCAGTTAGCTGAGTTAGCCGCCGAGTTAGCCACCGAGCTAGCTGCTGAGTTAGCTGCCGAGTTAGCCGCCAAGCTAGTAGCTGAGCACTCCAATATGTCCCTGTTTCGGGTAGAGGTGGTGACTTTGATTGACAGGTGACACTTGGTAGGGGGCGGGGTTTCAGCAGACTCGGCAGGCAGTCACACAGCGTTTGGGAGCAGAGAAAGAGGCTGATTTTTACACAACTTTGAAGCCTAATTTCATATATTTGGCAATTTTATTTTTAATCATTCAAATTTGGCAGGGTGGTTAACAACACACTTTTCTGTGGTATGTCAAACTCAGAACACATATTTATTTTTACTTTACACGGACTTTAATCACTTTACTTTGCGCCGTTCTCAAAATCTTTGAATTCAGACAATAAATACTTCTGCATGTGAAATTGTCAAGGTTGGATTTGAAACAAATAGCCAAGCTGTAGTCTGATTTAAATGACAGGAGAGCGATAGAATGGGAAAGTAAAAGAGACATTTACTCTTTTTTCCTCACTAATAAACGACTGCAGCTGTGAACTAAATGGAGACAACTCTAATGAGCACTGATATTATCCTAAGTATGTATATCACCCTAAACCATCATGCACAAATGATATAGACTAAACAGTGTCTGACCCAACGCTGTAAATGATCTCAGCATAGGTGGGATGATTAACAAGCACATATGCTGCTCCCTACACCAACTGTTCTTTTCATTCACTCATATAGTAAAATGATAAAGACAGTGTGAAACTTTCACCACAGCAGTTTTTCTAATGAGTCGGTGTGTGTGTGTGTGTGTGTGTGTGTATGTGTGTGTGTGTGTCAGTGAAATAGACGAAACACACACAAACATATTAATCATAACTGTGTCACTGTGCGTGAACAGCACCTGCGAACGCATGTGTGCTCATGCACAGATGGATGAAAACGAGGTGGGAAAAAAAAAAAAAGCTAAATCTCTCTCTAAAGCTGTTGGAGTGCCATCAATGGATTGCAAGAGAGAAAAAAAAACACAGCGGTGAGAAATCAAACTCGGAGCAAAGGGATATTACGCTGGGAAGTTTTCAAACTTGGCTGGATTAACACAACATCCTTGATATGCAGCAGGTATTCTATATGATCCTATACTGAGGGGATTACCAAACAGAGTCTTGGCAGGAGCACAGCTGGTACTTTAAGTGGTTCCAGGCAATTTCAGTTGGCAAAAAATGTACAGCAATATTATGTGATCATGGTGAAACTGTGGTTCAGTGGTTAGCCTCACAGTAAGAAGGTCCTGAGTTTAAACATAACCCAGAGTCTGCAGTCCAAATACATGCAGACTGGCTGAGGTAAAAATGCTCTGTCAATCTACTGATCAATCAATCTATCAACTTATATTTATATAGCAGCTTTCATACAGGCTAGTGTATTTTAAAGTACGTAACATTTAGTTGATTGACAAGCTGATAATAAGACAGAACAAGTAACATAAAGAAAAGGAATAAAAATAAAGAACAAATTAAAAGACCAAAAATGAGACCATTGCACACAAGAAGAAATAAGAATGATGAAAATGTTTATATAATAATTAAATAAGTAAAATAGAGAACGGAGAGAAAAGAGAAAGGGTTTATTAAAAGTTGGAGTAAAAACAAGGTTAAAATAGATTAAAAAGACAAAAAATAAGAAAAATGAGTTTAATAAAAGCTGGACTAAAACTAATTTTAAAAAAGAGCTTAAAAGACAAAAGAAACAGATATACAATCGATAAGAAGCTAAAAGTAGAGAAAGATAATAAAATAATGTTAAAAAAAGTAGATAAAAATGTAAAACATCAAAACAAATACAATAATACTATTCTGTTCTCACTGATGATGTGAAACTAGTAGAATGATAAAAATAAAAAATAAAGCTTTTCTGGCTCAATTACAAACTGTACAAAGCAGGTGACTGTCTCTAGAGCCTCCAAAAGCTCCTGAAGGTCTTTTATGAAAACTTCTGGTTATTTGATTACCAAATCTAACCCTAACCCTTCCTCTAACAACATCACTAACAGAGGGACCCTGTCATTATTTGACTTTATATACTTGGTGCAAAAGAAAGTTGTGTTTGATCTGATTAGCACACACGGGTCAGGTGTCTCAATATTATTCCAGCACATGAAAGCTCTGGGTATACTGTGGCACTAATGGACTGTCATGGGTAGTTACCATGAATTATGACAGCCACCTTCACCTTTATTACTGTAAGAGGCCATTCAGCTGATTTTACATGTCAAAGACAAGGACCTCACAGCAGGTGGTACTACTCAGCCTGGTAAACAGTTGGATGGGGTCTTCTGGCTCTGGAGAAGCTCTGTCAAGTCTGAGAAATGAACCCTGATGATGTCTTGTCATGATGGTCCCAATGGGTAACTGCTCAAATGATTACTGGAAAGCAAGTGGCACAAATTTGGGGGAAGGAAGTTGCGAGATATTAGAATTCAGCAGGCAGAGAGATCCTGATGAATGAAGCCATCAGGTTGTGTTTGGAGAATTGTAGGATCAGACTATCTTGGCTTCTACTGCTTCAGTTTTGATCTTGTGCTTTTTATAAGTTGCTTTAATGGTTCAGTAATACCAGTGAACAAGGAGATGGTTGCTTTTCATGTTCTATTCTGACTAGCTTTAAAAGGTAAAATAATTGGATTGTATCATTCATGGAGTAAAAGACTTGGACCAGTTTGGGGTTACCTTGCCAGGCAGCTGGATTCTTCAGGTCATGACCTCTCAAGATCACACAAGGTCACACTTCAAGTCCTGTGCTTGTGTTTAAACCCAGGTGGATCAGACTAATCAGTGTCCAATGAGGATTCTCACAAATCCAATGCCTCACAAGGCAATGTGATCATCCAATCATCCGTACAGCTTCTAAGGATGACTTCTCAATTGCTTCTATGTAACAAACCTGGCCTGTCAGGTTGAGTTTATGGAGTAATGGATGTTTTGGTGCATTCATTTATAGGTGAAGTGGTTTGTTAACAGTAGGCCAGATACTACACAATACAAATAATATCCAGCTGTAACTGTACCTTGAAGAAGTTCATGGTGGATCCATCCTCTACCACCCCGTACTCTATCTTGGTCTGCTTGGCCAGGTCGTCGGCGGAGTCGATGGGCGACTCCATCCTCTCCACGGTGAGGAAGGCCGCCAGGTTAGCCGTGTAGGAGGAGATGATGATGAGTGTGAAAAACCACCAGATTCCTCCTACAATTCTGGTGGAGAGGGCTTTTGGCATGAGCTCAGATCCTGAACGAGAGGAGCAGAGGGAGGGAGGTGAGGTGCGGTTCGGCACTGGGCTGGAGGAGGGGGGTGGGGGGGGTGGAGGCGCAGCACCCAGGCCAGGCCTGGGCCAGGCTAAGGCCTCTGCACCTGCTGCCTGGATCAAACACTCAGACACAGACACACAGAGTGGACAGAGTGGGCAGCCTCGTGGTAATAGTCCTACACTGGCCATGTGAATCACTTCCTGTGTGCTCTGGACTGTCTCATTGTCTTCACTCTTCTGCCTCTGCTGCTAATAACACAGAATCCATTTTTCTCTCTCAATTAATAATAAATAATATAATGCCTTCTTACTGAACATACAGTTGGGGCTATTTGGCATCTTGCTACAGCTACAGAGCTAACTGCTAATGCTGTCTAGTCAGGAAGAGCCTCTGAGATGCTAACCAGAGCTCAGCAGTAAGTTACGGGAGTTTTCCAAGAAGTATTAATAACGTTTAAGATTTCTGTGTCACGACTGTCTGCGAGCTGTAACTCTTTAGTGGAGCAGTTAATACTCTGAGGGTTGTATGACTTTGAATTGCTGCTAATATCATAGCATCTGCTATTTTGGACTGACTAGCTCCCCGTTGCATCAAAGGTCACCCCTGTCAGGAAATCCTGCATTCGGTCAACAGCATGAATTTGAATGTCTACGCTCACTAAAGCTGAACTGTGTGTAACGATCTGTATGAATTTACTTCATCTCTACCAATGAATCCACTAATTGCGTTGATTACATTGACTGTCAAAAATGCTGGTCTGACCAGGCCCTCACACTTTCTACATGGGGTTTCACTAAAATGCTGCCTATCCATTTTCATTCAGGTTTTATGCAGAGCAGGGAGAAGCATATGTGAGTGGGTAGAGTAGGAGGGAGGGAGTTTAGATGTCCGGGTGAAGGAAGGTGGACCTGGGTTATATCAGGACTATTCTACTGGAGCGACTTAAGCAATTGAAAGCTGGGATTTTGCACATTGACTGGGAGGAGAAAGCTGATAAAGAGTCAGAGAGATAGGAGGTTAAGAACTCTGTGTTCTACTCCCTTTGTGAGAGACTCAATCTGCACTCTCACTTTTCATCAAACTTTCTTTCTTTTCCACAGTCCCCTGAGTGAGCTGTCTAGTTGAGAGAGCATGGAGGGAAAGACATGACAGCCAACCGTAGCTGGAGCCCATCACTACGGATACTGCAATGGGGAAGGAACAGCAGAGAGGTTCGACTCTGCTGCAAAGCTATGCCCGTACTCTCTAATTTTGGGGTACAGCAAGTTTTAAGGAGATTATCTCATTAGTAAACTTATTATTAATTTATAAGAACTAATGGCTTCTAAACGCTATGCTAATGTTAAAGTGGTTAATTATAATAACAGAACTATGATCTTGGTATCTGCTGGAGTGTGTTTACTGCAAGCATGCCTCCAGGCTTGAATAATGGAACAATGGCACGACATCTACCCTTTTGTAACACCATAACATTCCAAATATCTGCTATTCATTTCATATTTTAATGCTTTTGGCACAAAATATGTAATAGGTCAAAATATGTAATAGGTCATTTTTTTAAACTAACATCTCCATCAGACTCCTGAAATATGGCTCATTGGATAGTGTAATAAAAAGCATGTAGTTTCTTCTAAACTGCCAGCATACTGACACATGGACTCAATATTAGTAAATGCAGTATGTGATAGCAGCACTAATTTGATCAGTACAACCACTGAGTCCTGTCATACTCACCGCTAATTAATGATTCGCAAATTAGTTCCATTCACCTCTACATTGACATTTCTTCTCTATGTTGTGCTGTAAATTAAGGTCTGTCAGGAAAAGTTACACTGACAGTAACAGCAACTGAAAAAGGTAAAAAAAAACTCCAAACGGAAGCAACTGGAAATAATAAGCGAATGAAAAGAGACTGATAGCAAGGAGAAGCCTAGAGGTGCAGTGGTGAGTATGGCATGATGGTGTAATGATGGAATTAGTACTGTAGTACATTATAATACATTCAGCAAGATAACATATAGACATGGACAAAGAGTTGAGATTGCATTAACTGCAAAAGAGCATCAAATCACAAGTTTAAAAAAAAACATTTTATGTATTAATTGTGTCTACTTGACTGTTTATTCATATATATTCATATCTATTTTAAACATTTTGTAGATATGAACATAAGGGTATAGCTCATGGTTCTTTGGTGCTAGTAGAGGGGGATGTCTTAATGGTAAACACAATGCTAAAAGCTAATGTCTGTCCTGCAAATAGCAGACAAAATAATGATTTGTTTGTCTGTATTTTCACTTAACTAAAAGTTAACCAATGGTACAATCTCCTAAATCCTTGTGTGTTTAACCTGTCGTTACTCTCAGCCATCCACACTGTCAGACATGAAGTCACCCAGCATGGCCATCAGCCACCCACTCTGCCCATTCATCAAACCACAACCAAGAACATCAAATCAAGGTAACAGGCATAAACACAAACACATATCCATCAGTTCTGTCAACACTGGATTCTACTTATTCTGTGTCCGAGCCACGGCCAGCTATCAGATGCAGGTTGATTTAATAATGGAATGTTACCAGCTCAGAACCTCTTACCCTGTTCCACATCAGAAACCAGGAAAAAAAAAAAGAAAAAGAAAAAAAGAGGGGCAACCCACTCAGATAGAGGCGAGTCGAACCCAAACAGAGCCTGGTTGGGGCTGACTGTCATGTACCCAAGGTAACGTCATGACCAAACAGCACATCCCACAGTTTTCTGGGGGGCGGGGGGCAAGCCACCGGGCAGGGGAGCCTCTCTACAGTGTAGACCAGCACTGTGCCATGCAGACACTGTGTGTTCCTCCAGTCTAATCCCCCAACCTTCTGGCCCTCAGCCACATCTTCTCAACTGGTCAACCCAACATAATGGCTTGTCATATATAACCAACACTACGCTACGCTGCATCATGTAGCTACAACAAGCTTTTAATCTTAACCATCACACCAGTCTTCATTAGTTACATACACACTTCCCTGACAAAACTTAATGCTAAATGTTCATAGAGTCTTTTGGAAGGGTTTTATTGTGAAGGGGTTACAGTCAAACCAATCAACATGTTCTGATCTCTATTTGCAAACAATCCTTGCATCATAAGAGTCAAATGAATAAAGATCTGTGAAAGAAGTTAGTTACTAATTTGGGGAGATTAGTAAGCATGCAGTAAAACTAAGTCATAGCGTGCAACCAGCCAACCAGAGATAAGTTATCAGCTACTAAATTCTAGAAATGACTGAGATGTCTGTGGACTTAAAGGGTCAGTTCACCTAAACTGCAAAGCCAAAAGAACACATAGATGACTTTTATTTGTCCAGGTTTGCAGATGATATACTGATTTCTGTCTTCATCCCAATACAACTGATGATCCTGTTTATCTGGCAGTTTTTATTGGAACCACATCAGATTTTTACTTTCCAACCTTCAAATATCAATATCGCTTTCATCCTGAAAAATAAAATACCGATTGAACTCACTGGCGAAACAATTCACCATTCAGAGCTTAGTAGGCAGGATTAAAAACAGTACATAGCTTGCTACCTAACTGCTGGAGCAACATCCATTAATACTAGTGGAAGAAAAATAAAATGGACGTAACTGTACATGTTGTAAGTCTAATTACGGACCGGCAATTCAGAGTTTAATGTTGTAAATATGAGCTACATTGGGTAGTCACTACATATATTTCTTCTTAAACTGGGAAGACTTTCCATGGACCGTCATTGTGCTGGGGTGGAGACAGATATTTCAAAGTCTGGACAAATAAAACCTAAACATGGGTACCACAAGAAATAAGTGGACAGATGCATTGTTATTTGGGTTAACTGACCCTTTAAAGCAGCATTATTGAGTATAGCAGCTAGTTCTTTTTTATGCTCCATTCCACTGACCAGATGCAAGGCAGACATAGAGACCATGCTTTCCAGGCCTTAAGATCATCACTACCTGTTTCAAATATGTTGCATTGCCAATTGCTTTGGAAGAAATGCTACACTGAAAATGCAACATATCTCCTCATTGTTACATGCATTGTAAAAGGCCACTGAATATTTAAAAGTGAGAATATTCAATTTTCTCTTAAACTTGACTGTTTTTTTTTCTCAGTCTAAAGATTCCAACTAGTTGAGAAGATATGGCATTGGTTTGGCAGAAGGAAACAAAACCAAACAGGCAGGTTAAGCTGCTCAATTCACATTCTCACTCCTGTCTCACACATTGGATTCATCTCAGGTATTCTGGGTGGGTCACTTACCTGTTCTAATGGCTGTGAATAAGCTAGGGGAAGGGGAAGGGGTTAGAGTTGGGGTTGCATGGAGAAGGAAAGCATGCAGGAATATTATCCTCATTCACCGATCACATCAGTCAAATCCCCAAAACACACTCAGTCTGTCCTGCTGGACTGTACCAGTGAAGCATCTAGCTACATGCACAGAGGCCCCCATGCATGGTCATGGGCCTGGTAAAAAGAGCGAGGTTGACCCCCAGCAAAAAAGTGGGACTTGTGCTAGAAAAAGGGGGGCAGGCAGAGGCGTCTACCTTGCTGCATGAGAGCTCCAACTCCGAACCAGAAACTATTTAGCAGGGTGAAATTGTTTTCCACTACATCCGAGTCAGGGTTGCAAGGGTGGGGGTTATACCACTCGTAGGGACTAAACCTGTGACAGTTAACAAAGAACACACACATATATATATGTTTATTGCAATTGAATAAAAAGACAGGTGAAGAGCAGATAATGTGGTCCTACCTGGGGAGACGGGAGAAAAACACAATGTTTAGTTTAGTCATGTCCAGAGATGAGACACTGCATATCATGCTTGAGAACACTTCCAAAATCAATAAGCATTGCTATGTCTTCATGTACATATCTCAGATTGCTATGCTGTTAATTGGATTAGTACAATAAGAGTATATTACATGAATTACTGGAAGATGCTGATTAGGATTGCTTCACTGAATAACCTATTAGTCAAAATAAAGCCTCAAAAATGACTGTTCATCTGAGTCTCTCTTGTGTGTTTTTCAATTTTAATAACATACAATATTTGGGGAGTGGGTTTGAATTAACACCACTCATATTTCCAAAAGTGGCTCCTCATGTGGGCGTGCTCATATCAAAGGCAATTCCCTCAGTAATTTAATCGATGGGGGTCTGAAAATAACTTCATTGTCAGCCGAGAAAAGAACTAATAATCCTTATAATCTTGGAAGAGCATTAATATTCAGCGGATCAAACGGTTCATTCCCATCATGCCCACGCTGGCCCCAGCTCTCCCCCTCACTCGACGCACTCCTCAAGCAGAAAGATTTCTCATTTATTCATGTTAAATAAAAGTGACATTACATTAGTAAAGGTTGATTGGTCTACAATTAAGCATCCTGACCTGATTTGGTTTGTGGCAGAGTAGAGGAGGAGGGGGGGGGGGGACCAGAGCCCTATCTTGACTCAAGCTGTTTAACAGACACAAGGGTTTGACTAATCAAATTGCACTGCATAATGTCGACTTGTTTGAGTGTGGGCCTTTTACTGCACTGGAAGTCAAAACCGATAACTTGAAGTGGATGTAACATCTGCATGGAGGATAATGCAGATGAAAGCCATGCACCGCTTCATGTCAAGGTTCTGATACATTGTCCTCTGGGTATAACACAGTAGTGCTGGGTAGAATACGGTAATACATAGCTCTATATGAAGATGTATGGCTGTATTGATAAAATGACAGCATCATAACTGTACCCTGTCATTGACTAATGGGCTTTGCCATTATAATATGGTTAGTGGTGGCTTTCCTTTTCACCCCTACAACACTCAGGAGGATATTGTCGAGTGTAGCTCAAGGACCTCTGAATGTCCTCCTGATTTCTGCTTTAAGAAAATCCTTGGCCTTAAATCAATCCGTCCGCTCACTCAATTTGCCCCACATTTGCTTGCATGTCAATTTGCGATGCCAAATTGAGTTCAGCTGAACTGCAACCTTGCTATGTGACTATGTGACCCAATCCATTGCGTAGAGGTCTGCGACTGTGTTTCCTACAATCGCGTTGAGAAAAGCCAATTACTGCTCGCCGTGAACATGGATGAGCGAAGTTGTCATCAACATTGTGCTGGATGGTGGGAGTGTCAGGCTGGGTTTCTGCTGCTGCTGCTGCTGCTGCTGCTGGTTGGGTCAGAGGATGCTAAACCAATGCAGTTTATAGGAGACAACACAGCTTAACCTGTCTCTCACTGCGGAGCTGTTCGGCCCCGTTTGCTGTCATTCTGATCCAATTACTCTGCCCTTACATTATCTCAGGTCATCTGTGCTGCAGAGGGAGAAACTTTGAGCAAGGTCAGTGCGGAGATAAGTGCGGACGGGAGAAAAAAAAAAGCGAGGAATTCTCCTGCAGTATGGAAGCAATGCTAGGCTTTTATCTTTCCACGCGGGGCAGGGTCATCCTGCAGAAAAAAGTCCAGCGATGATACGCATGATAACGCCAATGTCAGGAGGGATGAATCAACAGCATCACAATGGTCCTGTTGCTCTGTCACAGCATGAGAAACTTTACACATGAGCTGTTCTCCTATATTTTTTAGGAACTCTGCATTGTGCAACAAAGGACCAGATCAGATAAGTGTACCTTCTATTCCTGTTGACCGTTTTCCAAAACACGTTGTTACCGTTTACTTTAATTTCCAGTGAGTGACTACTGTAATGATTTTTGAACAGGTCAGAATGCTGCTGTTGTAGTCTGAACAAAGATGCATCAAAAGTTAACACCCATTCTCAGGTCTGTGCTCTGGCCTTCAGTGTGTCATATAATAGAGTTTGATTTACTGCTGCTTGTCCATAAATCAAAATACATGACCTCCTTTGCCTCTCAAGTCTGCTACCCACACATCAAATTAAACAGAGGCTGGCAGCATTTAGTTGTTATGCATCACAGAGCTGAAGGCAACTTCCAGAAGATGTAAGACTGACCAACTTTAACATCCAGGTTAAAAGTAGAAACATGCATCATTATTCACTTTGCACTTATATTTAACATATCAAGGATTCATTTTTACACCACTGCAATGGCAAAAGACTGGACAGGTTATGTTTTTTTATGTTTGCAATATCTCAAACTTAGGCTCAAGTAAACACTGCATAGAATGTGGTGGTCAAAGGTTAAGCTCACTGTGAACTCACTTGCATCCAATTATGACTATCTGCAGAACACATAGAGGTTCTTGAGTTACATCACACTTTTATCACATTCACATTTACTAACCAAACATGTGAACACATACAAGGAAAATATATGAAATAAATTCCTTCATTTAAAGTGCAACGTGACTGGTTGGCAGAATTGTATTGGTTGGTAGTTCTTGTTTTGTTTATATCTGTATCTGTGTTTTCATCCTGCATTATATCTGATTTCTTTGTATCCTGCTGCTGCATCTACAAAATAAACTTTGGTTTGTCATTCATTTATTTCAAATCTCTGAAAATATATTTATTATCTATATTATCATTTATTTAGAGCTTGTTGATGAAGATAATCTGCAGGTGCAGACTGAAGAAAAGCTGATTGAAACCTGAAAAACATACATCACCTGTTTTAAACTGTTTTAATATCTTTTCATGCTGACTTTCATACGGTACAGATATGAATGGTTGCCTGGGAGATATCAAATAAACATGATGGTGTGCTTTGGAAAACAGTCAGCAGTTTGGGTTGGGTTAGTCTACGTTGGTACACTGAACATGCTGCTAATCAGGCTGTCACTATCTTTTAAAAGTCAACTATTAGATAGCATGCAGTCATAATCATCCTTCTCTTCCTATATGACAACAGCTACATAAAAACAGGAGAATTGAATATATTGATTATTCCACTAGTTAAACCTCCTGTCACCACTACATGTGACTACAAATCCCTCCAGATGACACCAAGTTTCCCAAATGGGCCAAACACACTCCAACAAACCAACCTCCAAACAAACTGTAAAGATGGAAACAACACCAAATGTTCAGTTTCCTCGATGCACACGTGTTTCTCATGCTGGCGGCGTGTCCCAGGCCTAACTTTTAATTTTTATGAGCATGTATCAAGAACGTCCTGCTCTAAAGACTGCACAAGATTCAAAAGTTGATTTCAACCACATGATGAGGGCTGTGCCTTTAATATGAGCACGCACTTACCGCTAATATCGGATTCAATTCTGACACATTGCACTTTGAAACCAGAGAAGAAAGATTTTGCACACAGAGTTCTAAGTTTGAGCGGGAAAAATGAGCACTACGTGTGAGATCATCATCATTAAGTTTTGCCTCTGCTTCTCAGTTATCTTTACACAATTGCCTGGATGAGGAAGATGAGTAGGGCATTGATTCCTCAAAGTGTAACAAGGTGATAATGATGGAAACATAGAAGCATTAACATCAGTAAGTGGAGATATCAGAGAAAGATGCAGTTGTGCTTTTAACTTTGCACCCATGTGAAATGACAAAGAGAGGCTACTCTAACTCTACACTTCAGTATTCAGTCTGTCAGTCTCACTCATACAAACCTTCAGTCACACAGTGCAGCACAAACACAAGCATACATAGATAAAATGTGTAATGTGAACACACACATATATATATTTATACAGTATAGAAATGCACAGTGATCTAAACCATGTAGTATTAGGTCTTCCTGTCAAATGTATGTGCTAGACAGTTTGGTCTCACTAACATTAGTGAAATGAGCAGAATGTCTTGACATACTAATAATGTAAGTGAACAAGGAGTAAAACATTGTCCCAACTAGGAAAGAGTTAAGTAGAGGACATAGGATAGATGTTTGCTATTGTTCTTCTTCTTCTCTGAACAGAAACATGGCTGAAAGGTACAAATAATTAAAAAAAGAAACAAAGTGTTCTACTAAGACAAAAACAATCATCATCATCAGCAACCACCATGTGAACTGTGTGTAAGGAACAAAGGCAGAAGTAGTGAGGAGGGGGACAGGGTGGATGTACGGAGCTTTTCTTTTGGGTTTCGTACACCAACAGGTATTTTCTAGGCAACCTAATTCTATATAAATATAATTAACCATACATTTTAAATGAACATATTCACATTGAATATATATATTTCATTTCTAAATATTCCTGGAAGACAAAATGTTCAATGGAAAGTGTTTCAGTCTCGTCCTAAGCACTGACAAACTTTATATGCAAGTGTAGATAGTGGCCAGGGTTGATCTTCTTAAAGGAGAAAATACACATATCTATCATATTTCTTAGACTGCCATATTGTACTAACACACCAAACACAGCAAATCATTAAGAACACTGGACAACCTCACTTAAGTCTCTAGTCCCAGAAGAAACTTTTAAGGATTATTTAGAGGACTTGGGTCATTGCTTCAAACATATGTTGCTGTTGACTTTTTCTAAATGACATGAGCACCACAAATTCAATCCCATTCACCTCCATTATATTTGTTGCAAGTAACAATCTCAGATATCTAAAAAAAAACACAGTACATTGTAAACATGTGAGTGCTGCTTTCATGGTGGGAAAATGTAATCTCCACATCCTCTATGTTAATAATATATATATTCTGCTTCTCATTTCATTAAATGTTGTGAGACTGTCATGTGCTACACTCTACAGCAAAAAACCATGCAACTGTAGCCCAGCATGCATCTGTGTATATAAAGGAGAAAAGAAGGAGTAGAGTGAGGGGGGAATTTATACACTTACCCAAACACTTACATACTGTGATAATAAATACAGATAGGTGCATATTCTGAGCCAACTTAGATGACAGTTGCCGCTTTTTATTCTCTTGTGTGATCATATCGCCAGTAACATCGGGGAAAAAAACACGTGTGTTAACCGTAAAACTGTCGGGCACGGCCGCAAGAGAGCCGACGTCTCCCAAAAGTTTTAGAGTTAACATGAACTTTTCTTTTTTCTTTTCTTTTTTCTTCACCAGGCTTCAAACTGCAGCCACGAGCAACAGAAGCTAGATGGAGTGACCCAGCCTTCAAACAACATTGGCCTAGTTTCATCAAGTGAAAGGATTCGTTTGGGGCAAAGACACTAAAAGGCAAGACGACCCCCTACAAAATAATGTGTTGTGTCATTTCACCACCAAGTAAACTGAAGAGTAGATTCACATAAAATCTAACTATATATTTATAAATCTAACTATATACTTGTATCTGTATGTAACACCTACCAATCTGTACAGAAGCATCTAACAGTAGTGTATGGCTTGGGTCACAACTATACTAAAAAAAAGTTACAAGTCAGCATTATTTATTTTTTTTATCCAAAGCAGTTACAGTGAATCAGTTCCATGTTCTATCCATACTTCCCTAACGTCCTAGAAAAAAAGACAGGCTCTAACATTTTGCTTGTCTTCTGTAAGATTCCATTATATTCCATACCTAGAGGTCTCCTGACTAAATAAAACTAAATCACTATTAGCATGATCACATTAAGTAATGTTCACAGTAAGCATGTTCAAATAAATGTGTTTAAACTCTGAAAGCACTCCCTCCTCCGTTTCACTTTCTTTGAAAAAGTGCAATGCTATCTGAACTTGGGTGGCACCGATTAACTGCAGTGAGAGACCTGAAACTGCAGGTCATAGCCTCTCTTATAAGAGAACTTTGGTGCAGTCTTTCAGAAGTGAGAAAGTAATCCAAAGCAATTACCAGAAAAAGAAACAACCTTAAATGTAAGGTTCTACAGGAGAGCAGGCAGATGTTGACATCTGATAGTTTGCTTTTGAAGGCCTAACATCACAAAGCTGTCTGCACAGAAATATGTTGTTGTATCTTTATGGATTTCAGCTGCCACAAAATAGCAGAAAAAGGTCAGTCATGGCAAAGAGTGTGGATAAATTCACCATGATCAAGAAAAGTTACAGGGATTGGAATCAGATTTGACTATTGACAGATTCCTATTACTAAGACAAAATGTGATATGACAGCCCAAAACTCTAAAAACCTACAGCTAATACACCATGCCAATCCAATTGTGGACCTCTGATTTTGTGCATTATTATAGTGGTGAACCAAGACAAGCAAAACCAAGCTGTGACAGAACCTACCTCTGAGTCATAGCTGTGTTTGAGGCGAGGTGAAGGAAACGAGAGAAAAGAAAAGGCAGCATAGACTCTGAGACACTGGGGACAGCGAGGGAAAAAGGTGGGAGAAGGGCAGCAGCCGTTCACATCGAGCTTGACACATCCCACACACACACTTTCTCTCTCACACACACACACACACACATACACACATATCCATATGAATGCACAACTTTTCTGTTGCTCTCTCAGATACATGCATACAACCCTGAAACGGCTGACAGGCCTATAACTTCTCTGTCTAAGGTCTGTGTTGCTGTGTGTGTGACGGCCTTTTATTTATCCTGGTTTACATTAGGAGTAGAAACAGGAAACAGGCCAGGTGTAACCTAGCAGCCTTGCTAAGTGCCAATCTGAAACAAGATATCCTTCAAGCAAAACGTAACCCTCAAAGAATGGCATAAACAGGTAGATATCTGTGATCCTTGGTGGTTAAGTTGCATTAAACACGTTAAACACAGCGATGAGTCTGAGCTTTGAATACATGACCGTTGATTAGTGTCAGCAGCAAGCTTCTACTATGAGCCAGTCAGTGTGCTCAGATCCTGTAATTACAGAGATTAGCCTGTGTTTAGTTAAGATGGGGCGAGGCTGAGCCATGGCAGCTTATAGTGTGTTTCTGACTGTGTGTGAGGCTGTGATCACTTGGAAGCGACATGTTACCTGGCTATGACAAACAGCACACAACTGACACCCAAGTAAGCCAGCAGAATATACATCCAGATATCAGGCGACAGAGGGTTGAGGAAGGAGAAGACCCCAGGGTTGGTCCCGTTGGGCTTGCGGTACAGTATACTTATACCCAGCGTCATGAAGGGCTTGGAGAAGTCGATAACCTTCTCGCGCACGTATGTGATGGCAAGGGGAGCCACTGCCAGATCAGCTCTCTGTCAACAGCAAACATAAAAAGGGAAGAGGGATAGGCTATAAGTCACAGGCACTGGAAGCATTTAGAGGCAATCAAATTAAGAAAACAGGGTCTTTACACACTACACAGTCTGTCCCAAGGCACTTAGCAAGAAATTTAAAGCCCTCTTTCTCTCTCCACCCATCAAGTATACTCTCTCGCTGCTAAAACTCCCCTTTTTTCTCTCTGGAGCCTAAATCAAAAGGATTTATTTATTTCCTTTACCTACTCTCTTCTTTTGTTAGGACAGCTGGAAGCTTTAGTTTACCCTTGTGTTATACTTGATGTAATGAACTGGAATGTGCTGCAGGAAAACATGTAGGACAGGTTATAGGTGATCAGCTTTGTAGGGATAAAACTAAAGAGAGCCAGCTTCATAATAGTCATTTACCACCTGATCTGCAGCTTTGGACTAGAGGAGGAAACAGGTTTAGTGTCATGTAGCTAGAGTTTTGAATATTAGTAGTTTGGTCCACACTATTGTGTATTATATTAAAGACTGTGTAAAGTGAATTCAGACATTTTCTTCTAAACACATTAAATAGGTCATAAATGTATTTCTAAAAAAGGTGTAAAAAGCATTTCAACCATTTAGATTTGAATTGTGGAGCTAGGCTTCACAAACTGTGTTTCAACATTTCTGGGTTCAGGATTTAGTGGGCGGGTCTGATTAGCATAAACCCGCCCCTGCTGCTGTAGAGGTATAAATACATTCAGCACACACTACTACTACTACTGTCTACAGTTAGCCAGTTAGCTGAGTTAGCCGCCGAGCTAGCAGCCAAGTTAGCAGCAGAAAGCTCTCAGACGTAGCATCCATGTTGTTGGTAGAGGTGGTGACTTTGATTGACAGGTGACACTTGGTAGGGGGCGGGGTTTCAGCGAACTCGGAGGCCACAGCGTTTGGTAGCAGAGAAAGAGGCTGATTTTTACACAGCTTTGAAGCCTAATTTCATATATTTGGTGATTTTTTTAATCATTCAAATTTGGCAGGGTGGTTAACAACACACTTTTCTGTGGTATGTCAAACTCAGAACACTTATTTATTCTAACTTTACACTGACTTTAACATGTTTTGATTGGAAATAACCAAAAATAGATGCTTCAACATGATGTTAAATGGCAAACACAGACGTTGAAATGTTAACATATGTAACTTCAGTGCCTATTATATTGTTTTTGAACCAGCATCCAGAGGACATAGCATGCTGTTACATCAACATACACATTCCTATTCCAAAAAACAGCAAAATTCAACCATATTCTACATGTCTGGCATGTCCAAACTATTCCATAAAGGACCGTGTGCCTGCAGGTTTTTGTCCCAACCAATCAAGAGCAAACCAATCAACTGTCTGAACACTGAGATCAGTTGATTAAATGAGTGAAGCCTGGTGTGCTCCTGATTGGTTGAAATAAAAACCCTGCAGCAACACGGTCCTTTGTGGAATACGTTTGACAAGCAACAGAGCTTCCATCCATCCAGAAGGAACACACACTGAAGCACTCTCCTGCCCAGTTTAAAAAAAAGAAAATATCTTCAGTATCTATTTTGCAACTATTAACTTTTGCAAAGCACATTTTTTCCAAAGTCAACCCCTGTAAGTAAAGCACTGAGCAGTGTGCTTGTTGGGTTAGTTTGCTGACAGCAGGGATGGCTGCAGGCTTTAGTCTAGCCTCGTGCCATGCTTAGTGCTAGAGTGGAGCACTAGACACAGGTCATACCAATGCATCAGCATCACTTGGAAATGTGTGGATGATCCTGACATTTCCACTGCTGCCAGCCCATGAGGGCAGAGTTTTTAGAATCTATAGAGACAATGAATAGCGGAGTGGACACACTTGAGGCCTGACCGTACAAGACTAGATGTTTAGTTTGTCTGTCAATGCAGCATTGTTGAAATTCACACCTAAGCCCTTTTCCACTGCAGGAGCTTAACAACCTGTAACCTGGAGCTTTCTATGGCATGGACTCATAAGATTCTAGTGAGGCTTCAGTACTACGCTCTTCCTTATATTCCTACTGTATTGTAAAAAAACCCTAACATTTTGAATGCACCATAAAAAGGCAAAAGCAAGACAGTGTTGATGCACTGTTTGGTAGTGAGGTAGCTCTTTTAATACTAATGACAACTTGGAAATCTCAATTTTTCTAATGAGTATTCTTCATTGGCAGCACTATTCCAGAAACTTGCATCTAGTATGACTTCTTGAGCTAATGTAGTTCCAAGAACTGATTGAAAACAGGGCACATAACAGTGAAGACAAAAGCAGAGCCCATCACAATAACTACATGCTACATTTTTGAGCTTCGGAAACCAAAGAGGCTTCCAGCTACACTACAGTTGGCTCATTGTTGGTTGATACGTTGGCTACGCAATAAAATGACTGTCCAATCAGAGCAGAGTAAATGATGTATTTAACACAACATACTGTACACACACAGCTGCAGATAGTGTGAATGTACTGCTACGGTTTTATGTTGCTACAGTGTAAAAAGCTTTACGAACACAATGTGTTACCACTCTGTACATATGTACCAGTTTGCACTTCACATTCTGATAAATAAACAACATTAACATGACATTTCTATTAGTTATTTATAATATTCCATAATCCTTTCTTTGGCAAGCACCACGGTCATGCTTATGTGTGAAACCTGTGCTTTTGAGATATAGAGGAGGGATGTACACAGCCTGCCGGGGAAAGCCATGTTACCATATCTGAGGTGAAAAGCGTGTTGACAGTTAATAAATCTCAGGCTGCATTGTGACTATAAATGCTAAACATTCACAGCAAGGTCAAGTGCTTCATTTTTCAAAGATACATCCTTTTTGTCTTATGAAGGTTGCCATACATCACTTGAGGATGAAGTGACTGAGCTCACTGCTCACAGCTGTAGTACATGAAAAGTCTCTGATATCATGCCTCTCTGAATCTATGCAAACTACCATGATGCAGCCCTGCACAGCACAGAGGAAACGCTAACTCAAGCCATGGCTGCTTTTCAGTGGAATACATCAGAATGTGTTTACTCCGCTTTGAGCATTACACAGAGCAGAGATAATTTTGTTAAATTCCTTTGACAGGACGTTTCCAACTTGTTCGGCTCAATTTAACGTTTCCTCCTCAACTGAACTTCTCCTCTGTGAGTCCACACTCCCCTCTCTTCTGAGGGCCTGTCTGCTGCAATCACCATCTGTCTAAGTCAAGCCTGGACCCTGCGCACAGAAATGGGGCAAACCCACACTAAACATAATCTCACAGGGGATTGGGCCCTTCACCCATGAAAAGACCGGACTATCTGTCACAACGGCCAATCCCTGCACTGATCAAGAGCAGAAGCAGGAGACGAGTGTGCAGAGTTAAGGGAGACTTGACCCCTCGTGGGTGCTGCTTCTAATGGGGTCAGATATTGACTTTAGGCCATGCTGGTCTGCCATTTTTTCTGCCTGTGCAGTTTATCCTAACTGGGACTTTGTCGAGCGTAATGATCTACAATGTGAGCAGATTGTGTGAGCTTGTGTGTGTGTTTTAATAAGCTCTGTAGGGGAAACAACTCATGACAGAATCTATGCTTCTCCTCGCATCACTGTACTCTCAAATAGTGCTAGTTGTTACCTCTCTCTTCTCTCTGCTTCATCTTCTTCGCCTCCTAATGTGTCTCAGTGTAAAGCATCTGTGGATTGCATCTTATTCTTGGTCATTTCCCAGCAAACAAATGTGGATAGCTTTATAGAGTTTTAGTTTCCGTCTTTAATCTGTACTATGCATCTGTTTCTGTTGCTTTGATGCTTTCATTTCCCTGCAAGGAATCAATAAAATATATTTTTCTGTCTTTGAATGGTTTGTTTGGTCAGTCTAAAACACATAACCCAGCCAGCATGTCCATGTGGGCCCCGCATGGGTTAGATGTGGGCTATGTGGGTACTATATGGGCTTGAACTGGGCAAATTGTGTGGGTCCCACATGGTCTCAGTAACACAGGCCCCGCATGGGCTGACTCTATGAGCCCTATAAAGGATGTAAGTGAGCTAAGCAGGCATGCCCATAAACAGGGCAAACTGTATGGGCCCCATATTGTTTCAGAAACATGGGCCCCACATGTGAAACCCATGTGGGCTGGCTAAATGGGCCCCATTTAACGTCCATTCTGATCCCACTTAAACCCCAAACATATGAGGCCCACATGGATCTCACCCGGGAGGGCCCCACTTGAAACCCAGTCAGAACCCACTTGAAGCCCATATGGGCAAACACATGTGGGGTCACTATGGAGACTGTGGATAAACCCACTTGGGACCCATATTTGCAGCCCAAATGTAACCCTTATGGGCCCACATGGACATGCTGGCTGGGATGTTTGGCATTTTACTTGTTAAATAACATCAACAATAATGAATTATCTTTGTCGATAGCTACTTTCTCTTGAGTAATTTATCGATTATTTGACTAATCAGAAAACTGTTTATGACCAATATTTGCTCTAATAAACACCAAAAAAACAGTTTTTCTCACCAATAGTTGACTATGTATCCTTTCCAAAAGTGCTGGATGCTTTTTATCATTTTTGCTACTCTGCTTTCTCACAGTGTTGTATGTTGAGTTATCATTTCTGTTTTATTTTTGTATTGCCGCCATCCCTACCAGTAATAACAATATTACACTCACTAAGTTAATTGCAGAGGTCTGGGAACACAGCGAAATATGCCAGAAAATGACAAGTTGTTCAGTAAACAAACTACAGTTCAGACAAACGTATTAGGAAATAAAGCAAACAGTGAAGCAGTCCATAAAACTGTCATTACTAGATTCCATTTTCTTGCAGTAAATCTACTCAACCAAGTATAACATACTTTACAGTTTTATACTAAACAGAAATGATGCACATCATGTGGCTACTGTTGGCAATAAAACTGCAACTTTCATTTTCTATTTCTAATCAAACTTAACACATGAAAGCAAAATGGGTTTCCACATAGTTAAAGGAGTAATATGTAACACTGATAGCAAGTGTTTAAAATGGCTACTGCAGTCTAAATTCTAAATAGTGGAGAGAGTTGTCTCCTCCTCCCCAGACTCAAACTAAATATATTACATATTTGTACTTCAATGTTTTTTAAAATACATTTCCGTAGCTATCTCTCGACAAATTGCAGTTTATTCATTTGTCTTGCACCTGTGAGCCATTTTTAGTTTCCATACTGATCTTTTCAAATATATTTAATTTTCTTACAATCACAAAGTGAATAGAATAGATACTGAAAACCTGCTTATTAGGCCGCGTTCACACTGCAAGCCAAAATCTGATTTTTAGCCAACTAGATTGGAACCAGATGGCTTTTATGAAGTCTGAACAGTCATAAATCACATGAGATTTTTGCAAACCAGATTGAAACCACCTTTGGGAGGTAGTTTCAAATCTCATTTGGACAGATGTGTCTGAGTCTGAACAGATCCAAACACTCAAATCAGATTTGACTGTCCGTGACGTCTCTCTACGTCTCTATGCTACGTCTCTAGAACAACTTGTCAACACTATGACATTTAGACTGAAGTTGTAATGATCCTTTAAGTATACATTGAATACCTTTGCTGAGATTACATTCATGCAGCATCCTTGATAACACTTAGAGACTCACGTGGTCCATTAGCTCCTTGACCATGCCATTCCACTGGCCCGTGTTCTCATCCTGGGCGCCGTATTTCCCATCTTCCACCAGGCGGATCTCGTAGGTGAAGCCCAGGATGTTGGCGAGCTCTCTCAGCAGGTCAATGCAGAAGCCCTCAAAGCGGTCGTTCCCGTACAGCGGCTTGTCAGACTTCTTGAACATCACGTATGGCTCCTCCTGTCAACATGAAATAGTGGAAGAGGGTTGAGTCTCTGTAGCGCTTGGCATCTTTTACCTACTGATAAGGCCTAATCTGAGACGGTGTCTGATGTAAGAGATAGGCTTTGGAGCCGTGAGAGCCCAAAGACACACTGGCTCAGCTGGTAAAGCATGTGTAAAGCTGTTGTGTTACTGTGTATGTGTGTGTCAGTGTGTGTGCCTTGCTAGAATTCCCTATTCTGTGATGCGAGGTAGGATGGGTGCAAAGTGTGGCATGACCATAATAAGAGATAATCCCTCATATCAATGACTCTGTGCTCCTCTCAGGCACAGCAGGCTGGCTTTGGGCCCAGGCCCAGCTTTCAGGACACCGCACCGCTTTGTCAATAAGATAAGAGATGCTGATAGACGGACACAAAAAGAGAGAGCAAGAGCCGGCACATCCCCTCTGTTCACACAAACAGCTGGGGAGATTACTAATGTCTTCTTTCATACTGCTTCCTTTCTGCCTCCCGCCTACCAAGCGTCTCCTCCGCCACATCCTTCTCCTCTCTTCCCTCCTCATTTCCTCCTCTTCTTCCCTTCTACCTCTGCTACCATGCACCATCTGTCTTTGTTAAGACTTATACGCTCGTTCTCGTCGCGTGTCCCTCATTTCTATGTCTCCCTTGTCTCTCTCAAGACAAATAAATCCTACAATTATATTGTCAAGCAGGTGTTGTTTATCGTATAACTGTGTGTGCCATTGCTGAAAATGAATAAATAAATAAATAATTAAAGATGGCTAACAGCTTTGGCACATTCCATTGGCTGGAGTTTCAACAGTATGCGGGTCGTAATATGTTTGTATGATGAAACAAATGTTCTTTCTTTTCACTAGTAGTGGCACGCCAAACAGCCTGTTCTTCTATCAGAAGTGGGCCTTGTCATGTTGATAATAGACAGATGTTGAGGAATTACTTCAATACACAGTACTAGTAGTAATATATTTAAAAAAATGTGTATTTATATATATATATAATTTTTATATATATACATACACACACACATATATATATATACACACACATACATATATTCCTCATACTGAAAAAAAACATGCAAAATCCATGTATCATGTGTAATATCTATATTCAAAAAATCACATATACTTAGGAGAGCAATGTAAAATGCAGTTCCATATAATAATTTGGCATTTTCATGTGATCTGTTCCATTTGACATGTAACAACATTATATACATATGGCTAAATGTCTGAAGAAGTGTGCCACTGCTGTTTTCACATTTAAATGCTATGGATGTGGATGTAAAAATTTTAATATGTAATATAAACAAGTAAAATGCATACATGGTAAAAAAAAAAAAAAGTGTGATTTCATCCTGACCATTACCATTCCTACAAAATTACATTTTGCTTGTAAAAATATTACATATGTGAAAGTCATATGGAGATGTAAATGTATCTCATAAAATACTGTTTTATATGGGATGTTACATGTTCATCCATCATTTATGTTTTTACATTAAACTGAATATTTGAAAACCAAGTGTCTACCATGTCAGTTATGATATGTCAGAAGCTGTGTGACTGTATATGATGTATATATGATGACTTATAATGTTGTGGTGCAATAAGCACATGCATAACATGTTTTTTGGTTTAATTTGACAATGAGGAAGCTACATGTTCCCTTATCATGTGACTTTATCACATGCAAAACATTGTATCACATATAATACATAGAGTTTATTTCCTTAAAAAAAAGCATGTGATGCAATTTATCACAGGTCAAATCCTCTTAAGGTGATTCCATGTAAATGTTTGTCCCTTACAATAACACACATTTGACATTAGTGTTTTTACATTTGAAATATTACCCATCATATGTACAATATTATTTTAATGATGTTTACAAAACCAGCATTACAGCAGGATAGTAGTTAGCATTAGTAGCTTTAGCCCCACTTTAACCACAGCAGTGCCATCAATGTGATCAGTGCTGACACAGCTCAGAACACTACATGTTATATCTACTGTCACTCATGTTCTGCTACATTATACCTCAGCAGCTGCAGGACTACAAGGATACTGATGTAATCTTGATGAAAGAGCAGAAAGCACTATCCACATACAGATCAATACCACAGTGTCATGACATACAGTATGTACAACCCCCCGCCCACACACACACACACACACACACACACACACACACACACACACACACACACACACACACACACACACACACACACACACACACACACACACACACACACACACAGACACACACACACACACACACACACACACATTTATTCAGGTCACTTTCCTGGAGACTTACCCAAACCCTTACCTTAACCTTTACATAACCCTAATTTTGACCACTAACTAAAAAACATAACCTTTTTACCAATTGGGAGCATGGTTTGTGGTCCCCAATTGGATGAGCCGTCCCCAATTAACTGGTCTCCAATACAGTATGTCCCTGTCCCCCCAACTCTAAACGTGACCATAAGTTAATTATACCTGTGACTTCCCTGGTATTGGAAAACAATGCCAATGGACATACATAGGATGGCAGGCCTGTTGGCAATACAAATGAACACACAAACACACACACACACACATACACGTGCACACACATACAGCTGTGACATAAATACAATGGGCGTACTGTGTTGACACTACACATTTGCCTTTTGTTTTATTGTTGTTTGTTTGTCTTTTTCATTCACATTCATTGCATCAACTACTACTCCTCCAAAGTGAGAGCATTCTCTCCATCACCATGGTAACTAGAAACAGCTTCAGTGGTGATAAGTGTATGGGTTTTTAACACATACGTACCTTACTAGAGAGTAGTATAACATTGACAAAGGAACCACACTCCCTGATCATTTCAATATTAGAGTCTATGAAGAAGGACAGACTTCTTGTCTCTTCAATATCAAATATGCTATTATAACTCAGGGTTGTGTATCATTCACTACATCTACCATTGTGCTCTTATCTTTTCAAGTCAAACTCATTACTGAAATGTAAATGGTTACAATATAAATTGGAAGCTAACACACAAACCCACTGTAGTGCTAAAGCTACAGAGTTATCACAGAAAGACTGCAGGACCTTGATTGGTCAGCTTGGTGCTGCTTGTGAATTCCCCTACATATTTGTGGTGGAGATTGTTGAATGTGAAGAAAACATTGAACAAGCTTAAGATTAACTCAGTTCTTTTTTTCAGTAAGACACATCTTAAAAACTCAATACAGTCAGTGTTTTCTATCACAGTGAATGAAAGAACCAAGACACAGCAGATATATGGCTGTCGCGTCCTGGATGTTACTCCAGTTCTTTAAAGACACTTTCCACACATGTACTAAGACGTGTAAAGATACTTAGGTTGGAACAATAATGTGTGTTTATGGTTTTTCTGTAACAAAGTAAAATTACCACCTTAAAATCCTTAAAATGATCGATATTTCTCTCCCTCATTAAAAATTCCAGATTCTATAAATACTCCAGTGTATTGATGGAGGTGTGCAGCAGTGCAGCAGTATATGTGGCTCTCAGTGTTAGGGACTATTCCTTTAAAGTGATAACATGATCAGTGCAGCTAAGCCAAGCAGGTACATCCCAACCGAACTTGTGAACATGATCAACAACTGTTCATCTCACTTCCACCAAAGTTTAGAGCGGCGCTCAGCTGACTGAAGCTCTGAGGACACAATGTCCTGCAGCAGCACACTGCTGGATCACACTAGAGGAAGCACAAGCTCTGTTAGCCAAGCTACAAGCTACAAGCTAATCTTTCTCTTTGTGGAGAACATAATGGATCTGATCTGACTGATGGAAACTTAACTAAACAGTAATATGCCAGACTGAGAATGGAATCAGCTGCTGGAGAAAACCTGAAGACTTAAGACTCTGCATATAATCATCTTTAATAATAAATGACTGATGGAGGAAATCCTGCCTGACTGAATCTAGGTTTTTGAGACTGTCCTTGGTACACTGCAGCTTCAAAGTAGAAATGCTCAGCCATGGCATTGCCTACTTATTTGTCTCCTGATATGTCTTATAGCCCTCCACCCATCCCCTATTAGTAGAGAGAGTACAGGGGCAGATCAGTTTAGTTGATGTTAGTCTAGTCTGTCTGACTCACTGATCCTTTGTCTGTCGATGTGCAAGTTAGAGATTATGGACCATGGCTCTGAAATAAAAGTAGCCTATGCTGTGTATTGATAAATCCATGGCACTGTCCGTGGTGCTGAAGTTGCAGACATATTTCTAATTGCACTTGTTTTCTCTCAGTCCCACCCTTCTGTCAAGTTCATCTTGGATCTTTAATATTAGTAATATCTGTGCTACTGAAAATACAACACCAGGAGTTTTTACTACAGATGGATGGAGTAAGTTGGGAGTGAAGCAGGTCAGGAAATGAACCTGCACTGACAACACCAATTCAATGTAAAGTTTATACCATCCAAACTACGTTGTGTTATTAAAATGCTTAATGTCCACATTCAGAAATAGGCCTACACAAAATATCTATTTAGCCTAACATACTTACTTGGAACCTACATAGCCTCAGCTGTTAGTCTGCCCCTAATCAAGTTTGAGTTGATATTCCTCTTGACTTCTGAAACAGCAGAGGTTTTGGATTAAGCCAAATGAATGTAAGAGGCTTGGTACCACATTTGGACTCCATTATAATCTTGGTCCAACAAACCAATCCAGGTATATTAATACAACAGAAACCTGGCTGACACTTAACAATTACAATACATAATGGGTGGACTGAACCATAAGTGATGTGCTAATCAAATCCTTGATAATGTTAAGGTTGAGGAACGTAGCAAGGGCTCAAAGCTCAAAGTCCTCTATGGATTAGCAGATCTTTAGACAATTCAGAAACAAGTGTGTCAGGGCAATTAGAAATGCTTACTCAGGCTATTCTGTTGATATCCTCTCTGATTATAATGGGAATCCAGCAAAATTCCAGAAAATATGTAAGTCACTAAATCCTGGTCATGCTTACTCCCTACCCAAGCACCTTCATCTAGATTATGTCCTTATTTCAGGAAAAGAACAAATCTGTCATATTTTTAATAGTCACTGTATTACTTATGGTAACCTGTTTTAACATCATGTTCTGACAAATGACAGATAACTGAAACTAGTTTCAGTTATCTCACAAGTAGAACTCAAGTCAAAGTTGCAGACGGTCATCAAGCTGGTTTCCTTAAAGTTACACAAGGAGTGCCACATGGCTCAATACTGGGTCCTATTGTGTTCACATTGTACATTATTGATCTAGGTTCTTTAGTGATAGCTCTATTCATGACCATGTTGACAACAAATTCATTGACACACTGGCACCCTCTATTAACAAAGCATTGTCTAATTTATAGGCTGATTCTGTGACTATTCAAAAAGCCCTGATTCAACCTAAACTTTTCCTAATCCAGATAAGAGTAATTCCATGCTCTTTGCTCAGATGAAAAATCCATTAAGTAGTACTATGAGAACAATATTTAGAGCTCAAATAAAACAGAAGTCATATGTTATAAGTACCATCCCAGTTTAAATTGGGTTTGTTGTATAGAAATAAGCAGTGCCTGGCTTTAAGAAGCAGGTTTCAGATTCTTTTATCAGTGTTTTACTCTGCTGATGTAATTTACATGCATGCCTCTGCCTATTACCTCAAACCCCTTGATGCTGTGTATGGCACTTCTCTTAGATTTACTACAGGTGACAGTTTTAGAGCCCATCATTGTATCCTGTCTGAGGAAGTGGGATGGACATCACTTACCACTTGAAGGGAACAACGCTGTCTTATTTTTATTTATAAAGCCGCCTTAAATAAGCTACTATTTTATTTTTCATGAACATTAACTGGGGAAAAAATGCATTAACCTATTATGCTTCTCATGGATAGACTACGCTTTAAGACTCCCATAAATTAGACACATTGTTATCCTTAGAACATTTTTAAATTCGGTTGGATGATGTTTCATATAATGAATGCTCTGATGTTTTTTCCAAATGTGTCTTTTATCCCTCTATAATGTACTTAATATAACTTTTTATTATTATTGTTTGTTCTTTTGTACTTTATAAGTCATAGTCTTCTATCTGTCTATCTATCTATCTATCTATCTATCTATCTATCTAATTTTTCCCTCAGCCTCTTTAAATTAGAAGTCAATTCTTCTCTTTATTATGTGGCTATTTTCTCTCTGCCTCTGTTTGCTGCCATGTGAACTAGCAGAACAACTGTTATCTAGCATGTCGAGCACAGAGAAGCTATTGTCAGCCCATTAGCAGCTTATGACCTCTCACCTCCTGTCAGCTGTGAAAGACTGTAATTATCATAAACAATTGCTGGGCACATTAACAAAGAACATCTCTGTCTGTAACAAGCAGCAGAGCAGCAATACCTGTGATTCTCTCTGGACATTATGGAGCTGTGAAAACTGGAAATGGTGCACAGAAAGGTTTTAATATGTTTTTTTTTTTTCTCGGATAAGACATTAGAGAAATGTTGCTTTCCAGTCTTTACACATTTCATGAAGAAGTCACAGCTTTTACACATCATTTAGGAGGTAATGGCAGAGCAGAGGAAGGCTGGTAATATGCTTTCTGTTGTACTGACCCAAATCAGAATATGAGCTACAAAGTCTCCTCTGCTGCAATCATTGAAATTCTGTGATAAATCATGCAATTTGTTTATTCTGGTTTGATTTAGACCAACATTGACCCAATGGAGATTTAGACATTTCTGTTTTGTTTTTTTATGAATTACAGCTTCAAAAGAGACGCCAGCTACTATTCACATGCTTTAATCCCAATTAATCATATCAACCCAGACACACTGAACTACTAATCTGACACATGAGCACATTACCCAATAAGATTATGTGTACAGTACATGTTGCTGATGCACTGTGGGGTTCAGAGGGAACATGGTAAATAAAACAGTGACTCAAAGATTTTAAATAGATTTTTTTAAAAGCTTTTTTATCTCAGCTTTTTTATCTTATTAGCTTTCCATGGCTTTTAAATGTATCAACAGATGGAGTGTGCTCGGATGTAATGGAGATGTATGCTTGTATTAAAGTCTGTGTAAAGTAAGAATAAATATGTGTTCTGAGTTTGACATACCACAGAAAAGTGTGTTGTTAACCACCCTGCCAAATTTGAATGATTAAAAAAATCGCTCTGCTACCAAACGCTGTGGGAGTGCCCTAGTTCGCTGAAGCCCCGCCCCCTACCAAGTGTCACCTGTCAATCAAAGTCACCACCTCTACCAGAAACATGGATGCTACGTTTGAGAGCTTTCTGCTGCTAGCTCAGCGGCTAGCTCAGCTAAGTGGCTAACTGTAGACTGTAGTAGTAGTAGTGTGTGCTGAATGTATTTCTACCTCTACAGCAGCAGGGGCGGGTTTATGCTAATCAGACCCGCCCACTAAATCCTGAACACAGAAATGTTGAAACACAGTTTGTGAAGCCTAGCTCCACAATTCAAATCTAAATGGTTGAAATGCTTTTTACACCTTTTTTAGAAATACATTTATGACCTATTTAATGTGTTTAGAAGAAAATGTCTGAATTCACTTTACACAGTCTTTAACAGTTTGTTAACTGACACAGGTAAATCCACGGAGGAAGACTATAAGGATAGAAGTAACAGGACCTTAAGTAGATTTTTTAAGGTTAAGAATGAAGCTACACTCTCATACTTTTTACCTCCAAGAACTTGATGATGACTTTTATTATATTTAAGTATTTATATAGTTATAGTAGCAATCACATGCTATAACTATTTCACAGTTTTTCATCTTGTAATAAAAGATACACCACCTGATTTTGTTAGAACACAGTAGTGCCCCCCCACTATATTCAATTCCATTTTTGATTTTCATTTGATTGTTTCTGTTTTTCATACAGCCTAACCAAACTGTGTTGTAACACAATCCCAGTTTATTTGTGATTCGTATAGTCTCTTTTCAGTTTTTATATTGCTCTCTTTTATTGTATAATTTAGTCAAATGATCTATTATCAGCAGTTGAAGCTGTCGTGTTGTAAGTGAACAAAGTCTGTCTGCTAGTGAAGACCAGAAGCTGACCAAACTCCAGGAAATATCAACTATAATATTAAAACTGCAAGCAGTGATGAACGGGCCCTCGCGCCCCCATGCACCGCCCCGTACTCGCATGTCGGTGCGTGCTGCAGTCACAAGGTAGACACAGCGGGCACGTAGACGTCTTGGCACCTGGGCTTGTAATGAATGTTGTGTGATGGGGCTAAGTCACATTGCATGTGTCCACTAGGTGGTGCTAGAGATCACCCACCAATTACATGTCATGTTGCAGTGTGTGATGTGGAGAACACATCCTGTAAATTTCATATAAATCGGATAATGTTTGTCATATGAGGCTGACTTCCTGTGTCCAGTAGGTGGCGCTGTGTATTTGACACAGTATTAATGCATAGATGTGTTCAGGTCGGGACCCTCTACATGCATGATGAATTTGGTGTAGACAGGACAATGTCTGTAGGAGTTATAAGGACTTCCTGCCTCATGGCGAAGCATTGAAATTGTCCGCACAGCCACGCCCAACAGGAAGAAGTCATAAAAAAGATTTTGATAACTGGCGCTATGTCTTAGCTAAGTCAATTTCAGGTGAAAATACTTAAGATTATGAGAGTAATTAGTGAAAGAATGAAGCAAGTGACTTCCTGTTGCCAGTAGGGGGCGCTATGACTGTCACTAAATATGAGACTGTACATCTGTTCAGACGGGGACACTGTACAAGCATATTAAATTTGGAAAAGCTCAGACCATGTGGAGTCAAGTTATGAGGGTTTGAAATTTCATGGCGAAGCATCGAAATTCGCTGCGTCACCACGGTAACCAGGAATGACGGGGGAAAAAGCTTTTGACAACTTTTCATCTCCAATGTCTCAAGATGACTCTGTGTGAATTTGAAGTAGATGGGATGAAATCCCTAGGACTAGTGCGTTCAAATATGAGGCCTGGAAATGACCAAAAAATTCACCAAAATAGAGCATTTTTCCTAAGATGGCCGACTTCCTGTTGGACTTAGGGTATGGGTCCAAATGGCGTTTTTGTGCGTCTGGAGATGATACATAAACCTACCGAATTTCATTCTTCTATGTCAATCGGGAAGGCTGAGGTTCAATTTTGAAATATTCAAGGGGGCGCTATTGAGCCATTTAGTCACGGCCATCCCATTGAAGTATATAGGATGTTTAATGACCCCACTCCAGACGTGTGTGTTGAGTTTCGTTACCGTGAAGGCATCCTTTGCCCCTGAAAACTGTAATCGTATTTCATGGCGTTGAATGCGTTGTCATGGCAACAGTATTTGATGATGGGTCACGAGTTGCAGAATGTAGCATCACCAAGGTCTTATATCTCAGCTGAGTCAATTTCAGGTGTAAATACTTAAGATTATGGGAGTAATTAGTGAAAGAATGAAGCAAGTGACTTCCTGTTGCCAGTAGGTGGCGCTATGACTGTCACTAAATATGAGACTGTACATGTGTTCAGACTGGGACACTGAACAAGCATATTAAATTTGGAAAAGCTCAGACCATGTGGAGTCAAGTTATGAGGGTTTGAATTTTCATGGCGAAGGATCGAAATTCGCCACGTCACCACGGCAACCAGGAATGACGAGGGAAAAAGCTTTTGATAACTTTTCATCTCCAATGTCTCAAGATGATCCTGTGTGAATTTGAAGTGGATGGGATGAAGATTATGGGAGTAATTAGTGAAAGAATGAAGCAATTGACTTCCTGTTGCCAGTAGGTGGCGCTATGACTGTCACTAAATATGAGACTGTACATGTGTTCAGACCAGGTTGTGAACAAGCATCTGAAATTTGGAAAAGCTCAGACCATGTGGAGTCAAGTTATGAGGGTTTGAATTTTCATGGCGAAGCATCGAAATTCGCCGCGTCACCACGGCAACCAGGAATGACGGGGGAAAAAGCTTTTGATAGCTTTTCATCTCCAATGTCTCAAGATGACTCTGTGTGAATTTGAAGTGGATGGGATGAAAACTCTAGGAGTAGTGCATTCAAATATGATGCCACAATTTGCATTAAAATCAATATTTCGATTCAAAATGGCCGACTTCCTGTTGGTGTTAGGGTATGTGTCCAAGAGACTTTTTGGTGCGTCTTGACATGTTGAACATGTGTACCAAGTTTCGTTTCTCTATGTCAATCTGTCACGAGGGGCTCGCTTTTATTGATTTTGTAGGGGGCGCTAGAGAGCCATTTTGTCACGCCCATTTGTGCAAACCATAAAATATCGAAATTTTCGCCTGGTCTGGCTTGCGTGCAAACTTTGGTGATTTTCGGGGCACGTTCAGGGGGGCAAAAAGGCCGTCGTCGTGCAAGAAAAAGAAAAATAATAATAATTAAAGCTGCAAGCAGCGATGATCGGGCCCAAGCCCCCCCACGCACCGCCCCGTACGCGCATGTCGGTGCGTGCTGCAGTTACACGGCAGTCACAGCGGGCACGTAGACGTCTCGGCACCCGGGCTCGTATTGAACGTTGTGTGATGGGGCTAAGTCATATCGCATGTGTCCACTAGGTGGCGCTAGAGATCACCCACCAATTATATGTCATGTTGCAGTGTGGGATGTGGAGAACACATCCTGTAAATTTCATGTAAATCGGATAATGTTTGTCATATGAGGCTGACTTCCTGTGTCCAGTAGGTGGCGCTGTGTATATTACACAGTATTGATGCATAGATGTGTTCAGGGCGGGACCCTGTACATGTGTGATCAATTTGGTGTAGGTGGGACAATGTCTATAGGAGTTATAAGGATTTCCTGCTTTATGGTTTGCACAGCCACGCCCAACAGGAAGAAGTCATAAAAAAGATTTTGATAACTGGCGTTATGTCTTAGCTGAGTCAATTTCAGGTGTAAATACTTAAGATTATGGGAGTAATTAGTGAAAGAATGAAGCAAGTGACTCTTGTTACCAGTAGGTGGCGCTATGACTGTCACTAATTATGAGACTGTACATGTGTTCAAACCAGGACGCTGAACAAGCATCTGAAATTTGGAAAAGCTCAGACCATGTGGAGTCAAGTTATGAGGGTTTGAAATTTCATGGCGAGACATCGAAAATCGCCACGTCATCACGGCAACCAGGAATGACGGATGGAAAAGCTTTTGATAACTTGTCATCTCCAATGTCTCAAGATGACTCTGTGTGAATTTGAAGTGGATGGGAAGAAAACTCTAGGACTAGTTCATTCAAATATGAGGCCTGGTAATGACCAAAAAACCAAAATATAGCATTTTTCCCAAGATGGCCGACTTCCTGTTGGACTTAGGGTATGGGTCCAAATGGTGTTTTTGTGCGTCTGGAGATGATACATAAACCTACCGAATTTCATTCTTCTATGTCAATCGGGAAGGCTGAGGTTCAATTTTGAAATATTCAAGGGGGCGCTATTGAGCCGTTTAGCCACGCCCATCCCATTGAAGTATATAGGATGTTAAATGAACCCACTCCAGACGTGTGTGTTGAGTTTCGTTACTGTGGAGGCATCCTTTGCCCCTGAAAACTGTAATCGTATTTTCATGGCGTTGAATGTGTTGTCATGGCAACGGTATTTGATGATGGGTCATGAGTTGCAGAATGTAGCATCACCAAGGTCTTATGTCTCAGCTGAGTTAATTTCAGGTATAAATACTTTAGATTATGGGAGTAATCAGTGAAAGACTGAAGCAAGTGACTTCCTGTTGCCAGTAGGTGGCGCTATGACTGTCACTAAATATGAGACTGTACATGTGTTCAGACCAGGACGCTGAACAAGCATATTAAATTTGGAAAAGCTCAGACCATGTGGAGTCAAGTTATGAGGGTTTGAAATTTCATGGCGAAGGATCGAATGGTGAAGGAAATCGTCGGCGCTGCCACGGCCAAACCGGATCCCTAATCAGAAAGTTTTTGATAACTTTTCATCTCCAATGTCTCAAGATGTTTCTGAGTGAATTTGAAGTCGGTCAGATTAAATCCCTAGGACGAGTTCGCTCAAATGCGATGCGTGGAAATCGCCGAAATCGCGGCAAAAACGCAGATTTGATACAAAATAGCCGATTTCCTGTAGGAGTGAGGGTATGGGTCCAAGAGACTTTTTTGTGCGTCTTGACACGGTACATATGTGTACCGAATTTCGTTTGTCTAGGACAATCTCAGGGGTGGGGCTCGCTTTTTTAAATTTTCTAGGGGGCGCTACAGAGCCATTTTGCCACGCCCATTTATGCAAACTAGAAAATATGAAATTTTTCGCCGGGCCGAACATGATTGCACATTTTGGTGACTTTTCGAGCACGTTCAGGGGGGTAAAAACGCGTTCGTTGTGGGAGATGAATAATAATAATAATTTTGACGATTACAATAGGGCCTTCGCACTGTAGTGCTTGGGCCCTAATAATTAAAACTGCAAGCAGTGATGAACGGGCCCTCGCGCTCCCATGCACCGCCTTGTACGCGCATGTCGGTGCATGCTGCAGTCACATGGCCGACACAGCGGGCACGTAGACGTCTTGGCACCTGGGCTCGTAATGAACACTCTGTGATGGGGCTAAGTCACATTGCATGTGTCCACTAGGTGGCGCTAGAGATCACCCACCAATAACATGTCATGTTGCAGTGTATGATGTGGAGAACACATCCTGTAAATTTCATGTAAATCGGATAATGTTTGTCATATGAGGCTGACTTCCTGTGTCCAGTAGGTGGCGCTGTGTATTTGACACAGTATTGATGCGTAGATGTGTTCAGGGCGGGACCCTCTGCATGCATGATGAATTTGGTGTAGATCAGACAATATCTGTAGGAGTTATAACGACTTCCTGCTTCATGACGAAGCATCGAAATTGTCCGCACAGCCACGCCCAACAGGAAGAAGTCATAAAAAAGATTTTGATAACTGGCGTTATGTCTTAGCTGATTCAATTTCAGGTGTAATTATTAAGATTATGGGAGTAATTAGTGAAAGAATGAAGCAAGTGACTTCCTGTTGCCAGTAGGGGGCGCTATGACTGTCACTAAATATGAGACTGTACATGTGTTCAGACCGGGACGCTGAACAAGCATATTAAATTTGGAAAAGCTCAGACCATGTGGAGTCAAGTTATGAGGGTTTGAATTTTCATGGCGAAGGATCGAAATTCGCCACGTCACCACGGCAACCAGGAAAGACGAGGGAAAAAGCTTTTGATAACTTTTCATCTCCAATGTCTCAAGATGATCCTGTGTGAATTTGAAGTGGATGGGATGAAGATTATGGGAGTAATTAGTGAAAGAATGAAGCAAGTGACTTCCTGTTGCCAGTAGGGGGCGCTATGACTGTCACTAAATACGAGACTGTACATGTGTTCAGAGCAGGACCCTGAACAGGCATCTGAAATTTGGAAAAGCTCAGACAATGTGGAGTCAAGTTATGAGGGTTTGAAATTTGATGGCGAAGCATCGAAATTCGCCACATCACCACGGCAACCAGGAATGACGGGGGGAAAAACCTTTTGATAACTTTTCATCTCCAATGTCTCAAGATGACTCTGTGTGAATTTGAAGTGGATGGGATGAAATCTCTAGGAGTAGTGCATTCAAATATGATGCCACAATTTGCATTAAAATCAATATTTTGATTCAAAATGGCCGACTTCCTGTTGGTGTTAGGGTATGTGTCCAAGAGACTTTTTGGTGCGTCTTGACATGTTGAACATGTGTACCAAGTTTCGTTTCTCTATGTCAATCTGTCACGAGGGGCTCGCTTTTATTGATTTTGTAGGGGGCGCTAGAGAGCCATTTTGTCACGCCCATTTGTGCAAACCATGAAATATCGAAATTTTCGCCGGGTCTGGCTTGCGTGCAAACTTTGGTGAGTATCGGGGCACGTTCAGGGGGGCAAAAAGGCCGTCGTCGTGCAAGAAAAAGAAAAATAATAATAATTAAAACTGCAAGCAGTGATGAACGGGCCCTCGCGCCCCCACGCATGTCGGGCTGCGGCTTGGTCGCAGAATGTAGCATCACCAAGGTCTTATGTCTCAGCTGAGTTAATTTCAGGTGTAAATACTTAAGATTATGGGAGTAATTAGTCAACGAATGAAGCAAGTGACTTCCTGTTGCCAGTAGGTGGCGCTATGACTGTCACGAAATATGAGACTGTACATGTGTTCAGACCAGGACGCTGAACAAGCATATTAAATTTAGGAAAGCTCAGACCATGTTGAGTCAAGTTATGAGGGTTTGAAATTTCATGGCGAAGCATCGAAATTCGCCGCGTCACCACGGCAACCAGGAATGACGGGCGAAAAAGCTTTTGATAGCTTTTCATCTCCAATGTCTGAAGATGACTCTGTGTGAATTTGAAGTGGATGGGATGAAATCTCTAGGACTAGTTCGCTCAAATATGATGCCACAATCGGCATGAAAATCAATACTTTGATTCAAAATGGCCGACTTCCTGTTGGAGTGACGTCATGGACACCTAGACGTTTTTTGTGCGTCTTGACATGATGAACATGTGTACCAAGTTTCGTTTCTCTATGTCAATCTGTGGCGAGGGGATGGATGTTTTTCATTTCTCAAGGGGGCGCTACAGAGCCATTTTGCCACGCCCATTTACAAAAAACGTAAAATATCAAAATTTTCGCCAAGGCTGGCTTGCTTTGGTGAATTTGAAAAAGCTCAGACCATGTGGAGTCAAGTTATGAGGGTTTGAAATTTCATGGCGAGGCATCGAAATTCGCCGCGTCACCACGGCAACCAGGAATGACAAGCGAAAAAGCTTTTGATAACTTTTCATCTCCAATGTGTCAAGATGATTCTCTGTGAATTTGAAGTGGATGGGATGAAATCCCTAGGACTAGTTCGCTCAAATATGTGGCCTTGAAATCATCAAAAAATTGACCAAAATTGAGCATTTTTCCAAGATGGCCGACTTCCTGTTGGACTTCGGGCATAGGTCCAAATGGCGTTTTTGTGCGTCTGGAGATGATACATAAACCTACCGAATTTCATTGTTCTATGTCAATCGGGAAGGCTGAGGTTCAATTTTGAAATATTCAAGGGGGCGCTATTGAGCCATTTAGTCACGCCCATCCCAATGAAGTACATAGGATGTTAAATGAACCCACTCCAGACGTGTGTGTTGAGTTTCGTTACCGTGGAGGCATCCTTTGCCTCTGAAAACTGTAATCGTATTTTCATGGCGTTGAATGCGTTGTCATGGCAACAGTATTTGATGATTGGTCATGAGTTGCAAAATGTAGCATCACCAAGGTCTTATGTCTCAGCTGAGTAAATTTGAGGTGGAAATACTTAAGATTATGGGAGTAATTAGTGAAAGAATGAAGCAAGTGACTTCCTGTTGCCAGTAGGTGGCGCTATGACTGTCACTAAATATGAGACTGTACATGTGTTCAGAGCAGGACCCTGAACAAGCATATTAAATTTGGAAAAGCTCAGACCATGTGGAGTCAAGTTATGAGGGTTTGAAATTTCATGGCGAAGGATCGAAATTCGCCGCGTCACCACGGCAACCAGGAATGATGTGGGAAAAAGCTTTTGATAACTTTTCATCTCCAATGTCTCAAGATGACTTTGTGTGAATTTGAAGTGGATGGGAAGAAAACTGTAGGAGTAGTGCGTTCAAATATGATGCCACAATTTGCATTAAAATCAATATTTAGATTCAATATGGCCGACTTCCTGTTGGAGTTAGGGTATGTGTCCAAGAGACTTTTTGGTGCGTCTTGACATGTTGAACATGTGTACCAAGTTTCGTTTCTCTATGTCAATCTGTCACGAGGGGCTCGCTTTTATTGATTTTGTAGGGGGCGCTAGAGAGCCATTTTGGCACGCCCATTTGTGCAAACCATAAAATATCGAAATTTTCGCCGGGTCTGGCTTGAATGCAAACTTTGGTGAGTTTCGGGGCACGTTCAGGGGGGCAAAAAGGCCGTCGTCGTGCAAGAAGAAGAAGAAGAATAATAATCATGGCAAAAACAATAGGGCTTCGCGCTGGTCAGCGCTCGGGCCCTAATAATCTTGACAGATACAATAGGGCTTCGCGCTGGTCAGCGCTCGGGCCCTAATTAAAACTGCAAGCAGTGATGAACGGGCCCTCGCGCCCCCATGCACCGCCCCGTACTCGCATGTCGGTGCGTGCTGCAGTCACACGGCAGACACAGCGGGCACGTAGACGTCTTGGCACCTGGGCTTGTAATGAATGTTGTGTGATGGGGCTAAGTCACATTGCATGTGTCCACTAGGTGGCGCTAGAGATCACCCACCAATTATATGTCATGTTGCAGTGTGTGATGTGGAGAACACATCCTGTAAATTTCATATAAATCGGATAATGTTTGTCATATGAGGCTTACTTCCTGTGTCCAGTAGGTGGCGCTGTGTATTTGACACAGTAGTGATGCATAGATGTGTTCAGGGCGGGACCCTCTACATGCATGATGAATTTGGTGTAGACAGGACAATGTCTGTAGGAGTTATAAGGACTTCCTGCCTCATGGCGAAGCATCGAAATTGTCCGCACAGCCACGCCCAACAGGAAGAAGTCATAAAAAAGATTTTGATAACTGGCGTTATGTCTTAGCTGAGTCAATTTCAGGTGTAAATACTTAAGATTATGAGAGTAATTAGTGAAAGAATGAAGCAAGTGACTTCCTGTTGCCAGTAGGTGGCGCTATGACTGTCACTAAATATGAGACTGTACATGTGTTCAGACCGGGACACTGAACAAGCATCTGAAATTTGGAAAAGCTGAGACCATGTGGAGTCAAGTTATAAGGGTTTGAAATTTCATGGCGAAGCATCGAAATTCGCCGCGTCACCACGGCAACCAGGAATGACGTGGGAAAAAGCTTTTGATAACTTTTCATCTCCAATGTCTCAAGATGACTCTGTGTGAATTTGAAGTGGATGGGATGAAAACTCTAGGAGTAGTTTGTTCAAATATGATGCCACAATTTGCATTAAAATTAATATTTTGATTCAAAATGGCCGACTTCCTGTTGGAGTGACGTCATGGAACCCCTAGACTTTTTTGTGCGTCTTGACATGATGAACATGTCTACCGAGTTTCGTTTCTCTATGTCAATCTGTCGCGAGGGGCTCGATGTTCTTGATTTTGCAGGTGGCGCTAGAGAGCCATTTTGCCACGCCCATTTGTGCAGACCATAAAATATCAAAATTTTCGCCGGGTCTGGCTTGCGTGCAAACTTTGGTGACTTTTCGAGCACGTTCAGGGGGTCAAAAAGGCCGTTGTTGTGGGAGAAGAAAAATAATTAAAACTGCAAGCAGTGATGAACGGGCCCTCGCGCCCCCATGCACCGCCTTGTACGCGCATGCCGGTGCATGCTGCAGTCACATGCAGACACAGCGGGTACGTAGACGTCTTGGCACCCGGGCTTGTAATGAATGTTGTGTGATGGGGCTAAGTCACATTGCATGTGTCCACTAGGTGGCGCTAGAGATCACCCACCAATTACATGTCATGTTGCAGTGTGTGATGTGGAGAACACATCCTGTAAATTTCATGTAAATCGGATAATGTTTGTCATGTGAGGCTGACTTCCTGTGTCCAGTAGGTGGCGCTGTGTATTTGACACAGTATTGATGCATAGATGTGTTTAGGGCGGGACCCTCTACATGTGTGATCAATTTGGTGTAGACGGGACAATGTCTGTAGGAGTTATAAGGACTTCCTGCTTCATGGCGAAGCATCGAAATTGTCTGCACAGCCACGCCCAACAGGAAGAAGTCATAAAAAAGCTTTTGATAACTTGTCATCTCCAATGTCTCAAGCTGACTCTGTGTGAATTTGAAGTGGATGGGATTAAATCTCTAGGAGTAGTTCGTTCAAATATGAGGCGTGGAAATGACCAAAACATTCACCAAAATTGAGCATTTTTCCCAAGATGGCCGACTTCCTGTTGGACTTAGGGTATGGGTCCAAATGGCGTTTTTGTGCGCCTGGAGATGATACATAAACCTACCGAATTTCATTCTTCTATGTCAATCGGGAAGGCTGAGGTTCAATTTTGAAATATTCAAGGGGGCGCTATTGAGCCGTTTAGTCACGCCCATCCCATTGAAGTATATAGGATGTTAAATGACCGCACTCCAGACGTGTGTGTTGAGTTTCGTTACCGTGGAGGCATCCTTTGCCTCTGAAAACTGTAATCGTATTTTCATGGCGTTGAATGCGTTGTCATGGCAACAGTATTTGATGATGGGTCATGAGTTGCAGAATGTAGTATCACCAAGGTCTTATGTCTCAGCTGAGTAAATTTCAGGTGGAAATACTTAAGATTATGGGAGTAATTAATGAACAAATGAAGCAAGTCACTTCCTGTCGCCACTAGGTGGCGCTATGTCTGTCACTAAATATGAGACTGTACATGTGTTCAGACCAGGACGCTGAACAAGCATATTAAATTTGTAAAAGCTCAGACCATGTGGAGTCAAGTTATGAGAGTTTGAAATTTCATGGCGAAGCATCGAAATTCGCCGCGTCACCACGGCAACCAGGAATGACGTGGGAAAAAGCTTTTGATAACTTGTCATCTCCAATGTCTCAAGATGACTCTGTGTGAATTTGAAGTGGATGGGATGAAATCTCTAGGAGTAGTGCGTTCAAATATGATGCCACAATTTGCATTAAAATCAATATTTGATTCAAAATGGCCGACTTCCTGTTGGTGTTAGGGTATGTGTCCAAGAGACTTTTTGGTGCGTCTTGACATGATGAACATGTGTACCAAGTTTCGTTTCTCTATGTCAATCTGTCACGAGGGGCTCGCTTTTATTGATTTTGTAGGGGGCGCTAGAGAGCCATTTTGACACGCCCATTTGTGCAGACCATAAAATATCGAAATTTTCGCCGGGTCTGGCTTGCGTGAAAACTTTGGTGACTTTTACGGCACGTTCAGGGGGGCAAAAAGGCCGTCGTTGTGAGAGAAGAAAAATAATAATAATTAAAACTGCAAGCAGTGATGAACGGGCCCTCGCGCCCCCACGCACCGCGCCGTACGCGCATGTCGGTGCGTGCTGCAGTCACACGGCAGACACAGCGGGCACGTAGACGTCTTGGCACCCGGGCTCGTAATGAACGTAGTGTGATGGGGCTAAGTCACATTGCATGTGTCCACTAGGTGGCACTAGAGATCACCCACCAGTTACATGTCATGTTGCAGTGTGTGCTGTGGAGAAGACATCCTGTAAATTTCATATAAATCGGATAATGTTTGTCATATGAGGCTGACTTCCTGTGTCCAGTAGGTGGCGCTGTGTATTTGACACAGTATTGATGCATAGATGTGTTCAGGGCGGGACCCTCTACATGCGTGATGAATTTGGTGTAGACAGGACAATGTCTGTAGGAGTTATAAGGACTTCCTGCCTCATGGCGAAGCATCGAAATTGTACGCACAGCCACGCCCAACAGGAAGAAGTCATAAAAAAGATTTTGATAACTGGCGCTATGTCTTAGCTGAGTCAATTTCAGGTGTAAATACTTAAGATTATGAGAGTAATTAGTGAAAGAATGAAGCAAGTGACTTCCTGTTACCAGTAGGTGGCGCTATGACTGTCACTAAATATGAGACTGTACATGTGTTCAGACTGGGACACTGAACAAGCATATTAAATTTGGAAAAGCTCAGACCATGTGGAGTCAAGTTATGAGGGTTTGAAATTTCATGGCGAAGCATCGAAATTCGCTGCTTCACCACGCCCAACAGGAATGGCGGGGGAAAAAGCTTTTGATAACTTTTCATCTCCAATGTCTCAAGATGATTCTGTGTGAATTTGAAGTGGATGGGATGAAATCCCTAGGACTAGTTCGTTCAAATATGAGGCCTTGAAATCATCAAAAAACTCAACACAATTGAGTATTTTTCCAAGATGGCCGACTTCCTGTTGGACTTATGGTATAGGTCCAAATGGGGTTTTTGTGCGTCTGGAGATGATACATAAACCTACCGAGTTTCATTCTTCTATGTCAATCGGGAAGGCTGAGGTTCAATTTTGAAATATTCAAGGGGGCGCTATTGAGCCGTTTAGCCACGCCCATCCCATTGAAGTATATAGGAAGTTTAATGAACCCACTCCAGACGTGTGTGTTGAGTTTCGTTACCGTGGAGGCATCCTTTGCCCCTGAAAACTGTAATCGTATTTTCATGGCGTTGAATGTGTTGTCATGGCAACGGTATTTGATGATGGGTCATGAGTTGCAGAATGTAGCATCACCAAGGTCTTATGTCTCAGCTGAGTGAATTTCAGGTATAAATACTTAAGATTATGGGAGTAATCAGTGACAGACTGAAGCAAGTCACTTCCTGTCGCCACTAGGTGGCGCTATGACTGTCACTAAATATTAGACTGTACATGTGTTCAGACCAGGACGCTGAACAATCATATGAAATTTGGAAAAGCTGAGACCATGTGGAGTCAAGTTATGAGGGTTTGAAATTTCATGGCGAAACATCGAAATTCGCCGCGTCACCACGGCAACCAGGAATGACGGACAAAAAAGCTTTTGATAACTTCTCATCTCCAATGTCTCAAGATGACTCTGTGTGAATTTGAAGTGGATGGGATGAAATCTCTAGGACTAGTTCGCTCAAATATGATGCCACAATCTGCATTAAAATCAATATTTTGATTCAAAATGGCCGACTTCCTGTTGGAGTGACGTCATGGGCACCCGGACGTTTTTTGTGCGTCTTGACATGATGAACATGTGTACCAAGTTTCGTTTCTCTATGTCAATCTGTGGCGAGGGGATGGAATTTTTTCATTTCTCAAGGGGGCGCTACAGAGCCATTTTGCCACGCCCATTTACAAAAACCATAAAATATCAAATTTTTCGCCAAGGCTGGCTTGCTTTGGTGAATTTGGAAAAGCTCAGACCATGTGGAGTCAAGTTATGAGGGTTTGAAATTTCATGGCGAGGCATCGAAATTCGCCGCGTCACCACGGCAACCAGGAATGACAGGCGAAAAAGCTTTTGATAACTTTTCATCTCCAATGTCTCAAGATGATTCTGTGTGAATTTGAAGTGGATGGGATGAAATCTCTAGGACTAGTTCGTTAAAATATGTTGCCTTGAAATCATCAAAAAACTCAACATAATTGAGCATTTTTCCAAGATGGCCGACTTCCTGTTGGACTTCGGGTATGGGTCCAAATGGCGTTTTTGTGCGCCTGGAGATGATACATAAACCTACCGAGTTTCATTCTTCTATGTCAATCGGGAAGGCGGGGGTTCAATTTTGAAATATTCAAGGGGGCGCTATTGAGCCGTTTAGCCACGCCCATCCCATTAAAGTATATCGGATGTTTAATGACCCCACTCCAGACGTGTGTGTTGAGTTTCGTTACTGTAGAGGCATCCTTTGCCCCTGAAAACTGTAATCGTATTTTCATGGCGTTGAATGTGTTGTCATGGCAACAGTGTTTGATGATGGGTCACCAGTTGCAGAATGTAGCATCACCAAGGTCTTATGTCTCAGCTGAGTCAATTTCAGGTGGAAATACTTAAGATTATGGGAATAATTCATGAACAAATTACGCAAGTGACTTCCTGTTGCCAGTAGGTGGCGCTATGGCTGTCACTAAATATGAGACTGTACATGTGTTCAGACCAGGACGCTGAACAAGCATATTAAATTTGGTAAAGCTCAGACCATGTGGAGTCAAGTTATGAGGGTTTGAAATTTCATGGCGAAACATCGAAATTCGCCGCGTCACCATGGCAACCAGGAATGATGGGCGAAAAAGCTTTTGATAACTTTTCATCTCCAATGTCTCAAGATGACTCTGTGTGAATTTGAAGTGGATGGGATGAAAACTCTAGGACTAGTTCGTTCAAATATGATGCCACAATCGGCATTAAAATCAATACTTTGATTCAAAATGGCCGACTTCCTGTTGGAGTGACGTCATGGGCCCCACTGACTTTTTTGTGCGTCTTGACATGATGAACATGTGTACCAAGTATCGTTTCTCTATGTCAATCTGGGGCGAGGGGATCGATGTTCTTGATTCTGCAGGTGGCGCTAGAGAGCCATTTTGGCACGCCCATTTATGCAAACCATAAAATATCAAATTTTTCGCCAGGTCTGGCTTGCGTGCAAACTTTGGTGACTTTTCATGCACGTTCAGGGGGGCAAAAAGCCTGTTGTTGTGGGAGAAAAAGGTAGAAGAATAATCCGGACAGATACAATAGGGCTTCGCGCTGGTCAGCGCTCGGGCCCTAATAATAATCTTGACAGATACAATAGGGCTTCGCGCTGGTCAGCGCTCGGGCCCTAATTAAAACTGCAAGCAGTGATGAACGGGCCCTCGCGCCCCCACGCACCGCCTCGTACGCGCATGGCGGTGCGTGCTGCAGGCACACGGCAAACACAGCGGGCACGTAGACATCTTGGCACCCGGGCTCGTAATGAACGTTGTGTGATGGGGCTAAGTCACATTGCATGTGTCCACTAGGTGGCGCTAGAGATGACCCACCAATTACACGTCATGTAGCAGTGTGTGATGTGGAGAACACATCCTGTAAATGTCATGTAAATCGGATAATGTTTGTCATATGAGGCTGACTTCCTGTGTCCAGTAGGTGGCGCTGTGTATATGAAGCTGCATTGATGCATAGATGTGTTCAGGGCGGGACCCTCTACATGTGTGATCAATTTGGTGTAGGTGGGACAATGTCTGTAGGAGTTATAAGGACTTCCTGCTTTATGGCGAAGCATCGAAATTGTTTGCACAGCCACGCCCAACAGGAAGAAGTCATAAAAAAGCTTTTGATAACTTGTCATCTCCAATGTCTCAAGATGACTCTGTGAGAATGTGAAGTGGATGGGATGAAATCTCTAGGACTAGTGCGTTCAAATATGAGGCCTGGAAATGACCAAAACACTCACCAAAATGGAGCATTTTTCCCAAGATGGCCGACTTCCTGTTGGTCTTAGGGTATGGGTCCAAAAGGCGTTTTTGTGCGTCTGGAGATGATACATAAACCTACCGAATTTCATTCTTCTATGTCAATGGGGAAGTCTGAGGTTCAATTTTGAAATATTCAAGGGGGCGCTATTGAGCCATTTAGTCACGGCCATCCCATTGAAGTATATAGGATGTTAAATGACCACACTCCAGACGTGTGTGTTGAGTTTCGTTACCGTGGAGGCATCCTTTGCCCCTGAAAAGTGTAATCGTATTTCATGGCGTTGAATGCGTTGTCATGGCAACAGTATTTGATGATGGGTCACGAGTTGCAGAATGTAGCATCACCAAGGTCTTATGTCTCAGCTGAGTCGATTTCAGGTGGAAATACTTAAAATTATGGGAGTAATTAGTGAAAGAATGAAGCAAGTGACTTCCTGTTGCCAGTAGGGGGCGCTATGACTGTCACAAAATATGAGACTGCACATGTGTTCAGACTGGGGCACTGAACAAGCATCTGAAATTCGGAGAAGCTCAGACCATGTGGAGTCAAGTTATGAGGGTTTGAATTGTCATGGCGAAGGATCGAAATTCGTCGCGTCACCACGGCAACCAGGAATGACGAGGGAAAAAGCTTTTGATAACTTGTCATCTCCAATGTCTCAAGATGATCCTGTGTGAATTTGAAGTGGATGGGATGAAGATTATGGGAGTAATTAGTGAAAGAATGAAGCAAGTGACTTCCTGTTGCCAGTAGGTGGCGCTATGACTGTCACTAAATATGAGACTGTACATGTGTTCAGACTAGGACCCTGAACAAGCATGTGAAATTTGGTAAAGCTCAGACCATGTGAAGTCAAGTTATGAGGGTTTGAATTTTCATGGCGAAGGATCGAAATTCGCCGCGTCACCACGGCAACCAGGAATGACGGGGGAAAAAGCTTTTGATAACTTGTCATCTCCAATGTCTCAAGATGACTCTGTGTGAATTTGAAGTGGATGGGAAGAAAACTGTAGGAGTAGTGCGTTCAAATATGATGCCACAATTTGCATTAAAATCAATATTTTGATTCAAAATGGCCGACTTCCTGTTGGTGTTAGGGTATGTGTCCAAGAGACTTTTTGGTGCGTCTTGACATGTTGAACATGTGTACCAAGTTTCGTTTCTCTATGTCAATCTGTCACGAGGGGCTCGCTTTTATTGATTTTGTAGGGGGCGCTAGAGAGCCATTTTGGCACGCCCATTTGTGCAAACCATAAAATATCGAAATTTTCGCCGGGTCTGGCTTGCGTGCAAACTTTGGTGACTTTCGGGGCACGTTCAGGGGGGCAAAAAGGCCGTCGTCGGGAGAGAAAAAAAATAATAATAATAATAATCATGGCAAAAACAATAGGGCTTCGCGCTGGTCAGCGCTCGGGCCCTAATTAAAACTGCAAGCAGTGATGAACGGGCCCTCGCGCCCCCATGCACCGCCTTGTACGCGCATGTCGGTGCATGCTGCAGTCACACGGCAGACACAGTGGGCACGTAGACGTCTTGGCACCGGGGCTTGTAATGAACACTGTGTGATGGGGCTAAGTCACATTGCATGTGTCCACTAGGTGGCGCTAGAGATCACCCACTAATTACATGTCATGTTGCAGTGTGTGATGTGGAGAACACATCCTGTAAATTTCATGTAAATAGGATAATGTTTGTCATGTGAGGCTGACTTCCTGTGTCCAGTAGGTGGCGCTGTGTATTTGACACAGTATTGATGCGTAGATGTGTTCAGGGCGGGACCCTCTACATGCATGATGAATTTGGTGTAGATCAGACAATGCCTGTAGGAGTTATAAGGACTTCCTGCTTAATGGCGAAGCATCGAAATTGTCTGCACAGCCACGCCCAACAGGAAGAAGTCATAAAAAAGCTTTTGATAACTTGACATCTCCAATGTCTCAAGCTGACTCTGTGTGAATTTGAAATGGATGGGATGAAATCTCTAGGAGTAGTTCGTTCAAATATGAGGCGTGGAAATGACCAAAACACTCACCAAAATTGAGCATTTTTCCCAAGATGGCCGACTTCCTGTTGGACTTAGGGTATGGGTCCGAATGGCGTTTTTGTGCGTCTGGAGATGATACATAAACCTACCGAATTTCATTCTTCTATGTCAATCGGGAAGTCTGAGGTTCAATTTTGAAATATTCAAGGGGGCGCTATTGAGCCATTTAGTCACGGCCATCCCATTGAAGTATATAGGATGTTAAATGACCCCACTCCAGACGTGTGTGTTGAGTTTCGTTACCATGGAGGCATCCTTTGCCCCTGAAAAGTGTAATCGTATTTCATGGCGTTGAATGCGTTGTCATGGCAACAGTATTTGATGATGGGTCACGAGTTGCAGAATGTAGCATCACCAAGGTCTTATGTCTCAGCTGAGTCAATTTCAGGTGTAAATACTTAAGATTATGGGAGTAATTAGTGAAAGAATGAAGCAAGTGACTTCCTGTTGCCAGTAGGGGGCGCTATGACTGTCACTAAATATGAGACTGTACATATGTTCAGACGGGGACACTGTACAAGCATATTAAATTTGGAAAAGCTCAGACCATGTGGAGTCAAGTTATGAGGGTTTGAATTTTCATGGCGAAGGATCGAAATTCGCCACGTCACCACGGCAACCAGGAATGACGAGGGAAAAAGCTTTTGATAACTTTTCATCTCCAATGTCTCAAGATGACTCTGTGTGAATTTGAAGTGGATGGGATGAAGATTATGGGAGTAATTAGTGAAAGAATGAAGCAAGTGACTTCCTGTTGCCAGTAGGGGGCGCTATGACTGTCACTAAATATGAGACTGTACATATGTTCAGACGGGGACACTGTACAAGCATCTGAAATTTGGAAAAGCTCAGACAATGTGGAGTCAAGTTATGAGGGTTTGAAATTTCATGGCGAAGCATCGAAATTCGCTGCGTCACCACGGCAACCAGGAATGACGTGGGAAAAAGCTTTTGATAACTTTTCATCTCCAATGTCTCAAGATGACTCTGTGTGAATTTGAAGTGGATGGGATGAAATCTCTAGGAGTAGTGCGTTCAAATATGATGCCACAATTTGCATTAAAATCAATATTTGATTCAAAATGGCCGACTTCCTGTTGGTGTTAGGGTATGTGTCCAAGAGACTTTTTGGTGCGTCTTGACATGTTGAACATGTGTACCAAGTTTCGTTTCTCTATGTCAATCTGTCACGAGGGGCTCGCTTTTATTGATTTTGTAGGGGGCGCTAGAGAGCCATTTTGACACGCCCATTTGTGCAGACCATAAAATATCGAAATTTTCGCCGGGTCTGGCTTGCGTGCAAACTTTGGTGACTTTCGGGGCACGTTCAGGGGGGCAAAAAGGCCGTCGTCGGGAGAGAAAAAAAAAAATAATAATAATAATAATTAAAACTGCAAGCAGTGATGAACGGGCCCTCGCGCTCCCATGCACCGCCTTGTACGCGCATGTCGGTGCATGCTGCAGTCACATGGCCGACACAGCGGGCACGTAGACGTCTTGGCACCGGGGCTCGTAATGAACACTCTGTGATGGGGCTATGTCACATTGCATGTGTCCACTAGGTGGCGCTAGAGATCACCCACCAATAACATGTCATGTTGCAGTGTATGATGTGGAGAACACATCCTGTAAATTTCATGTAAATCGGATAATGTTTGTCATATGAGGCTGACTTCCTGTGTCCAGTAGGTGGCGCTGTGTATTTGACACAGTATTGATGCGTAGATTTGTTCAGGGCGGGACCCTCTGCATGCATGATGAATTTGGTGTAGATCAGACAATATCTGTAGGAGTTATAAGGACTTCCTGCTTTATGGCGAAGCATCGAAATTGTCCGCACAGCCACGCCCAACAGGAAGAAGTCATAAAAAAGATTTTGATAACTGGCGTTATGTCTTAGCTGATTCAATTTCAGGTGTAATTATTAAGATTATGGGAGTAATTAGTGAAAGAATGAAGCAAGTGACTTCCTGTTGCCAGTAGGTTCAGACCAGGACCCTGAACAAGCATCTGAAATTTGGAAAAGCTGAGACCATGTGGAGTCAAGTTATGAGGGTTTGAAATTTCATGGCGAAGCATCGAAATTCGCCGCGTCACCATGGCAACCAGGAATGACGGGGGAAAAACCTTTTGATAACTTGTCATCTCCAATGTCTCAAGATGGCTCTGTGTGAATTTGAAGTGGATGGGAAGAAAACTCTAGGAGTAGTGCGTTCAAATATGATGCCACATTTTGCATTAAAATCAATAATTTGATTCAAAATGGCCGACTTCCTGTTGGTGTTAGGGTATGTGTCCAAGAGACTTTTTGGTGCGTCTTGGCATGATGAACATGTGTACCGAGTTTCGTTTCTCTATGTCAATCTGTCTCGAGGGGCTCGATTTTATAGATTTTGTAGGGGGCGCTAGAGAGCCATTTTTCCACGCCCATTTCTGCAAACCATAAAATATCAAAATTTTCGCCAAGTCTGGCTTGCGTGCAAACTTTGGTGACTTTTAAAGCACGTTCAGGGGGGCAAAAAGGCCGTCGTTGAGAGAGAAGAAAAAAAAGAATAATAATCATGGCAAAAACAATAGGGCTTCGCGCTGGTCAGCGCTCGGGCCCTAATTAAAACTGCAAGCAGTGATGAACGGGCCCTCGCGCCCCCATGCACCGCGCCGTACGCGCATGCCGGTGCGTGCTGCAGTCACACGGCAGACACAGCGGGCACGTAGGCGTCTTGGCACCCGGGCTCGTAATGAACGTTGTGTGATGGGGCTAAGTCACATTGCATGTGTCCACTAGGTGGCGCTAGAGATCACCCACCAATTACATGTCATGTTGCAGTGTGTGATGTGGAGAACACATCCTGTAAATTTCATGTAAATAGGATAATGTTTGTCATGTGAGGCTGACTTCCTGTGTCCAGTAGGTGGCGCTGTGTATTTGACACAGTATTGATGCATAGATGTGTTCAGGGCGGGACCCTCTACATGTGTGATCAATTTGGTGTAGACGGGACAATGTCTGTAGGAGTTATAAGGACTTCCTGCTTCATGGCGAAGCATCGAAATTGTCTGCACAGCCACGCCCAACAGGAAGAAGTCATAAAAAAGCTTTTGATAACTTGTCATCTCCAATGTCTCAAGCTGACTCTGTGTGAATTTGAAGTGGATGGGATGAAATCTCTAGGAGTAGTTCGTTCAAATATGAGGCGTGGAAATGACCAAAACACTCACCAAAATTGAGCATTTTTCCCAAGATGGCCGACTTCCTGTTGGACTTAGGGTATAGGTCCAAATGGCGTTTTTGTGCGTCTGGAGATGATACATAAACCTACCGAATTTCATTCTTCTATGTCAATCGGGAAGGCTGAGGTTCAATTTTGAAATATTCAAGGGGGCGCTATTGAGCCGTTTAGTCACGGCCATCCCATTGAAGTATATAGGATGTTAAATGACCCCACTCCAGACGTGTGTGTTGAGTTTCGTCACCGTGGAGGCATCCTTTGCCCCTTAAAAGTGTAATCGTATTTCATGGCGTTGAATGCGTTGTCATGGCAACAGTATTTGATGATGGGTCACGAGTTGCAGAATGTAGCATCACCAAGGTCTCATGTCTCAGCTGAGTCAATTTCAGGTGTAAATATTTAAGATTATGGGAGTAATTAGTCAACGAATGAAGCAAGTGACTTCCTGTTGCCAGTAGGGGGCGCTATGACTGTCACAAAATATGAGACTGTACATGTGTTCAGACCAGGACACTGAACAAGCATATTAAATTTGGAAAAGCTCAGACCATGTGGAGTCAAGTTATGAGGGTTTGAATTTTCATGGCGAAGGATCGAAATTCGCCACGTCACCACGGCAACCAGGAATGACGAGGGAAAAAGCTTTTGATAACTTTTCATCTCCAATGTCTCAAGATGATCCTGTGTGAATTTGAAGTGGATGGGATGAAGATTATGGGAGTAATTAGTGAAAGAATGAAGCAAGTGACTTCCTGTTGCCAGTAGGGGGCGCTATGACTGTCACTAAATATGAGACTGTACATGTGTTCAGAGCAGGACCCTGAACAAGCAAAGTAAATTTGGAAAAGCTCAGACCATGTGGAGTCAAGTTATGAGGGTTTGAAATTTCATGGCGAAGCATCGAAATTCGCCGCGTCACCACGGCAACCAGGAATGACGGGGGAAAAACCTTTTGATAACTTTTCATCTCCAATGTCTCAAGATGACTCTGTGTGAATTTGAAGTGGATGGGAAGAAAACTCTAGGAGTAGTGCATTCAAATATGATGCCACAATTTGCATTAAAATCAATATTTTGATTCAAAATGGCCGACTTCCTGTTGGTGTTAGGGTATGTGTCCAAGAGACTTTTTGGTGCGTCTTGACATGTTGAACATGTGTACCAAGTTTCGTTTCTCTATGTCAATCTGTCACGAGGGGCTCGCTTTTATTGATTTTGCAGGTGGCGCTAGAGAGCCATTTTTTGTCGCCCATTTATGCAAACCATAAAATATCAAATTTTTCGCCGGGTCTGACTTGCATGCAAACTTTGGTGATTTTCGGGGCACGTTTAGTGGGGGAAAAAGGCAGTTACTTTGTCAGAAGAAAAATAAAGAGAATTAAAGCTGCAAGCAGCGATGATCGGGCCCAAGCCCCCCCATGCACCGCCCCGTACGCGCATGTCGGTGCGTGCTGCAGTTACACGGCAGACACAGCGGGCACGTAGACGTCTTGGCACCCGGGCTCGTATTGAACGTTTTGTGATGGGGCTAAGTCATATCGCATGTGTCCACTAGGTGGCGCTAGAGATCACCCACCAATTATATGTCATGTTGCAGTGTGTGATGTGGAGAACACATCCTGTAAATTTCATGTAAATCGTATAATGTTTGTCATATGAGGCTGACTTCCTGTGTCCAGTAGGTGGCGCTGTGTATATGAAGCAGTATTGATGCATAGATGTGTTCAGGGCGGGACCCTCTACATGTGTGATCAATTTGGTGTAGGTGGGACAATGTCTGTAGGAGTTATAAGGACTTCCTGCTTTATGGCGAAGCATCGAAATTGTTCGCACAGCCACGCTCAACAGGAAGAAGTCATCAAAAAGATTTTGATGACTGGTGTTATGTCTCAGCTGAGTCAATTTCAGGTGTAAATACTTAAGATTATGAGAGTAATTAGTGAAAGAATGAAGCAAGTGACTTCCTGTTGCCAGTAGGTGGCGCTATGACTGTCACTAAATATGAGACTGTACATGTGTTCAGACCAGGACGCTGAACAAGCATATTAAATTTGGAAAAGCTCAGACCATGTGGAGTCAAGTTATGAGGGTTTGAAATTTCATGGCGAGACATCGAAAATCGCCACGTCACCACGGCAACCAGGAATGACGGACAAAAAAGCTTTTGATAGCTTTTCATCTCCAATGTCTCAAGATGACTCTGTGTGAATTTGAAGTGGATGGGATGAAATCTGTAGGACTAGTTCGTTCAAATATGATGCCACAATCGGCATTAAAATCAATACTTTGATTCAAAATGGCCGACTTCCTGTTGGAGTGACGTCATGGGCACCCCAGACTTTTTTGTGCGTCTTGACATGATGAACATGTGTACCAAGTTTCGTTTCTCTATGTCAATCTGTGGCGAGGGGATCGATGTTTTTCATTTCTCAAGGGGGCGCTACAGAGCCATTTTGCCACGCCCATTTACAAAAACCATAAAATATCAAATTTTTCGCCAAGACTGGCTTGCTTTGGTGAATTTGGAAAAGCTCAGACCATGTGGAGTCAAGTTATGAGGGTTTTAAATTTCATGGCGAGGCATCGAAATTCGCCGCGTCACCACGGCAACCAGGAATGACGGGCGAAAAAGCTTTTGATAGCTTTTCATCTCCAATGTCTCAAGATGACTCTGTGCGAATTTGAAGTTGATGGGATGAAATCTGTAGGACTAGTTTGTTCAAATATGATGCCTGGAAATGACCAAAAAATTCACCAAAATATAGCATTTTCCCAAGATGGCCGACTTCCTGTTGGACTTAGGGTATGGGTCCAAATGGCGTTTTTGTGCGTCTGGAGATGATACATAAACCTACCGAGTTTCATTCTTCTATGTCAATCGGGAAGGCTGAGGTTCAATTTTGAAATATTCAAGGGGGCGCTATTGAGCCGTTTAGTCACGCCCATCCCATTGAAGTATATAGGATGTTTAATGAACCCGCTCCAGACGTGTGTGTTGAGTTTCGTTACTGTGGACGCATCATTTGCCCCTGAAAACTGTAATCGTATTTTCATGGCGTTGAATGTGTTGTCATGGCAACGGTATTTGATGATGGCTCATGAGTTGCAGAATGTAGCATCACCAAGGTCTTATGTCTCAGCTGAGTTAATTTCAGGTATAAATACTTAAGATTATGGGAGTAATCAGTGAAAGACTGAAGCAAGTGACTTCCTGTTGCCACTAGGTGGCGCTATGACTGTCACTAAATATGAGACTGTACACGTGTTCAGACCGGGACACTGAACAAGCATCTGAAATTTGGAAAAGCTCAGACCATGTGGAGTCAAGTTATGAGGGTTTGAAATTTCATGGCGAAGGATCGAATGGTGAAGGAAATTGTCGGCGCCGCCACGGCCAAACCGGATCCCTAATCAGAAAGTTTTTGATAACTTTTCATCTCCAATGTCTCAAGATGTTTCTGAGTGAATTTGAAGTCGGTCAGATTAAATCTGTAGGAGGAGTTCGCTCAAATGCGATGCGTGGAAATCGCCAAAAACTTATATTCGATACAAAATGGCCGACTTCCTGTAGGAGTGAGGGTATGGGTACAAGAGACTTTTTTGTGCGTCTTTACACGATACATATGTGTACCGAATTTCGTTTGTCTAGGACAATCTCAGGGGTGGGGCTCGCTTTTTTAAATTTTCTAGGGGGCGCTACAGAGCCATTTTGCAACGCCCATTTATGCAAACCATAAAATATCAAATTTTTCGCCGGGTCGGACATGATTGCACATTTTGGTGACTTTTCGGGCACGTTTAGGCTGTCAAAAAGGCGTTCGTTGTGGGAGACGAATAATAATAATAAGAATCTTGACGATTACAATAGGGCCTTCGCACTGTAGTGCTTGGGCCCTAATAATAATTAAAACTGCAAGCAGTGATGAACGGGCCCTCGCGCCCCCATGCACCGCCTTGTACGCGCATGTCGGTGCATGCTGCAGTCACACGGCAGACACAGCGGGCACGTAGACGTCTTGGCACCGGGGCTTGTAATGAACACTGTGTGATGGGGCTAAGTCACATTGCATGTGTCCACTAGGTGGGGCTAGAGATCACCCACTAATTACATGTCATGTTGCAGTGTGTGATTTGGAGAACACATCCTGTAAATTTCATGTAAATAGGATAATGTTTGTCATGTGAGGCTGACTTCCTGGGTCCAGTAGGTGGCGCTGTGTATTTGACACAGTATTGATGCATAGATGTGTTTAGGGCGGGACCCTCTACATGCATGATGAATTTGGTGTGGATCAGACAATGCCTGTAGGAGTTATAAGGACTTCCTGCCTAATGGCGAAGCATCGAAATTGTCTGCACAGCCACGCCCAACAGGAAGAAGTCATAAAAAAGCTTTTGATAACTTGTCATCTCCAATGTCTCAAGCTGACTCTGTGTGAATTTGAAGTGGATGGGATGAAATCTCTAGGAGTAGTTCGTTCAAATATGAGGTGTGGAAATGACCAAAACACTCACCAAAATTGAGCATTTTTCCCAAGATGGCCGACTTCCTGTTGGACTTAGAGTATGGGTCCAAATGGCGTTTTTGTGCGTCTGGAGATGATACATAAACCTACCGAATTTCATTCTTCTATGTCAATCGGGAAGTCTGAGGTTCAATTTTGAAATATTCAAGGGGGCGCTATTGAGCCATTTAGTCACGGCCATCCCATTGAAGTATATAGGATGTTAAATGACCCCACTCCAGACGTGTGTGTTGAGTTTCATTACCATGGAGGCATCCTTTGCCCCTGAAAAGTGTAATCGTATTTCATGGCGTTGAATGCGTTGTCATGGCAACAGTATTTGATGATGGGTCACGAGTTGCAGAATGTAGCATCACCAAGGTCTTATGTCTCAGCTGAGTCAATTTCAGGTGTAAATACTTAAGATTATGGGAGTAATTAGTGAAAGAATAAAGCAAGTGACTTCCTGTTGCCAGTAGGGGGCGCTATGACTGTCACTAAATATGAGACTGTACATATGTTCAGACGGGGACACTGTACAAGCATATTAAATTTGGAAAAGCTCAGACCATGTGGAGTCAAGTTATGAGGGTTTGAATTTTCATGGCGAAGGATCGAAATTCGCCACGTCACCACGGCAACCAGGAATGACGAGGGAAAAAGCTTTTGATAACTTTTCATCTCCAATGTCTCAAGATGATCCTGTGTGAATTTGAAGTGGATGGGATGAAGATTATGGGAGTAATTAGTGAAAGAATGAAGCAAGTGACTTCCTGTTGCCAGTAGGTGGCGCTATGACTGTCACTAAATATGAGACTGTACATGTGTTCAGAGCAGGACCCTGAACAAGCATCTGAAATTTGGAAAAGCTCAGACAATGTGGAGTCAAGTTATGAGGGTTTGAAATTTCATGGCGAAGCATCGAAATTCGCCGCGTCACCACGGCAACCAGGAATGACGTGGGAAAAAGCTTTTGATAACTTTTCATCTCCAATGTCTCAAGATGATTGTGTGTGAATTTGAAGTGGATGGGATGAAATCTCTAGGAGTAGTGCGTTCAAATATGATGCCACAATTTGCATTAAAATCAATATTTGATTCAAAATGGCCGACTTCCTGTTGGTGTTAGGGTATGTGTCCAAGAGACTTTTTGGTGCGTCTTGACATGTTGAACATGTGTACCAAGTTTCGTTTCTCTATGTCAATCTGTCACGAGGGGCTCGCTTTTATTGATTTTGTAGGGGGCGCTAGAGAGCCATTTTGACACGCCCATTTGTGCAGACCATAAAATATCGAAATTTTCGCCGGGTCTGGCTTGCGTGCAAACTTTGGTGACTTTTATGGCACGTTCAGGGGGGCAAAAAGGCCGTCGTTGTGAGAGAAGAAAAATAATAATAACTAGAACTGTTCGTACCGAACAGTTATGAACGGGGGCCAAGCCATCCGGCGCAACTCGTCCCCCACTTGACTCGCCCCCCACGCGACTCGCCCCGCGAAGCCCACGAAATATGGCCTAAAAGGACGACGGGGCTCTGGGCGTGCGTCAGGACACAGGCCAATGTCTGAGCCTCAGTATTCATTGTAAAGGGAAGTGCGAAAGGCTGAATGTGTGGCGATTTGGATTTGTCGTAATAAGTCCCGCCCACTTTCACCGATTGTTACGTAATTTTGCAGCTGGCCTCTGGAGTGATGTCTCATCATGCTCACCAAATTATGTGTGAATGCGATCATCTTTTAGGAAACTTGATATTTGTGGGTTTATAACGCCCCCTGTTGATTGATTTGCACCATATTTGGTAGAGAGCCTCTGGATGACTTACTGAACAAGTGACTTAAGTTTGACGTTAAAAGCATTTACTTTGACAAAAATATGAAACGATGTGTTCTTTTTAGCTAGCAAAAAAGATTGTTTGGCTATATGTAGAGCATTTTTTGGAGTACCAAAATTCTTTTGACATCTATTCACCAGACTCATCTGGAGATTATATGTGCCAAGTTTCATGCAGATAGCTCTTAAACTGTAGGAGGAGTTCAAAAAAGTTGGTTTTGCATATGCAGTGATTTAGCAAAGGAAATCTGCAGTAGAAGTGGGCGGGGCCTATGTCAAAAAATCCAGCTCTATTCAGGGAATACATGGATATGAGGTATATGAATGTGTCATTTAAAATGTGGAAGTTACAGGCAAAAACGCGTTTGTATCCGTTATAGCGCCACCTAGTGGAGTAGATGTGCTATTTTTGTTGTGGAAGATCTGTGTCCTATTCTATATGTACCCTATAAATTTCACAACCCTCATCGTAAGAGTTCAGCTAAAATAAATGCTTGTTGTTTATGTACTAATAAGCCACGCCCACATTGACCAGTCATGACCACCTTCAATATATGGCCTCAGGAATGGCTCTGCATCATACCTACCGAATTTGGTAAAAATCTGTAAAGCCGTTCAAGAGATATAAATTTCCTAGATTTGCAGCGCCCCCTAGTGGTCAACATTCACAAAACTTGGCTCATACCCTCACAGTCACATGCCAACCAAGGATCTGACATTTGGTGTTAATAGCATTTAGTTGGACCGAGATATCCAACAGTTAGCATGTTCATAGCTAGCTACAGAAATTAATTTGTTAATAATTTGCGCCTACCTTGGCCGAGCAAAATTCTTTTGATAAGTTAAGATCAGGTTGAGCTGGGCAGTGTACGTGCCAAGTTTCACGCAGATCGGACAAAACCCCGAGGAGGAGTTCGGAAAAGTAGGTTTTCCAGTTTTTGCGATTTTGCGCAAAAAATTTCTAGGCGGAAATGGGCGTGGCCAATGGCAAAGTGATTCAGCTCTATTCAGGGAATCTGGGGATATAAGGTTTTTGAATGTGCGACATACGGTGTGAGAGTTATAGGCCAAAACGCGTTTTCCTTACTTATAGCGCCCCCTGCAGGCGGACATATGTAGTTTTTTGCGTCTGAGGTACGTGCAGGGGTCTGGACCAACCCTCCAAATTGCACCGCCATCCCTTGCATGGTGTAGCCTGCAGCACCAGTTTTATCAACGGAAAAATAAAAATAATAATAATAAAAATCAACACAAAAACAATAGGGTTCCTAGCACCGCTGGTACTAGGAAACGCGTCTGCTTGCATACGCGTTTCCTCGTCCCCTCGGGCTTGGCCCCCTAATAATTAAAACTGCAAGCAGTGATGAACGGGCCCTCGCGCCCCCACGCACCACCCCGTACGCGCAATGGCGTTTTTGTGCGTCTGGAGATGTTACATAAACCTACCGAATTTCATTCTTCTATGTCAATCGGGAAGACTGAGGTTCAATTTTGAAATATTCAAGGGGGCGCTATTGAGCCGTTTAGTCACACCCATCCCATTGAAGTATATAGGATGTTAAATGACCGCACTCCAAACGTGTGTGTTGAGTTTCGTTACCGTGGAGGCATCCTTTGCCTCTGAAAACTGTAATCGTATTTTCATGGCGTTGAATGCGTTGTCATGGCAACAGTATTTCATGATGGGTCACGAGTTGCAGAATGTAGTATCACCAAGGTCTTATGTGTCAGCTGAGTCAATTTCAGGTGTAAATACTTAAGATTATGAGAGTAATTAGTGAAAGAATGAAGCAAGTGACTTCCTGTTACCAGTAGGTGGCGCTATGACTGTCACTAAATATGAGACTGTACATGTGTTCAGACCAGGACACTGAACAAGCATATTAAATTTGGAAAAGCTCAGAGCATGTGGAGTCAAGTTATGAGGGTTTGAAATTTCATGGCGAAGCATCGAAATTCGCTGCTTCACCACGGCAACCAGGAATGGCGGGGGAAAAAGCTTTTGATAACTTTTCATCTCCAATGTCTCAAGATGATTCTGTGTGAATTTGAAGTGGATGGGATGAAATCCCTAGGACTAGTTCGTTCAAATATGAGGCCTTGAAATCATCAAAAAACTCAACACAATTGAGCATTTTTCCAAGATGGCCGACTTCCTGTTGGACTTATGGTATAGGTCCAAATGGGGTTTTTGTGCGTCTGGAGATGATACATAAACCTACCGAATTTCATTCTTCTATGTCAATCGGGAAGGCTGAGGTTCAATTTTGAAATATTCAAGGGGGCGCTATTGAGCCGTTTAGTCACGCCCATCCCATTGAAGTATATAGGATGTTAAATGACCCCACTCCAGACGTGTGTGTTGACTTTTGTTACCGTGGAGGCATCCTTTGCCCCTGAAAACTGTAATCGTATTTTCATGGCGTTGAATGCGTTGTCATGGCAACGGTATTTGATGATGGGTCACGAGTTACAGACTGTAGCATCACCAAGGTCTTATGTCTCAGCTGAGACAATTTCAGGTGGAAATACTTAAGATTATGGGAATAATTCATGAACAAATGACGCAAGTGACTTCCTGTTGCCAGTAGGTGGCGCTATGGCTGTCACTAAATATCAGACTGTACATGTGTTCAGAGCAGGACGCTGAACAAGCATATTAAATTTGGTAAAGCTCATACTATGTGGAGTCAAGTTATGAGGGTTTGAAATTTCATGGCGAAGCATCGAAATTCGCCGCGTCACCACGGCAACCAGGAATGACGGACGAAAAAGCTTTTGATAACTTTTCATCTCCAATGTCTCAAGATGAGTCTGTGTGAATTTGAAGTGGATGAGATGAAATCTCTAGGACTAGTTCGTTAAAGTACGAGGAGTGGAAAACGCCAAAATCGCACATATTTTTCAAAATGGCCGACTTCCTGTTGGAGTGACGTCATGGGCCCAACTGACTTTTTTGTGCGTCTGGACATGATACATATATATACCAAATTTCGTTCATGTACGTCAATCTCTCACATTTTTATATTCAATAGGGGCCGCTAGAGAGCCATTTTGGCACGGCCATTTCTGCAAACCATAAAATATCAAAATTTTCGCCGGGTCTGGCTTGCGTGCAAACTTTGGTGACTTTTAAGGCACGTTCAGGGGGGCAAAAAGGCCATTGTTGTGGGAGAAGAAGAAGAATTAAAACTGCAAGCAGTGATGAACGGGCCCTCGCGCCCCCACGCACCGCGCCGTACGCGCATGCCGGTGCGTGCTGCAGTCACACGGTAGACACAGCGGGCACGTAGGCGTCTTGGCACCCGGGCTCGTAATGAACGTTGTGTGATGGGGCTAAGTCACATTGCATGTGTCCACTAGGTGGCGCTAGAGATCACCCACCAATTACATGTCATGTTGCAGTGTGTGATGTGGAGAACACATCCTGTAAATTTCATGTAAATAGGATAATGTTTGTCATGTGAGGCTGACTTCCTGTGTCCAGTAGGTGGCGCTGTGTATTTGACACAGTATTGATGCATAGATGTGTTCAGGGCGGGACCCTCTACATGTGTGATCAATTTGGTGTAGACGGGACAATGTCTGTAGGAGTTATAAGGACTTCCTGCTTCATGGCGAAGCATCGAAATTGTCTGCACAGCCACGCCCAACAGGAAGAAGTCATAAAAAAGCTTTTGATAACTTGTCATCCCCAATGTCTCAAGCTGACTCTGTGTGAATTTGAAGTGAATGGGATGAAATCTCTAGGAGTAGTTCGTTCAAATATGAGGCGTGGAAATGACCAAAACACTCACCAAAATTGAGCATTTTTCCCAAGATGGCCGACTTCCTGTTGGATTTAGGGTATGGGTCCAAATGGCGTTTTTGTGCGTCTGGAGATGATACATAAACCTACCGAATTGCATTCTTCTATGTCAATCGGGAAGTCTGAGGTTCAATTTTGAAATATTCAAGGGGGCGCTATTGAGCCATTTAGTCACGGCCATCCCATTGAAGTATGTAGGATGTTAAATGACCCCACTCCAGACGTGTGTGTTGAGTTTCGTTACCGTGGAGGCATCCTTTGCCCCTGAAAAGTGTAATCGTATTTCATGGCGTTGAATGCGTTGTCATGGCAACAGTATTTGATGATGGGTCACGAGTTGCAGAATGTAGCATCACCAAGGTCTTATGTCTCAGCTGAGTCAATTTCAGGTGTAAATACTTAAGATTATAGTAGTAATAAGTGGCAGAATGAAGCAAGTGACTTCCTGTTGCCAGTAGGGGGCGCTATGACTGTCACTAAATATGAGACTGTACATTTGTTCAGACTGGGACACTGAACAAGCATATTAAATTTGGAAAAGCTCAGACCATGTGGAGTCAAGTTATGAGGGTTTGAATTTTCATGGCGAAGGATCGAAATTCGCCGCGTCACCACGGCAACCAGGAATGACGAGGGAAAAAGGTTTTGATAACTTTTCATCTCCAATGTCTCAAGATGATCCTGTGTGAATTTGAAGTGGATGGGATGAAGATTATGGGAGTAATTAGTGAAAGAATGAAGCAAGTGACTTCCTGTTGCCAGTAGGGGGAGCTATGACTGTCACTAAATATGAGACTGTACATGTGTTCAGACCAGGACGCTGAACAAGCATATTAAATTTGGAAAAGCTCAGACCATGTGGAGTCAAGTTATGAGGGTTTGAAATTTCATGGCGAAGCATCGAAATTCGCCGCGTCACCACGGCAACCAGGAATGACGTGGGAAAAAGCTTTTGATAACTTTTCATCTCCAATGTCTCAAGATGACTCTGTGTGAATTTGAAGTGGATGGGAAGAAATCTCTAGGAGTAGTGCGTTCAAATATGATGCCACAATTTGCATTAAAATCAATATTTTGATTCAAAATGGCCGACTTCCTGTTGGTGTTAGGGTATGTGTCCAAGAGACTTTTTGGTGCGTCTTGACATGATGAACATGTGTACCAAGTTTCGTTTCTCTATGTCAATCTGTCACGAGGGGCTGGCTTTTATTGATTTTGTAGGGGGCGCTAGAGAGCCATTTTGACACGCCCATTTGTGCAGACCATAAAATATCAAAATTTTCGCCGGGTCTGGCTTGCGTGCAAACTTTGGTGACTTTTAAGGCACGTTCAGGGGGGCAAAAAGGCCGTCATCGGGAGAGAAAAAAAATAATAATAATAATCATGGCAAAAACAATAGGGCTTCGCGCTGGTCAGCGCTCGGGCCCTAATAATCATGGCAAAAACAATAGGGCTTCGCGCTGGTCAGCGCTCGGGCCCTAATAATCTGGACGATTACAATAGGGCTTCGCGCTGGTCAGCGCTCGGGCCCTAATTAAAGCTGCAAGCAGCGATGATCGAGCCCAAGCTCCCCCACGCACCGCCCCGTACGCGCATGTTGGTGCATGCTGCAGTCACACGGCAGACACAGCGGGCACGTAGACTTCTTGGCACCCGGGCTCGTAATGAACATTGTGTGATGGGGCTAAGTCACATTGCATGTGTGCACTAGGTGGCGCTAGAGATCACTCACCAATTATATGTCATGTTGCAGTGTGTGATGTGGAGAACACATCCTGTAAATTTCATGTAAATAGGATAATGTTTGTCATATGAGGCTGACTTCCTGTGTCCAGTAGGTGGCGCTGTGTATATGAAGCAGTATTGATGCATAGATGTGTTCAGGGCGGGACCCTCTACATGTGTGATCAATTTGGTGTAGGTGGGACAATGTCTGTAGGAGTTACAAGGACTTCCTGCTTTATGGCGAAGCATCAAAATTGTTTGCACAGCCACGCCCAACAGGAAGAAGTCATAAAAAAGCTTTTGATAACTTTTCATCTCCAATGTCTCAAGATGACTCTGTGTGAATTTGAAGTGGATGGGATGAAATCTCTAGGACTAGTTTGTTCAAATATGAGGCCTGGAACTGACCAAAAAACACACCAAAATATAGCTTTTTTCCCAAGATGGCCGACTTCCTGTTGGACTTAGGGTATAAGTCCAAATGGCGTTTTTGTGCGTCTGGAGATGATACATAAACCTACCGAATTTCATTCTTCTATGTCAATCGGGAAGGCTGAGGTTCAATTTTGAAATATTCAAGGGGGCGCTATTGAGCCGTTTAGCCACGCCCATCCCATTGAAGTATATAGGATGTTAAATGAACCCACTCCAGACGTGTGTGTTGAGTTTTGTTACGGTGGACGCATCCTTTGCCCCTAAAAACTGTAATCGTATTATCATGGCGTTGAATGTGTTGTCATGGCAACGGTATTTGATGATGGGTCATGAGTTGCAGAATGTAGCATCACCAAGGTGTTATGTCTCAGCTGAGTTAATTTCAGGTGTAAATACTTAAGATTATGTGAGTCATTAGTGAAAGAATGAAGCAAGTGACTTCCTGTTGCCAGTAGGTGGCGCTATGACTGTCACTAAATATGAGACTGTACATGTGTTCAGACCGGGACGCTGAACAAGCATCTGAAATTTGGTAAAGCCATGTGGAGTCAAGTTATGAGGGTTTGAAATTTCATTGCGAAGGATCGAATGGTGAAGGAAATTCTAATCAGAAAGTTTTTGATAACTTTTCATCCCCAATGTCTCAAGATGTTTCTGAGTGAATTTGAAGTCGGTCGGATTAAATCCCTAGGAGGAGTTCGCTCAAATGCGATGCGTGGAAAACACCAAAATGATGCCAAAAACGCAGATTCGATACAAAATGGCCGACTTCCTGTAGGAGTGAGGGCATGGGTCCAAGAGACTTTTTTGTGCGTCTTTACACGATACATATGTGTACCGAATTTCGTTTGTCCAAGACAATCTCAGTGGTGGGGCTCGCTTTTTTAAATTTTCTAGGTGGCGCTACTGAACCATTTTTTCTCGCCCATTTTCGTGATCCTTAAAATATCAAATTTTTCGCCGGGTCGGACATGATTGCACATTTTGGTGACTTTTCGGGCACGTTTAGGCTGTCAAAAAGGCGTTCGTTGTGGGAGAGGAATAATAATAATCTTTACGATTACAATAGGGCCTTCGCACTGTAGTGCTTGGGCCCTAATAATCTTGACAGATACAATAGGGCTTCGCGCTGGTCAGCGCTCGGGCCCTAATAATCTTGACAGATACAATAGGGCTTCGCGCTGGTCAGCGCTCGGGCCCTAATTAAAGATATTTCTACATTATGATTATGATGAACCCTCACATACTGTTCATATTCTGAGCCGTCACAGTATTTCCTCACATAATTAGTCTCTATAACAAACTTCTGAACTACAAATCATTCATAAAGACTCATGAGTTACACATAAACATGATTAATCCTTAATGAAGCTTTCAGAGAGCAGAGAGAGTTTATGATTAAAACTATATATAAAAGACATTATATTATGGTCCAATGTTACATAAAACATTAGAGCTAAAAAAAATATTTTTAAAGCTCTTGAATATAAAAATGGGTCACATTTGACCCTGAACACTATGTGAGGGAAAATACTGTTAAAGCACTAAATATTATAGTTAGGAATGTTATAGTTATATGTCATCTGTTTATAATTACATTACAGTGTGTTATAAAAAGCCTTCTTAGAGATGATCAAATAAAGTTTTACCATTATTTTGACATTTGACACTTCTGGCACCATATATACAGATCACCACTATGAGAATGTAGTCCCAGACAGAGATGAATGTATGTGGAAGGTCTTTACAGCCATCACCCTGAATACACACACACACACACACACACACACACACACACACACACACACACACACACACACACACACACACACACACACACACACACACACACACACACACAAAGACACACACACACACAAAGACACAGACACACACACTCTCTCCTGTCTCCTGCAGTGAGGCTGGCTGCAGACGGAGGCCGGTGCATCTTTAATTAAAAAGAGAGAGTGAAGAAGAAGCCGAGTATCTGTGTAAAGCAAACCTAATTAAAGCTCCTACCACATCCATGCCTCTCTGCACACTCTCCTTAAACACTAAATCAAGCCCATTCTTCTCCAACAATTGAAAAACAACGGAATTTGTGCCTCAGCGAAAACAAACAATACCGCCTTATTTGAGTCATTTTTAAACATTTATTTTAGTTGTATTGATCCCCTTCCATGCAGTGTGGCTGTAGCAGAGAACAAAGCCAATCCTCCAGGTGCTCTCAGTATGCAGTGCTGTGATGGAAGATTGCCCGTTGGCTTAAATATAACAAAGGAAGATACTGATGATATTGGGATATAAAACGACTTAATTTTACAGAAATTAAATAGATCACTTTGAAAGTCCAAATAATATTGTGTGGGTGTGAAACAAAGCTACTATCTGTATTTGGATTTCCATTTGGATGTAGGCCATGCAAACCACACAATCATCTACTGCCTCAATTAAACTAATGTGGTTTAAAGTTTTAATATATGTGTGACTTCAATTACAATATATAGTAGTGGAATATATAGATTATACACAGAAATGATCTGTATTTGAACCACCACCTCAAATGGAATGTATGTATGAGGAGAAAGCCCAGATGAAAATGCAGTCTTCGATAAAAAAGTTGTAAAGGTACTCATAAAAAAATGTGCCATAACAAAACAAAATCAAATGAAAGCATGAGGTGGGCCCTACATGGGTTAAATGTGGGCTACGTGAGTACTGGGTGGGCATGGACTTGAATTGGGCAAATGTTGCAGGTCCCACATGCTTTCAGTAACATGTGAAGCCCATGTGGGCTGACTGTATGAGCCCAACAAAGGATGTAAGTGGGCTAAGCAGGCATGGGCATAAACAGGACAAACTGTATGAGCTCTATATTGTTTCAGAAACATGGGCCCTACATGTAGGCTGACTAAATGGCCCCCATTTAAAAAGTCCATTCTGATCCCACTTGGAATCATTCAGGCAAACATATGGGACCTACATGGGTCTCACCCAAATAGGACCCACCTGAAACCCAGTCAGAACACACTAAAAACCCATATGGACAAACACAGGTGGGGCCTGTGGACAAACCCACATGGGACCCATATTGCAGCCCAAATTTAACCCGTCTGGGGCCCACATGGACATGCTGGCTGGAAAAGAAAACAGTAAATAATACAATTTAAAAAAAGAACTTTTTTGATAAACATTCTGCATGCACTCTTGTAGTGTACAATTAGCTCTGTCCTCATGTACTGTACTGGAGTACATGTACTTGGACTGTATTTAAATATGGTTTCCAAGTTGTTTATGGACAATTATCCATAATTGAATCATGACTAACTAGATGGAGTGAGGCAAATAATGTCTAACAGGTCAAATCAAAGGGGAAAGAAATGAATGAAAGAATACAAATACTGATCATGTCATTGTATTTGCATCTGTTTTGACAGCATTATCTGTTCATATCCAAATCATGTGTTTATTAGAAGTTACATGTGTAATATACAGTAAATGATGCTGTATATGTGTACAGCACCAGTCAAAAGCTTGGACTAACCTTTCCTATTATTTTGAATGAGAATGTGTGTCGTCTCTGTAGTAGAAGGAGGAGTTATATGGAATCCCTTTCAACACACTGTCTATTGCTCCTCTTTTATATTTATGTTTCTTTGGTTGCATTGCATTCTGGTTAATGGTCTATACAGTAGATGATCAGCTGACTGTAACACTGGCTCCTAGAGAGATATTATAAAAATGAGATGCATCACACAGCAGATAATTACCAGGATATATAACACTAACAACATATGACTCAATGATCCATTACAGTACTTATGTGTCAGTATGGTCTGCTTCATTCATGCAAAAAAACAACAACAACTATTTTCCACATGTGTCTCTTTCCTGAATGTGTCATGTTCTGGAAGCTGTGGCAGCTCTGGCTCCAGCTTGTTTGCATTTCCTCACTTCTCATCCAAGAACAGTTGGCCTGAACACTGAGAGCCAAATGAAAATGAGGAATGATCTGAGACCAGGTCGTTCTGTGTTTCAGCCAAATGTTTTAATCACCAGGTTTACTGTCCCTGTTTGTGTGTTTTTGTGTGTGTGTGTGTGTTTTTTTTCCTTCAAATTTCTACTTTCTAATTTCAGTTGCTTTTCTTTTTTTTCTTCTTTTTTTTGTATTTGAAAAGGACCATGTACATTTTTAGACATTAGCGTTGCCATTTGATACACTGGACCAGAGATAGGTAACAGCTAGTTCATGTGCACTCTATTAAAAAAACTAAACATAATACAATGATAAAGAACACAAAATATAAAGTTCCACATAATAACACATCACACATATCCATAATGTCAACTAGAATGACTAGTGAATGCTTGTCCAATTGAAATCCAGAATACAGACTCATTCAGCCACATGCACACTTGTATATATCATCAGGAATTTATGTATATTGTAGATTTATAGTTGATATATATATTGCAGATTATTGTTACACAGAGATTGTTTATTGTATTTTTTTATTTCTAATTCTTTCACCATTATGGGGCTACTGTTGTGTCAGTTGTTTTATTTCTCACAAGAGAGATCAATAAAATATAATATATATATATATATACCTTTCCTTAGCTCATATAAGACCAGAGGATAGATGTGAAGTCAGTGTTAGTCATTTTTATTAATGTGCTGTTTAATTTGCTTTTAAAAGTAGTGAAGGAGCTGCAGCTCTTCATATCATCAGGTGGTTAGGCTTACAGAAAAAGCAGACTGCTCAGACACAGTGGGATGAAATGGTAAAATCTCATATAGAAGATATTCTGAAGGATATTATCAAAGTCACATAATAAAACTGTACAGTCACATAATAAAGGAAGAGTCAAACTATTTCCAGTTTGATGAATAAGGCACAAATAAAATGACCAAAGCTCAATAAATAGTTTTTCTTTAGTATCCTACAGTAATGTTGATGCATCAGGTTTTACAGTTTGTTTCTATATATTTATATATTTTCATCCTGGTATTCTGAACGGAAAGAACTCCTGATCTTTGATTGGCAGATTGTGAAGCGGAATTAAATAAAAGTAACATAATTAATTCTGTTTCAACTAATTGTTTGCAACACGTAGCATACTAAACACTTACCAGCTCTCTCTGTAAGAACTGGAATCTTAATTAAGTCTGATCTCAATCCACACAGTAGTACTAGTAGTAGTGTTATTATTATGTACATGTGTAGTATATGACTTTAAAATAAAGCCAGCCTTAAAATCATAGGATACAATTATAAAGCGGAACACCCAACTATTGTGAAGATTACTGGAAGAAATGTTCTGATCCTTTATAAGTAAAAGTAGCAATACCACAGTGTAATCATACTCACTGCCAACATTCATATAAGCCACATGAGTATGCACTTAAAGACAATATAGCACATCACATCTGGTAGAGCCTTGTGACGTGTGAGGAAATCTAAGATTGGGCCGATATGAATTCATATTAGCAATCCTGAGATCCCAACATGGGGTCAGGTGTTCACTGGCAGGGAGTTTCTAGATAAAGATGTAATCAAGCTGCAGTATGGGAGGTGTTTGGTCCATACTAGGAACTATAAAATATTTTAATCTGCCTCGTGTGAGTTCCTCCCTTTTATAGGAGTGCAACACTAAATGGCTGGAGTGCTCTCTGAAGTATTAAAAAGAATGGAATGGTTATAATACTGGATTACTATTGGTTTTATTATTATATTACTAGCTGGTTGAGGAGGAGGTCATTAGCAGTAAAACTGACAACAGAAGTAGTACAATTCAATTGGTTGATTTACAACACATGACTACATCTGATGTATTTTGCAGTACTGAGCCTGAGTTTGTACATTCTTCTATGTTTTGGAGCATTATGAGAGCAGCTCTCCCACTCTCTCTCTCCCACAGTGACTAATAAAACCTGAGTTGTTTCTGTGTAAGTGGAAGCAGGCCTGCTCCTTGCTCTCCTAAGACATTACACAGTATATTATCTGCAGCTCTAGCCATTAGCCTAAAGGTACTTCATTTCCAGCACAACATTACGGGAGTGATTTCCAAAGTAGATAAACTGTTGATAGGCCAAGATCTCAACAGTAATTACATCATGTTTTATAGTACATAATCCCTGAGAAAATGATGAGAAGCTGGATGAAAGTGTGCATCAATCAAATGTAACAAACCCAATTATTGTCAGCCCTCCCTCCTTTTTTTCGTCGCCGCTCGCAGCCATCACACATCTCCCCATGACTCAATCCTGATATGGCAATTACAGCTGCGGAGAGTCTTTGCTAATAACTGCAATCCAATCACTTCACAGCACGCGCGGAAGGAAAGAAGGCCCGCGATAAATAATGACAACCCACAATTTACTTGATATTGTTATTTTTACCGCTTGCCTCCTAAATAACAGGATCATAAGTAGCTTTAATTTTTGCTTCCCTCTACATGTTTCCCTCCACTATTACTGCTGTCACATGGTACATATGCTCTGCCTACACATACTCACATACACAGGAGATATGGAGGGTAAACAAGTGAGATCATAGTCATGTAATGTAAACTCACAGATTACTAGTAATGTAACCATTTCAATGACTTCATCAAAATAATGTAACTGATTACATTTTGATGACTTTTCTAATTATCTAACTAATCATGTGATATTGAGGTAGGGTCTGGTGAGAAGCCATTCATTTCCTCCTATTTGAGGCAGGATCAACGAATGTCAATCAAATGCTTCTGTACGCTACTGGACAAACTTACAGCCAATCATATCAACGATACACAATGACGTATTCACAGCGTGTAGGGAGCAGTGTGAACACTTCCTGTTTATGAAGAACAATCATGTAGCCCAAGTTTGTTTGTTCTATTTTCAAAGTTAACTTGCCTTCCAATTTATTTAGCACACAATCTACTGCTGCTTTGAACGGTTGCTGCACCTCCGTGGCCGCCATGCTGGATGGAAACAGAGTTACTCTACGGTCGTCATCGCTTAGAGCCCGCCTCCCCGTTCTGTGATTGGTTCCCTATCTCAGGCAAAGATTTTGTCTTGGTGGCCATGCTAACTTTCTGAGCCAAGTAGAATGTCGCTGAAAAGAGAGCATGGGTTTACCCAGGCTAGTAAGTGTTACCATTAAGCACCAACATCTAAGTTCAGCTGTTTTTCATGGATACTGACATGATTTATAAGAGACATCATTTCTTACAAAGCAACATTAGTCTCTCATTTGAAAATGTATTCATTAAAAAAAATGCATTGTTAGGAATATAAAATACAAATATTTGATGAAAAAAGTCAAAAGTCTGGTATGAGCTTAACTGGTAGTGTGACTCAATTTAAGCCCATGTGTTCTCCAAATAAGCCCACGTCATGATTTATTTACTGAATATACTTCATATATAATTCCATGACATATTAAAGATTACACTTACACTTATATTTTAATGAAATGTTACTGTTACATGGAACTACTTAGTTAGTAACAACACTGGACATAGTAAATTATAATACTGCAGTACTACATTACATAAGAATCACTGCATGTTGGTCCAGTTATGGTGCATTTTTCATTATTTTAAGGATAGAGGCAAGGCTGGGGAACCAACTAGGGAAAACATGCAAATGCACTAGACCCCCAGATACTCACAAGGCCCACATTCTCCAGGTTGTGCCAGTCATTTCACAGTATTTTAATGAAGTGAACTGTTTTTAACACTGCATGCACCAGTATAACATGTTCCATGGCCTATCTTCCATGCAAGCCTATGTTATTTCACTGTATACCCTGCTGACATGATGCATTAGTCAAGATAAGTTACCTCTAACTAACCACTCATTGCTAATCAATACAAAGCAGTACACAGACAATAGGACAATCAGGGGGTCAACATGGCTTACAGCTATTTTGTTTTTCCCCACTTGTGTGTGATGTTGTATTCACTGTAAAGATATATTTGTGATTTTAGACTCTAGAAATAAAAGAGACTGGAGTCTAAATTCATCCAGACAACCACACCTGCACTGGCTATTTTACAAATGTTTGAGCCACCAACACAAATCTGTGAAATATACTTCAAATTATTATTTTTTAAACCAATGTATTTATTGATTGAATCTGTATATAACAGAAGTCCTTCAAACTTACTTTTAGTACCTACCTTTTAACTGTGTCTGTCACTGTGTACTTTATGAGCATGGATTTTCTGATTTCTTTTTTCATTGTGTTTTTTTCCCTCTGTGTGAAACACTTTGGATCAACCATATTGTGTTTTAAGTGCTATATAAATAAAGTTGAAGTTGAAGTATTATGTATTATTTATTTAACAGTTTAATTACATTTCCTGCATATTTTATATCATCCTACACTATAGTTGAATTGATTTTTGCATCACACAAAACCAGTGAGAAGAAACAGCTGATGAGTTGGGAATGTTCTGTCAAACTATAAAGTTAAGAATGAATTTTGCTGCTTGACTTTTGAGTCAAGGACAAGAAGTTCTCCATCCTCATCCTCTGATGAAGACTCATTGCCTGTGTCAGGAAACACTCTCTATAACGCATTATATTTACTCTGCTCCATTTTAATTATGTGTCTGAATTCTGAGTGTGTAGATGTAGAGTGCCCTTGAAAAAAAAGTAGAGTCCATGAATGTGCACCACACTATTAACAATCCCACAATGCAATGCACTGAACTGTATTAGAAATGTACATTACTGCTGTTGAACTCTACAACTGAGAGTGATCACACAAATTGATAATTGAGTAAAAGCTCAAAATCTTGAATTGCTCATTATTGAGTGAACTGTTGATTATCTATTATATAGGTAGGAGTGAATGAGAGTATAGTGTAGGGATTTCAAACACAGGCATTGTGTGTATCCTTGAGGAGTGCATTACTTTCCTCAAAAATATATACAAAGCTTTTTTTTTTAACTTTTTAAACTCTACATTGTCCTCATTTCTTTCTTTTTAAGAAAGAATTTTTTACCTTTACCTTTACTTCTTACAGCACAGACTGTCAATCAGCATAATGGTGTGAAAGCAACTGCAGGAGGTGAATTGAACCAGTTGTGTGTTAATGTGAGTGGGTTGCACTCTGTTAAAGCATGGCTCCATAGCACAACTATTGGTTAAAAACTCCACAAGGGCGCTATATGTTGGGTCTTGACCCTTACATACTGTACAGATTGGGGTATTTCTCAGTATCCCCTCATTATTAAAAACTCTATACAACATTCCAGAACCACAAATCATTCATGTGTACCTCATCAGTCATAAATAATCATCTGTCAGAGAGCAGAGAGAGTGTTATCTTTAGTTGTTATGCTTTTTGTTGATGGAGAAAAACATTATATAATGGTCTGGCATAATGCTTTGAATGACTGATGAATAAACTATTTTTGAATGGTGGTTTTGATTTTTTTTTTTTATTAATATGGTTCAAACACTCAACAAAATGTGTATCAGCTGCACAAAAACATTTTTTAGCAAGTTGAAATATTTCTTTTTTCTATGTTCTGGGTCACATGAGGTTAAGTCATCACATTTCTGCCTAAAATGAAAGATGTGAAGGTGTTTTTCTTCTCTCAAAAGTAAAAATGCACATACAAATTAGATCCTGACCAGTATCTTAAAGGTTAAGGTTGTTGCAATTCTTCTCTGCATTGCCACAATGTGATTCTAGTGGAGAATAATAAAACACATTTCTTTTCATCTATGTTGTTTTTGCAAAGCAGTTAAACTTGGATGATATGTAGTCAAGGTAAAAACACAACTGGCATTAAAAAACCCCATAATATGCAATACTGTATGTGCTGCATTTAGTCTAAACTTCTCAGCTTCACAGAAATATGACATGACATCAGTGTGTGTTTCCTGTGTAGCTACTAAAGCCAAAGTATGCCTGCCTTAACACAGCCACATAAGAGGATCTGTTTTTTTTTCATTCCCTCCTTTTCCTTAAAGTTCTGTCTGAATTCCTCGGCTGTTGGCACGACTGTCAAGAGAGACAATAACACAATACGTCTGATAAATTGTTCGATAGGAGACAGAGCCTTAAACCATGAAATCTTATTGGACGATCAATCAGTCAATTTTCCCTGCCCGAGCCTGCTCCCACCAAATTGGAGTCCTCTACACTGGTGAAGTCAACTGGCAATTTGGCAGTGCAGTGCTTTGGGGTACTCTACTTCAATTGAGTCGGAGAGCAGCATCCCCAGAAAGTGCTCTAAAAAGAAAAGGCAGCTCAGGCAAAGCACTGAAGGATTTTTCAAGAGGAAAAGCTTAAAAATAATGACATCTTTGGAGGGAGTCTGTTATGGCTGAGAGCTGTTCTAGCCTTCTATAATTGGTCCCACATAAAGCACCATTACAATTTGATTTGGCTATAAACACACATTTAAAGCTGCTGTATTTAATTTGTGCTTTGTCAAATGGCTAGCAAAAATGGCAGTGAGAGGTAACAGTTTGAATTTTCTCCATTTCCTAGAAATCATGTTGAGTGATGTTAGTAAAGTCTATGAAATGACTTATGTTTACCAGCTGGGTCTGTGTGTTACTTTTTACCAAAGACTTCATCAAATACCAATCTGATGTGGGGCCTATGTTTTTTCCAACATTTTAAATTTGATTTAAAGACAAGTCACTCTAACAAACAGGGCCGGATGAAGTTGCTAAGGAACCATAGGAAGAAATGATACCAAATATACAAAGATATACAGAGTTTAAAACAACATTTTGATAGTTCCCTTCTATAAGACAGGGCCTCAACATGAGTAAAAATGCAGGAGTTGCCTAAAGGCCCTACTCCTTCAAGTTTGTATTCAGTGTTCCTGGTGCATATTACTAAGCAAATTTGCATTTATTCAAATTACCACAAACTTATTTGGGGTCTCCGAGGTTTTTCAGCCTCAGGGAAGTTGCCCACTTTGCCCAGTTGGCAAACCAGCCTTGATTAAAAAGATACCAATGCCATTAAGCATACACACCAGCAGCATTTCATTTGGAGAATTAAAAGAGTGATACTGTGTCCTGAATGCATAACAAACACTTATTCTGAATTTTAGAATGATCACTCGGATACCAAAGACTGTCCTGCTACTGAGACAGGGTTAGCAAGGGTGTGAGCATGGTGTTAATGGACTCTCCTACGGTATCTCACAATACATCCAACTAAATGGAAGAGCTGATATAGCTAAAAGGGAAAAGTTAAAATGTGATGGTTCCAGCAGCAGTTGAGAAAACAGACAAATAAATGGATGAATGTACCAGTATGGTGGAGACGATCAGGGATCGGTTGGATAAGGAATCAGAGACGTTGGTCGTCTTCCCCTTCTGGTTGTCTGTCATGTTCAGGCCACTTGGAGGGTCCCAGGTACCAATCTGAAAAACAAAACACACCCATTTAATCCTTCATCTAGCTCCAGGATATGAAGAGACTTATGAGGTTAAAGGAGCATACAGGATATAGACTGTAAAACAAGATCAACATTACTCCTCATTAGTTTTCAGGTAAAAACATCCATGTGAATGGAGGAAGGACAGTGTCATTGTTTAACTACACTCTTCATAATGCAACATGACAAACATGTTACATTATTCTTCTTTTTTCTTTAATTCGGGGGATAGTTCTGCTCTCAGTTTTGGAACTATAATTCCCATCATGCTTTGAGGGATGCAACATATATTTATATATACATATATTTAATTATAGCTTCACGAGACAATATTGACTTCAACGAGAAATATTGTCGCATTTTCGTCTCGCAAGATCTCGTGGTACGAGATCTCATCACACCCCTATTTGATACTGAAGAAAAATGAAAAAGGTGATGATTCTCAGGGAAGTTCTGAGTTACAGACAGTCTTTCTATTATTTCTAAGAAGATTAATGGATGTGCATGATGCTGATCAGAGATGATGGTATTCTTGGAGGTATAAGTCACACTAAATCTAAACATATGTCATATATTTTTGTGCTCTGAGTTATCAATCAAAGAAGGAGTTTTGATGCTAATTGTGGTGCACGTCTCTCCCCCTGTACTCTCCCTGGTAACTAAAAAACTTCAGATCTGGAAAAGATTGTGGTTCTGGTTAAAAAACAACAAAGCTGCAGGTATTTGAATGGATATGCCACACACTGATCCACCAGCCTACTTTCAACACTGGCACTGAACCTTTGTAATGTACATAAACCATGAGGTGTAGAATCTTTTAACATGAACGTAACATCAGCTGGCAGAGACACAAGTGTTTAACTGGTATCATCCTACACTAGCAAACACACGGGCAGACATGTACAGTATAGACACATACTGTACACAGACTGGTCTCCCTTTCCAGAGAATAATATGCAGCACCCTGAGGACACAGTTGACAGCCATGTGAACCCTCAACAATGTCAGGGGCCACTTTTTTCTAGTGTCCCCACAGGGAATCATGTTAGAGATGATCTAAGTTCTGGATCGGCCCTGTGGCCTGGAGGACGCTGAGGAGAACTCAAAAGGAGGAGGGGGGTGTGGAGGGGTTGCTGGGGAGGCAAAGAGGAAGAAGAGGATGGCGAAACTATCGGATCATGCCTCAAGGCTTCTCTTGTCCTCTCTCAGCTCTCCCTCAGGTCTCCACACCCGAGCCTCACCGTCAGTAACCCACCCGCTCCCCCCATCCAACCTCGCCGCCCTGAGCATCACTAGAAGGGACCACAAACACTCCAAACCCACACCAGCCACACACTCCTCGGGGCTCCTCTGATGCCCCGCGAGAGGGCCTGAGATAGGCTTTGAAATTGCAAATCAACTCTTTAATTCAGGCTTCATGAGGCTGGAGGGCTTCTGAAGGGGTTTTTATTAATAGAGTAAATTATTCATGGAGGTGCAGGCACACACAGCATACAGACCAGAGGTCAGGAGCTGCTGAGAGGCGAGCGCCGGTGAGGATGCTGAAGTGTGAAGTGTTTGCAGTTGCATGCGAGAATATTATTTGTGTCGGCTATGTTAGCAGGTTCTCTTCCCGCTGATAATCTCATGAATCTTAAATTGACTGCTGAAGATGTGGAGGGATGGCAATCCTAGGAAAAAGATGTAAACCATGAATGCAGCTGTTCATATGAGTGCACAAACACACGCATTCTACTTGACGTATAGATTTCAAGCTCATCTTGATACAATGCTCATATGTCAAATGTGCTGGTACAGTAAATTGAAAGGGTGACTGGTTGTTGTAGTCCTTCCTCCTGTCCACACTGTCTGGACTACAGCCAATATGTGGATTCATCAAGAGTACAGAAGTCCCTCTTTTTGTTTCATTTGAGTGTATTTCAATATTGAGCAGCAGAAAATAATTACAACATTCACTCTGCAGTATTTTGGTATTTGTTAAGCCTTCAAAATAATGAATTTATGACTAATCTGCATCATATTTCATGGTTTCACAGGTAACTGAAGTAGCACACTCCCACCAACGCAGGGCTAATGCAGTGCTGTTGTTAGGCTGAACACCAATAACTGTCCATTGCTTGTTACTTAGTGAAAAACAATGAAAAACACAGACAAAAAACATCTTGTATGCAAAGAGAGAGGAGGGTGTCGAGGACAGTAAAAGAAAACAGAAACAGCTTGAGTTCCTGGCAAGTCTGACTTTTTTTTTTTACATGCAAACACAGAATCAGAGCGAGGAAACAACCAGGGAGGTCCTGAGAAACTAAGCTGAAGTCATTTTGATGTTGTGGCCACAATCTGTACTGCAGGATCACATGATGATACATGTAAATGGTAAATAGACTGTACTTATATAGCATTCTTCTAGTCTTTTTGACCACTCAAAATGCTTTTACACTACATGTCACATTCACCCATTCACACACTGATGACAAGGCTCATCAAGAGGAAACTAACATTCACTCACACACTCACACACCATTGGTGCGGGCATCAGGAGCAATTTGGGGTTAAGTATCTTGCCCAAGGATACATTGATATGTGGACTGGAGGAGCTGAGAATTGACAGCCGCTCTAACTTCTGAGCCACAGCTGCCTCATTTAGCCCTCTGCTTATATTTCTTTTCTCAGTGCAAAGCATTTTGTTTACATGGGCTTCCCCATGAGATCACGTGAGATGGTGCATTAGTCCCCTGGGCATGATAATCTTATTATATCTTATTCTAAATTGTAATATCCTGTAGTGTGTGTGTTTTTAAGTCTTGAAGCATGTGCACGTGTGAGATTAGAGAGAAGAACAGCTGTGAGGTTCCTCCTCATGTGCGTAATACAACCCCATTTCAAAATTGGCTGAGATTTTAAAACTCCTGTAGTCTAAGCGTGGCTTAAGTATCCATGTGGGAGTCCAGCCAGAAAAGGGCTGTGGATGCCATTGGAAGCTTGAAAAAGTTTTTTTGTGTATGTGTGTGTGTTTGTGCCCAGTAAGCATATTTTATTGTAATGAATGTGGGGCAGCATCTTGAAACATTGTATACATCCATGGAGGAAAACACATTCATTTGTTTCATGTTTTATTGCAGCCAGCAGGAAAGGATCATTCCATGGCTTCTAAAGACAGATGCTATTATCACAGCAGCCAATCACTCTTTCAATGTACACACATACAGTATGTGAGTAGGACAATAAGATAGACTTGAACAGATCTGAAACTATCATGATGATATGTACCTCATATCCATGCTGTGTCTTGATCTAATGAAGCTGAGTTTATTTTATAATGTGTCTTCGGTATACACATTAAAATTGTATTACTATTCCTGCCTGTCAAAAAACAGATTGCGTGTCACTTCCACAGTTAAATTTACATAATTGAAACTTGATATTTGGGCTGTCCCAGTGGATTACTGAACTATAGCATGTAACACTGAAGTGAAGTTTCTCCCCCTCCTGACTGCCATGAAAGGCTTGAATTCTGGAGTCCACAGAAGTATAGTTCTGTGCTTTTTCCTGTGTCTGGCTTTACCTGACCACCACACTGCTCAAATGTCTGAGTCCTCCCTGCTAGTGGCTGCTACCTTTTATAACTAGTTGCTTAACTATGGTTATGCACATTTAGGCCTTGGCTACTGCCTTCTTTCCTATTTGTGTTCCCCAGCCACCTCACATCTATAATCCATGTCTCCACTCACCTCCCCATCTGGTTGTATTAGCTATGCCTGTCTTGCTGATAAGATTGCAGAGATGGAATTAATAATCTCCATGCTCTACCAGATCCAAGAAGCTAAGAGGTTAATGGACAAGTTCATATTCAGCCCAGAACAAACTGACACCACCTGTGCCCGACAGCCTGATGCCTCCGCTCCCGGTCCTGCTGCTGATTCTGCTATTTGTCCAGTCATTGTCCCTGATGAATCCTGGGTGCAGCTCAGGGGTAGACCTAAAGCACCAATCAACTCTACTCCATCTCATCACAAGCCCTGGTCTCGGGTCAGTGTTCATAGCAAGGGAGGGATGTGGTTATGTTGTACACTTCCTAACCATTGCATCCAGCTGGAAAATAAATTCAACATCCCCAACTTCTTCTGGTTGGGGAATCCTGGCCTCATCTATCTCCCCTGCCATCAAGTGGGACCCACAGCTCACTGATGCCTTCAATCCCTTAACCAGGCATACCTGGACACCCCCAAGGCTCCAAGGCTTGCTGCCCCATACCACACTCCCTCTTTGTCCACCCTTCAAGGTTCAATCATGAGGAAAGTTGATAAAATCTGCAGCAAGGTTTTACTTTCCAGGTGCTAAGGTGACCAAGCAACCCCTCGCCCAGGATGTTATTATCCATGTTGGTTGCAATGACATTCCCAGTCAGAAGAAGAACATTTGACTTGACTTGAGGTACATCAAAATTTGGATGCAGCACAACTTGTTAAAACTTAGATGATTAAGAACAAACTATTCTGACAAGCACTCTCTCAACTATATATAAAGCAAGAAACCTGTATTCTACCACAGACAACACTCCAGTATGTTCCAGACACATTTTACACTCAGCTTTCATTTGTATCATATATCAGTATCATCACCAAAACCTCATTCTTCCACTTCTCACCTCCTAATTCCAAAAAAATGGTATCCTCCTTTGTTACTTCCATATTAAATTACACTAATGCTTCAATATTTACAAAACTGCACTGTCCATATTCTCACATGCACCTCCTCACATCAACATACAACTATTTTACTGACCTTACACTGGATCCCTGTTCACTCCTCCAATGACTACAACATTCTCACATCAACCTACAAAGTTGTCCATGGATCTGTGTACACATTATCTGTTACGTTACCGAGACATGACCACCCTCCCACCCACTTTGCTCTTGTAGTCTACCCATTTTTCACCAACCCTGCTCTAACCTGAAAACTATTGGTGATAGAGCCTTCTGTTCCAGTACCCCTGACTCTTGATGGCTCTGCCTGAAGAGGTCAGGATGCTTTAAGAGAGTTCTTAAAAAACACTTTAAAAAATACAACCTGTTACAAATCATAGGAAAGGAGAGTCTATTCTATGTATGTAAATGAACGACTTAAACACACATATAAGAAGAAACTGTAGTCTATTTGTCTTTGTAATACTAATTAGGCTATCCATCTCATAGTGAAATAACAACTATGACGTCTATCAAAATGTCAGTGACTGCATAAACCATTGAAGTGAAGTGTAATTGTAGAACAGTCTTTAAACCAAATCTGACTTAGAGAAAAGAAAGTACAGGCTAGATGACAATAAAACAGTAGTGCAAATTGGCCCAAATTTGGCTCCTCAGATGTGTCATGAAAGGACATTAGATGATTCCTCACAGAGGTCCTCTGCATTGCTGCGTTCACTCTCACTATCATCACTCTGGTTCCACTGACTCCTCCCACAGAACATCATCCTCACTGCCATCCAAGGTATTTAATATGCAGCATCTCTTGCACCCATTGATGATGCTCTCTGGAGAAACTGCTTCCCATGCTTAGTGACACACTGCAGGCTTCTGAATTATTCCAGACACTGTGCATGCATGATTATCACTTTGTGTGTATCTCATGCACACACAGATTACCCTTGAATGGCTTGTTGATGACTATATCCAACACCTGTAGCTGGCTTGTCATCCCTCCAGTATGATCACTAGGTTGCTGTTCATCACCTGCACTTGAGTTTTGACTGGCTCAGTCAAGTGTCAATGGAAAGCATCCAAAACCAGCATGTTTCTGAGTCCCCCATGCTGTCTGCCCCACGCAACCTTGAGCCAGCCCACTACAAGCTCAGTCTCCATCCAACTCTTTTCATAGGCATGTATGATAATGCCAGCTGGCCTATTATCAGACATCCCCACTTTTTCAAAACACATTTGGACCACTGCATTATTATGCTACCTCTCTCTCCTCTAACCCCTACTGTCTATCTCCGCTTTGAACTGTATTATGAAGAGTGAAGAAAAAGCTCTGAACATTCTTTTAAACTGATGGTAAACTACAGACTCACTCAGCATGTTACCCTGAGCCATCAGACGCCAGTTTGATCCCCATGTACTCTTTGGATGGATGGATCCAATTTATTTTCATTTACAGTACACAGCTCTTATCAAGCCTTTGTAGTTGCATCACAAATCTCCCAGCAACCAGGTCAGAGAGGTCCTTTGGAGGATAGGCTGTACACAAGCAATGACTAAATACATAACAAGTCAAGTAGATCTGAAAAAAGATAGTTATGGCACTGTGCACTATAACACAGTATAATTTCTTGTATTTAGCCTTCAGTTCAAATCTAAAACATTACCGATGGTTTGAAACCCAACTGTGACCTGTGCTAACTTTCAAAACATTAGTTTTGGGATTTGGGGATGCTCCTAGGTGCTCAGAAAAATCACGGAGTCGATCTTTTTCATCAACAAACCGTCTGCAGCTGACTTGACAATATGTTAGTTGAACTAAGGAGGTGTTAAATAATCTCAGCTTGTCTTGTGGGGCATGCTCCATCTCATGAGACAGGCTGCTTAGCTATTTACAGGTGTCCAAATAGTGTGTTTCTTTTTTTTCTTTTTTTTTAGTCCATAGGAAAAAAATAATCTCAATATGCCTTCCTATAACTAGTGCTTGCTTTTTCTACATAAATTGCAGGATCCTTAACCATCAACATTTTGGGGAGTATTTCATGTGTTTAGAGTGGGGAATAGTCCCCTCCTGGCAATCCCACTATCAGGCCTATTCAATACACGTGCAGGCTTGATTTGACTTGATGCATCAGGCCACAGTGGCAGGGATTTACATCTTGTCATGACTGTGAGTAGCAGTCAAAGTCACGGCTGTAAAACAGTGGATAAACATTTCACTTCCTATAAGTTCTTCACAATAACAGTCTTCCGCTTTTAATATGAAGCAGCAGGAAATAATTTATCAGTAACTTGACTCAGTTCCAATAGTTGTCAGGAAACAGTAATATAAAGCGGCTATCTGAAAGTACAAACAAGAACACAGGAGAGAAGGTAAACTACAAATAACAGCGATTCAGTTAAGCTACAAAAGTTGTGAGAGATGAAAGCACAGAGGACCAAATCCACAAGAGGACTATGCAGCTTTTACGGCTGCTAAACTGGTGCAAATGAGACAAAAAAAAAACTTCACAGTCCACCTGAAAAGGGTGAAATGTGGGTGCAAACTGCGCTGCCAAGCAAATAGTATCATTTGCATATATGTAAATGAGGTAATATTCATACATTCAGCGCAAAATTGGCACCTCTCTATGCAAATAAGCATCATTGCAAAAGCTAATTCACAAAGACCAGCGCTAATTGCCACACACAGTTAGGGATGGATATTAGTGTATTCAGTGTTGGTGTTAACTCTCTCTCTTCAAACTTGTAAGGCTTGAAGGATATTGAACTGATGATTAATGGTATCAAGGGTGAAATCTTCAGTCAGACATTGGCCTACCTAAAATAATTTCAGCTACTTCAAAATAAGAATGTACTGACAGCTCTGACGGAGCTCATGATTCATCAATAAGGGCTGCTTTATGTTAGTGTTGTTGACCACCCAAGACCGAGTCAAAACCAAGACCAAGACCAGAGCATACCAAGACCAAGAAAAGACCAAGACTTTAAGGGGACGAGACCAAGTCAAGTCCAAGACTAAACCAATGCAAGACCATTTTCGAGATCATTACTGTAATCATAATCTCGACTGGTCTTAAAAAAAAATCCAGAGTCCAGCACGTCCGAGCCCGAGTAAAAGGTACGGTCGGTTCCGAGACAAGACCAAGACCTTAAAAATGTGGTCTTGAGACCAAGACTGATCTCAAGTACTACAACACTACTTTAAGTTAAACAATCCCACCAAATAAACTTGAAGTGTAACAGCTGATCTGTGTATATGTGTGACAGAACACAGAACATAGATTACCGCCAGATCCTGAGCGATCCATTGTTAATGAAGTTACTGCATAAATACATAAATGTGCACTGTGTCTTTCTGAGTTTGGAGACACACTTATTGTGAAATCCTGGATACATTCAGTAACTCATGAACATTATTTAAGGTTCAGACATTAATCTAACAACTTTCAGACCTGCCTGAGTCACATTAATAGCTATACTGTGACATTTCAGAAGATTATGTTAAAGCATGGCCGACAGTGCCGATGAGATTAGTTTCACAGAAGCAAAATACATTAAAGTTGGTTTGTGACTGAGCTCTATGTGTGCACATTGTTACTAATTAAATATATGCAATTTGAAGCTTTTGTATTCTCTGCCGTTTTCATTATGGACCAATCTGTCTGCCGAATGTGGTGAAAAGCCTGAAAGACTGGAAAAGCACTCTGCTTACAGACAAACCAGATACAAACAACGGCAAATTGCACTCAGCTGCAGAACTTGATGGGTCCGTTTGTGTCGGCATATCATGAGTGTAAAATCTTATGTGGATAGGACCTTAAAATGGAGTAGATTGTAGGTGAATGCTGTGCCATTCACGGTGCTATTAGCAGGCACAATTCATTGTTTGCGGACTTGGCCCAGACTCTTAAACACAGACATGAGTTGAAGTTGAGTCTTGCAACACCCCTCTAGTTTGAGTGGAGAAGAAGCAAGGAGAAGGGGGGTAGTCACGGGTTGGCTGCAGTTGGTAAGATATCACCACAACCAGTTTGGAGGCAACTCTGGCACACTTTGGCCTGACTCTGGAGATGGTCCATCTTTGGCACGTCTTGGCAAAAACTGGTAATGATATGTAAATCAAAGCAGGTTTTAATCAGCATGGCCAAAAGTGTCCCCAGGTCAAACTTGGGGTGTTAGTGTATGTTGCTTTCTGGCTGTTCTAGCCTTCCATCAGCCATGAAATTAAAACCACCTGCCTATTGTGTGGGTCTCCCTCATGCCACCACAAACAGCTCGGGCTCATCGTTGCATCAACTTCGGAAGACCTCCGAAGGTGTCCTCTGGTATCTGGCACCACAACGATATCAGCAGATCCTTTAAAGTCTTGTAAATTGCAAGGTAAGGCTTTCATGGATGGGCTTGTTATTCCAGCGCATCCCACACATGCTCAATCAGTTTGAGATATGGCATATTTGGAAGCCAAGGCAACACCTTGAAGTCTTTGTCATGTTCCACAAACCATTCCTTTACCGTGGAGGGGTGTACTTTGTCTGCAATGATGTTTAGGTAGATCATCACACTGTCTACACTGTCTATGCTTCTTCCCATAGTACATCCTGGTGACATCTTGGCCCCAGCTAAATGATCCACATGCACCCAGCTGTCCACATGATGTCAAAGAAAATGTGATACATCAGACCAGGACACCTTTCATCGCTCCACGGTCCAGTTCAGACAATGACATGCCCATTGTAGGTACTTTCAACGATGGACATTAGTCATCATGGGCATTCTGATTGGTCTGTGGTTATGCAGCAAGCTGTGATGCACTGTCTATTCTGACAGCTGTCTACCACATCCAGCATTAACTTGTTCAGCAATTTGTGTTACAGTAGCTCTTCTAAGGGAGCAGACCAGATTGACTAGCCTTTGCTTCAACACACATCAATGACGCTTGGGCGCTGTTGCCAGTTCAGCAGTTGTCCTTCCTTGGAGTACTATCGCTAGGTATTGACCACTGCATACTGAGATGACAACACAAGATGCTCTCACCCATCGTCTTCTAGCCATCACTATTTGGCTCTTGTCAAAATAACTCTGACGTTTGCTCATTTTTTCTGCTTTCAACACATCAAGTCATTGTTCCCTTGCTGCCTAATATATCCCACTCCTTGATGAATGCCATTTTAACAAGACATTCAGTGTTATTTACTTTGTCTGTCAGAAGTCATATATTTTCAAATTCTATCCATGGAGATGAGCACTAGACCAAATATAGGCGTAAGCAAGACAGTAACAATAAGGTGAGCACATATTCTGATCTTAATACAATTAGTTTTAAGGAACACTTTTTTCTAACATACCTATATGATTTATTTCTTAGTTTGAGATTAAAGAAATATCAATTTAATGATTTAGACTTAAAGGATAAGACTGGCAGTTTGCTTCTGGTGTAGATCCAAACCAACAATAAATTAATCTTAAGTATTGTGTGTGTATCTAAAGCCTGATACATCTTTTTTTTCTCTGTGCCATAGACCTCCTTGGTTGTCGAAAAACTATTAATAACAGGTCACTGAGCCACATTGCTGCATTAGGTGGCATGTTCCTTTGTCCCTGCGGAGAGTGATTACAGTACAAATGGCTCCAAATGGTAAAAACTGCGATAAGATTGCAACCATTAAGGAGAGAGGTACCTACTACAGCAGATACTACTGCACATGTGTGGGAAGGTGCTTCTGTTTATAGAGCTTTGCTTGCTTATTGTTGCTACATATCCCAACCAAGAGGCTGTGATCAACTCTATAGCTCTTAACTATAGAGGTTGTGCCAGGGCAGGGTTAACCTGTCTTAGCAACAGCTTGTTTTCCTACCAGCACATCTAAAGCTCACTAAATAACATATTGCATTGCGTGTGTTTAATCTGCACACAAATAAAAATGTAAGACTGTCTCTGCACACAGCTGTTGTTCACCAAAAAAAATGTTTCAACTCTCTCTAAACCACAAATGGTTGTTTTCCATTTCTGTTTGTGTGCTGATTGAACAAAGTACAGCATGTTAATCAGAGCTTTTAAGATGTTGATAGTGGTATTTCTTTTAAAGCGCCTGGCTGTCTGAAAGCCCTCTGTGAATGGACTGCTGGTACAAAGTGTTTACGTTTATGTGTTAATGGGATATTCCATCACATTGGTTGCATGCTGTTGATCTTTAATGAATCACTGCTACATTCACACCTACGTTTTTATGTTTAATCTCATCATCACATTGTCCTGCAAGGTGGACTCTAAATGGACACACACACACACACACACACACACACACACACCTTCTCAAGCCCCTCCTCCTTCAGACTGATGACATCGAGGTCGAAGTCTGTCCTCAAGCCATTGGTCCGGTTGAAAGTGATTCTCCCAGTCAGGCCGTCCCAGTGGGCCTATAGAGACAAAGACAGCAGAGAGGCATTAAGTTTCAAATAGGTTTTTGATGTCAGTGTTTGGAGGAGAACCAGCCAAAGTGTGAAACACACTCTTTCTATTTTCCCTCTTTCACACAGTGTTCCTGTTTGTACAGTCTTCCCAGCATCAAGGTGCCTACACAGTCACTGAGGCTGCATTTGTAACAGTGGGAAGGCAATTACTGGATCTTTACAGACATTTAGGGATGTGATAGGATACAATGTAGCATGAAAGTGGCTCGGAGAGGGAAGGTTTTTTTTCTTCTTCTCAGGCACAGCAAATCATCATAGTGCTGCTCTGACTGGAAGCCAGGGACTTCAGGGCCTATCTTTAGTAATAGGAGTGGGTGTCAGAGATCTGGAAGTCAGTACAGTCAACTGTGCTAGAAAGCACTTGTCATACTAGTTTGACTCAGTGTCTAAATACCTATCCATTCATACCACTGTTGTTTATTTAAACAGTGCGACTGGGATTACTAATAGTTACTAATTACTGTCAAATACAACTTGTGTGACTTTATCTATTAAAACTCTTGCAGTAAGCAAACAATATGTACATTTACTTCTATTTCACAATCAGTCAGTCTTAAGATGGACTGCCATGGATGGCGTGTGGTCAGGATATTTGTGTTCCCCAGAGGAGGATTACTGAAGACCCACAACCATGTCATATATAAAATCCTAAAGCACATTAATGTTCCCCAGAGGATAAACCCTTTCTAATTTAGACACTCCATGGTCTGTCATCCTCATTATCACAATGGTGGGATTAATGCTTACACACTGTTCACATTCTACACCCAAAAATCCCTTCATAAAAAGTCGATGCACAGATCAGATTTTTAATGCTAGAACAACACCTGGCTCCAGATTTGCAGAGTGGTAGATTGATTAAACACATTTTAGGAATATTCAACATGTAAAACACAAAACCGAAGTAATGAAGTTCTCACAATGGGGTGCTCTTCAATATATGATTATAGGTAATAAAGCAGTAATCGGTTGATATTGTCATTTGGGGATGCATATATCTGATCATATTTAATTAAATGATCAGAAACCATTTGACAAGTAAGCATGGAGCTTTTAGGGCCCTAAGACTTTTGGTCACCTGGCAGTTGCCTGCTTTGCCTTGACTGTTATACTGAATGTCATTGTGTACATATTAGTTTATCAGCAACGCATGACCAGAATCCACACAGTCTGCTGTGGTCGTTAAAACATCAAATTTGATGATTTTGGTGATCTTTCCTTTAGCACCACCACCAGACAAGCCTGCTTTTAAAATCACATTCAGTAAGTGGTATTGGATAGATTTTCCTGATATTTGGTATGCATATCCATGTTCCTCAAAGCATCATTTGATTCACCCCCTGGTGTTTGTAGCACCACCATCAAGCCAAAATTTCCATCTGAACAAAAGAGAATGAAAAAATGTAACAGCCAGTGACCCATTTCATGAAAGTGATTACACACAGATTGCAAATAGTTCTTCTGTCCCGTTTCACAAAGGACTGTCACTCAAATTGCAGATACATTAGTGGGTCCTACAGTCATCTTGCATGCCAATGCAAGGGTCACAAGTATGGTTTTTTGTTGTTGTTTTGTTTAGTTATATATATATATATATATATATATATATTAAAGTTATTGCAAGAGAAAATGATCTCATATTTGCATGTTGTAAATTTGGTGAAATGCAGCTCAGACTTGTTCAACATATTCATTCTCCTCAGAGGTTACAACTTTTCACTTTGTGATTTGAATGATCCCAATACCTGTTTCCTTTAGCACTGCACTGAGTATACAAAACAAACACATTTTTAACCCTTGCATACTGTTCATATGAGTCTCTACACCAATTCATGATTAAACTGTTGAAGAGTGTTTTTTATCTCACTGTTGTCAACAATGTCCTGACATGATCCATGAGGGATCTCAGGAACTTCATTAATCTACCTATTAAACTCATAGTTTCACCATGTATAAAACCTGACCCATCTAAACACAACATTGTGGTGAGAGGAGAAATGAGTCATGCTACATAAGGATAATATAAACTCTGATAGGGGTTGATTTCTACAGCCAGTAGCAACAGCGAAGTTCTGTTGTTATGTCAAACAGCGTGTTGCTACTGTAGCAAGGCACTGTTTGACCAATCACCTTTAGGTTTATTCATAAGAGTACTCTTTCCCACAATGCATCTGTGCATCTGTGTCTATCTATTATAGAGTTATTAGAGACAGGTTATTGTGATGACCCAGGGCTAAAATTGTGCAATAACTGACCTGTGATTAAGACTTTTGTTTGTTTAATATGTGCCAGAGTCAAATGTGTCAAACTATGCAGGGGGAGCTGCTGCACCCCCGGCAGCACCCCCCTCCCTGCACTAGTGCTTCAGACTGTTGGATCTTTGCTTCTTTTTAATCATATAGAAATGAATATATGATTTCTATGTTTGTTGTCTTTGTGCCATGTTTGTACCATGTATTGCAGCTTTGACATTTTAAAATTCCCCTCGGGGATTAATAAAGTAATCTAATATGTTTATTTACTTTTTAGCAGTCTAATAACAATGATAATGTCAGTCTGCTCCTTTTGTGTGCAAATATTGATTTAAACCTTCCCTTAGACTTGATTTAATGATCTTTCTCTCATTAGGAACACAGAGAGGCTACAGGAAACATAGGTAAGTACTGGTGGCTATTTTCAGATTGATAAAACCTGTGACTGCTTAGTTGACTTGTGTTGTGAAACTGGTGTTATGCCAGTCTTTGCATGAAACTACTTTTTTTGTGTTTGTCTGGAAAAAAAGCTAATTGAACCCTTTACCCTAACCTCAAACAGCATACAACATAGCACTTTAAGACCTGTAAAAATCCTGTCCATCAAGTGAAGAGTAGCGTTTTAACACAGGCACAATGTGACCTCGACTTATTTAGGTCACAATAAAATTCTCTACGCTGAAGGTTTTTTTCCTGCTGTGCCTCGGAGCAAAGCATCTTACACCAGCTGGTCAATACTCACCAACTCAGTGATTCTGTGGTTCAAGTGCTGAAAACTGGGATGCTGAGGCTTTTAAAGGAGGCTTAAAGATTGTAAAATAGAGGTACTAAAGGTGAGAGAAAATACAGAATTGCACTTCAGCCAGTGGAGTGGTTTGAAAAAGAGGCTCCACAGAGCTCATGAGTGCTATGAAGGTATATTTGAATTATTTCTTCACTAAAAATGATTCTTATTAATCCTTGATAAAAAATGTTCTTTCTTTCAGTATTGTTAACAGTTGGACACGAGGGTGTACAGGCAATTTCTGAAAATTTAAAGCAATAATTCATTCACATACCTCTCTGGGAGGTCCAGCCTACACTACACTGATGATAGCTTTAGTTCAGACTGATTCACACAGCTGCAGGCTGATTAATGTTCTCTGTGTAGAGTTGTGAATGTGCAACTAACTTTTGCTTTTACCTTGAAACTTTTATTTTCCAACCAGTTTTGTTAGTAATTTCTCTCATATAATATAATAATAATAATATAATAATTATATAATATTTCTCTGTTTAGAAAAAGTCTGTTTTAAATTAGGTGTAACTATACACTCGGGTTTCTCTGACAGATTTGAACTGAAGTAACAGTTTATAAAGTTTTACTAACTAAAGAAGAAATCAATAGAACAAAAGAAAACAATATAAAAAGGGGCCAGTGTTAGCAGTGTTGACAGCATTTAGAGTTAGTATCAACAGCTATCTCATATGCTTCTGTACATTTTGCTCTTTACTGCTCTTTTTTTTTTTTTTTTTTTTTTTTTTTAAATCAGAGTAACTTAACTCACTAATGTTAGTATCAATTTTGACCCGGTCTAAGAATCCCCTCATAAAAAGTGTTTATACCACATGTTGAAGCACAGATGTGTTTAGAAAGCATCAATAGTTGATCTGACTGATCAATAAATGTGATTAAACCTTGATTCATGTTTCAGAGAGCAGAGAGAGTGTATGTTTTAGCTTTTACATCACTCATTGTTGGAGAAAAAACATCTACTATCACACAATATCATGTCCTATTTGACCTAAGACATGAAAATATAACATAGCAATAATGATGGAAATGTATTTAATGTAAAGGTAAAATAACAAGAAGTTTATGGAAGTGTGGGGTTTATTGTATAACCATTAGAGCCATCAGTCTTCACTGCTACATCATAAAAACTACTATCTTATTAAAACTATTAACTATTCATTTCACTAAAACACATGGCAATAGATACGGATCAAACTTGACACAGAACAGTCTCAATGGATAAAAATGAGTGTCACCTATACAAAAGTATATTAAATACAAATTTAAAAATATTTACATTTTTGTGCATTTTGGGCCACTTCAGGAAAAGTCATCAAATTTCAGAGTAAAAGACATTTGGAGTGTTTTTTGACCACAGCAGTATGTAATGGCAAAGTAGCTGACTAGCAGGGTCACTGAAGGTAAAAACCTGCTTCAACAAGATAAAAAAACACTGACTTTCAGCTCAGTGTCATACATAAATATTTAGATAAAATAATCAATTTCAAGCTGCAAGTCAGAGGACAAAGCAGCCTAGAAGCAGAGGATAAAGTGAGAGGAGGGTTAGAGAAGATTTACATGCTGAAAAACTAAAACTGGATGCTTCATTTAAATCTGTCCAGATTTATGTGCTTTGGGTTTGCAAACCTTCACCATTCAGTTCAGTTTATTTCTCAGCAGTCTTCTCATGATCTCTGCAAACTATAGACAAACAGGGTTAGAGAGCCCTAAATATAGGTTTAATCCCTGGCCTTTCAATGGACAGAACACTCTGGATTAGCTGCGCCAGCTTCACTAATGCAGTAAACTGTGGGAGCAATTACCAAAAATGTAGATAATATTGTGTTTTTTGTTACTGCGTGGATGATTAATACTGAAAATCAGAGAGAAGGCTCAAGATGGCTGCCATCCTCGGGGGAGTATGTGCTGTATGTACACACACACACACACACACACACACACACACACACACTAGAACAATGATTTCCATATAAATAAATACACTGATAAATCATTGCTATTTATTCATATTTGACTGGCTCAGCCTTATTTACATTCTGTCCCCATCTGCTTTCCTGAGAGCATGTGTTCTGTGTGTGAAGGTGCATGTGTTCTATGTGTGAAGGTGTATGTGTATGTTGAGGAGGAACGACAGAACGGGAGGGGGGGGCAGGTAGAGAGATGCATCTACCTCTTTGATGAGGGCCATGAAGCGGTTCCCAAAGCGCCAGGGCTTGTGTCTGTTGCACTGTAATGAGCTGACAGTGATCTGCTGAGACTGCTGCACAGCCACGGCCACCACGTGCACGGCATCGTACATCAGCGCGGCGTCCGTCTGCAAAGAGGAGGACAGAGGAGGGAGAGAGTGTGGTTAACATGGAGCGCTGCATGCAACAGATCAGAAAAATATCAATGCCATCATGGTGGAACCAGAGGCCTGAAGTATGGATCTGCATGTTTTCATGCTATGGGTACAATAACTGTGACTGTTTGATCATTTGAGACTTTTTTTGGAAAAATAGCTTTCAGCAAAAATAGTGATAATATTGAGCAAGGGGGGGGGGGGGGGGGGGAGAGAAAATCGAAGTATTAGCACAAAATTACAATGTAAAATATGCATGAATAAATCAAAATGAAAGAACAAAACAGTTCAACAGCTGCAGGGTTTGGCAAATATGTTAATGCCAGTTTCAAGCTATGTTAAATAGATTCCACGAGTGGGAAGTATGGGAAGAGTATTGATCACTGAGGTTTAAGGATTAACAGCTTGAGAATGTGTGTGTGTGTGTGTGTGTGGGGGGGGGGGGGATAGCAATCACAATCATGAGAAATAAAGGGGGAAAGAAAGAAAGGAGGGAATATATGCAGACTACATAGAGAATTCATTTGGGTGACATAAAGATGCATTTTTCACAGCATAACACAACATAAGCATGTGTATTTATTACGGAGTCTGGTGGCATGGTGTGTTCATGTGCATTCTAAAAACTGTGGAAAATAAAGGAATATCCACATCAAATTTATATTAAATTAAAACCAGCAACATTAGAATATTTTAAATTATTTTGCAGTATTGATGGAAATATACAGTATCTGAGTGACTTGTTAATGCATTTGCAATACCTGATATAAATATAGGGATTAGTAAAGCTAAGGTCAAATGCTGGCTGGTTTAAGGGTGTCGTTAACGTATAATAATCACCATAAAGAGGATTTCAATTTCAATCTCGGTCCATTTGGCTCCTTTCATCCCTTCAATGACAAGACTGCACATTCTATAATATACTTTAATATTCTTCCATGGTATGCTGTATAAATAAATGAAATCTGTCCCACTCATTGCTATAGTATTATAGAGTTGCAACTTTTCCGTCCCTCAGATCTTCATCAGGCAATTCAACATATAGAAAAGAGCTGCCTCAATCATCCAATAAGAGGACTTGAAAGATCACAGGCTAACTGATGAGCACCTAGGTTAATTCTAATGATGTGTGTCACCTGTCAGCCAACAGAGTGGGGATTAGAAGGAACAGAAAAAGATCAAAATTGGTAACATAATACATTTAAGGAGTTGATCGATAAATATCAGTGGTCAAAAATACAACATGGGTGCATGTTGTGTAAATAATAAATGAATCCTAGTCAAGAGTATTCAGCAAACCTGATGACACAAGATAACATGGTGCATTAGAACACATAAACATGTATATATATGACTAGCTGCAGCTCTTATGCACAGATGAAAAGGCAGCCAACACTCTCAAAGGCCTTTCAGAAAATATGTATACAGTCAATTGTGTGCAGAGTGGTTGATGCAACAGTGGAGTATATACAGTAATGATAGGATGCTATGCATAATTAACCCATGGCTGCAATGTTGGATGCACAATTGACAGCAGTGTTGTCAGCCACAGTTGGGTAAAGCTGTTGTGAGGATTGATGTGAACATGAGAGAGGAATCTACAGTAAATAAAGACACTGTTGAGTTCAGGAGCAGGGACTGGAAGTAAGAGCAATTTTCTCCATGTCAATTAAAATATGCTGTTGATAATACTCTTATTTATTACAGCCGCAAGGGACAATTCCAGCAAATTAAATAAGCAGCAAACAAAAGGCTCTCAAGCTCAGTACCTATATACACAAGATGCCTTTTTTTCCTGTCTGACTGTGCGCTGTGAGAACTTACTGTCTCTCTCTCTCTGTGAAATAGTCTTTGACAGTAAACAGTCGGTCAAAACAGGGGAGTGTTACTGAAGCTATCAGAGAAGTGCCAGTCATCTACGCTCCATGAAAGAAGCCTATAATTCTGCAGTTCCTCAAAAAAAAAAAAAAAAAAATCTAATTAGTGTTTGTCTCGCTTGATTGAAAAGCAATCAAAACAGCTCTCCACAGTTGTTGCATGGAAATCATGCCCTCGGGTGCTCGGGAAAGCATTGTCCTGCAGGAAAAATCACTCTCCAAACCTGTCATTTTTCCCTATTTGAGCTCTGATTGAGCATCGCAAGGTTACAGCTTAAAATGCCTGTTTGGCTGTAATAGTGCAGCGAAGACACTCCAGTGGCTATTTGAATTGTACGAGTGTGTGAGTGTGTGTGTGTGTGTGTGTAGCTCGATCCATATGCATGGTAGATGTCCAGAGATGTTTCAAAATCAATCACAGTCAATAAGCTTGCCTTCTAGACATGCAGACTGACTTCAGTGTGTGCCCACAGCAGTGTGAGGTATTAATAATCTGTGTTAGAAAAAGGTGTTGAAGCAAAGGGAGTGTGAATTTATTGCAGTGTGGGTGTCACCTACAGGCTGGTAAGTGTGTGTTGGAGGTTAGAACGGTGGTGTTTTGCAGATACTGGTGTCATGGAGCAGCGTTGCATGGATATGACTGCACGGTTACTATAGAACTGGCATTTGCTACACTGCCACAAGTCCAGATATTTGCCACGTATTTTTTTAAAATGCAAGTAAAATGTGTAAGGATCAGGCTAGAAGTAACACATCACCAAGATCAGATAAGTTCATCATCTGATAATGATATGAACCATATGTACAGTTTATACTGAGAGCGTTACATGAGGAAAGCTTAAAGACTGTATAAAGTGAATTCAGACATTTTCTTCTAAACACATTAAATAGGTCATAAACGTATTAATAAAAAAGGTGTAAAAAGCATTTCAACCATTTAGATTTGAATTGTGGAGCTAGGCTTCACAAACTGTGTTTCAACATTTCTGTGTTCAGGATTTAGTGGGCGGGTCTGAAAATCATAAACCCGCCCCTGCTGCTGTAGAGGTATAAATACATTTAGCGCATACTACTACTACAGTCTATAGTTAGCCAGTTAGCTGCCAAGTTAGCCTCCAAGCTACCAGCTGAGCTAGCCACCGAGCTAGCCGCCGAGTTAGCTGCCGAGCTGCCAGCTGAGTTACCCGCCGAGCTAGCAGCAGAAAGCTCTCCGTAGTGTCCATGTTTCTGGTAGAGGTGGTGACTTTGATTGACAGGTGACACTTGGTAGGGGGCGGGGTTTCAGCAAACTCGGCGGGTACTCCCACAGTGTTTGGCAGCAGAGAAAAAGACTGATTTTTACACAACTTTGAAGCCTAATTTCATATATTTGGTGATTTTTTTAATCATTCAAATTTGGCAGGGTGGTTAACAACACACTTTTCTGTGGTATGTCAAACTCAGAACACATTTATTCTTACTTTACACGGACTTTAAGGATTGTCGAAAATGTAGAGGGTGTGTTCGATGAATTCCATGGCAACCTGCTTGTTTCATTATATTGTATGTTTGTGGTACAACTAGACCTTGCAGACCAACTCACGCTGGCAGGGTGACTCTCTTTCTTTAACACATGACTGAAGCTTTCCTGATCTGTCAACTACTTGGTTGAGGTTAGGAAACATGTTGGTCGTGGTTAAAAGAAGCTAAAGTTAAGTGTTGGTAAGAGATGGGATGTAAACTGAGGTTTCCGAAGTTTTGTTGACCTAACCATCCTCCCTAACATATTTTGAGTGCTACACACTGCCTCTGCATTCACTTCTAATTATTCACACAACTCCAAGAGTTACTTGTCAGAAAAGTTTAAACACTGATCGTTTGGACTGGCCAAATTCTGTGATAGTTCTATTTTATCTGAACTTCTCAACACCACTTTAGTCCAACGCTACTGTGTGCAAAAGAGTTCAGCATGACTGCCAGCTTCATGGCAGCATGTCTTTCTCTCAGCGCTTAGGGCAACAGCTGCAGCTCTGTGATGTTCACACTGCCATCCATTCTCTCCACTATAAACCACACAGGCCTGCAGGAACCTCATAATAACAATGTGACACCCTGTCAGTCAATCACACCACTGATCCTGTGAACATGAGAAGTGGGATTTATCGTGTAGTAAAAGAGCTCGTATTGCTCGCCCACATAGCTGATACTCGCCTGCCCTGGCCTCAGTTCATGATTATTTGTATTTTGGAGGTTTATTAAAAAGGCAGAAATCGACAAAAAGACGTTCCAGTTGAAGCTTTTCAATCAATACCGTGTCAAAGTTAAGAAAGTATTCCACAAATTAAATATGCTCTTAATTAAAATAAGCAGTCAAATGTATTCAAGCAGTGTGCAGGAGTGAGTGAAGATGAACCGAGGCTTGCTGGAGGAGTTCTGGCAGCAGAGGTTTGTGTGTGCCTCTCTGCCTCTCCCTGGTGCGAAGCCTCACAAGTACCCGTCAGGCAGACTCGCAAATGATTTAGCAACACCGGCACTTCACTCTATAAACATCTCATTAAAATCAATTATGTCACTCCTGAATGAAATTAAAGCTAAACGCTTTAAAAGCTGCTTTTCCCTTGTGTCAGCCAATATGAGCATTACCCCTGACGCTGTCTATTTTTCCACCTCATTGTTGCCTCCTCTCTCTCTCTCTCTCTTTCTCTCTCTCTCTCTCATCTCACAGAGAGAGGGAGAGAGATTTATTAAATCTCCTAAACTCAGATTGATTTCAACAGTTTTATGAATTGTTAAAATGCCCAGGCCTGATTTGGCGGTTGGAAAAGATTCCCCGCCCACCCCGACTCTCCCCACTAACCAACTAGCGCATCAACATCGCCATGGAAACAAAATGGCAAGAAATAGCTTTTCTCCTGGCTGGGGTTGGGGTCTATGTTATCTCAACACAGCCCAGCAAGAGCTCACTTGAATTAACTTGAACCTTAACTTAGCCACTATCAGCAGTTAGTTGCACATTTTTCAATTTAATGCAATTGAATCCATTTTCAATTAAGTTCTTTCAACATTAAAACACGATTCGGGGCCAGATTTACACGAAGCAGTAGTGCAGGTTTGGAATTTAATTTGACACTTTTTCAATACAAGGACTGCAGCACCTTCATCAGACTAAATCTGTCACTGTTATCTATATGTTCTCATGTAGTCATTCAATACAGAGGAAAAGATGCAAACCTCACTTATAAAATCCTATTATAAAAGTAGAAATCACTGCACTCAGCCAAAACACATAGAAGACTTGGTGCGTGTAACTTAAGTTGAAGTTCAGACCACAAATCAATTTAATATTGGGGAGAAAAAAAACAACAACAACAAAAAAAAACATTTTGGCTCCTTCCTCTCCTGTTTCCTGGTTCCAACAACGATGAATGTCAAACTACTTATGTGTGGGTGGGGGTGTGAATCCCATTTTGTGCTTGAAGTCACATCCACAGCCAAGTACTGGTTTGTTAATTAGCAACATGGTCCACAATAACGTATACTATGGTATTAACAGTATGATCAAATATTCACCACTGTTTCCAGTAGCTTAAATTACAAATATCTCATGGTATAATCCAGCATGTTGTTCAACTCTAATCTAAATGTACTCTAGTTCTGTTTTATGATACTGGTTTGTTTACATCTCTCAGTTTTTTTGTACAGTGAAAAGTAAAGCTGGGCCTGTTTTGTTTTTTTCCTCAATGTTTACTGCTTTTTGGCCAAAGGTCTCTTAATGGTTTAATAAAGCCCTTGACTATATATGGATTTTCTTGATAGAATAACTAACTGGGAATACATGGGTTAAATACAGTATTTGGGCCTAATTGTCTCTTCATTTTAAGTATACATGTGAGAAATCAGAGGTTACTCCTACACTTCATGCTAAGTAGGAGTGACTTTTATTCTTATAACTACTGTGGCTCTTTAGACCATTTAAGTGCAATTCTTGCTTCTATGCTAATTGCATAATATACAGAAAAGAACATGACTTATGTGAGGATTCAATCAAAAATGTGTATAACTCATACAGTAACTGAATCTGATTCCTATAAAAACCAATAGGAACCCAATATATCAATCTAAGTGTACTGAAATAAAGTGCACTGATGCCCATGTTCTTTTTGTTTTTTTTTGTTTTGTTTTTTCTTCTAAAAAATTACATCATATTGCATGTGACTGTTGCCCAAGAAACAAAACATAAACAAAGGAACAAAATGACAGAGGTCAATTCTAGCCCTTCCTAAAATTTCAGAATAGGGGAAAATGATGGATTTATTTCGAAGTTCCTCAAGGAAACATGATGCCAGTAGCAAGCATCCAGGATCTAAGGCTGGTAATAGCAGAAAAAAAAAGAAAAGGGAAGGGTGGGTTGGGTTGGGGAGGGGGTGGCGGGGGGATTTTTTATAGCTGATTCCTTAAGCGGTGAAGGGTGGCGGGCTGCAGTCAGAGCTCTGCTGGTCACGTAGAAAGCTGTCGTCACGCTGCTCTGGCTCTTTTGATTGAAACATAAACACCTTGAGAGATGAGGCCACACTTAGGAACAAGCCAGGGAAAGTAGGTATAGGAAGACTGTGTGTGTGTGTGTGTGTGTGTGTTAGTGTGTTAGTGTGTGCGAGTAGAAGGTTTACCACTAGACCGAGCCCAGGCCCCCTCCTCCCTGCTACTTGAAGGGATTAAAAATTGAGCATGTTTTGTACTCTTTTGGAATCTCTCAGAGGCCTTAGTCATGACTAGGTCACTCACTGCCATCAGCTATTGCTATTCTCAGCACTGTACACACAAGCTGTACTGATATGTCATAAATTATTTTATCCAGAGAATTTTGGTACATTCCCTGGTGTCAGGAAGGACACAAGTAGCTAAAAATGAGTCAGTTACCTGGCTGTATGTGTGCTTGCATCCTGATTTAAGGAATAATATGCTGAGTTTGGAAATGTGATGCGTCATTTCAATGAAAATGACCTGATTTCACCATCAGCATCAGTGTGGTGAACAGCTCCTGGTTATATCTAATAAACATACCAGATTAATAAAAGCACAACTTCAACTGAAATGAAATCAGACCTCATATCTATAATGATTCAAGATTAATTCAAACACAGGCCTAACAATGTATTAAATCTATATTAAGACCAGTTGAAGCAAAACTAAAATGACTCCAATGAAAGATTTTGTCCTCATACTTGAAAACAAAAGTTGCCTGACTGTGTAATAGAAGACAGCCTACTCTCCTCTATCTGTCTAATGGTTTCCTTAAGTTTAGAAAACTAAAAGTACTTGGTTATGGTTAGAGAATTATTGGGGTCAAGTTTTAAAGTTAGGAAAATATTACTGTCAAGCTATAAAGAAACCAACATGGACTGTTATTAGAAGAAAACTCAAATGTGATCTCCAATGACACACTTCATTAATTCAACCCTCCACTTCAGCTTCTGTCCCAAGAGCTTTTGTAAATGTATTAACGCCATCGCACTACTTCTGTCTTTCTTTGCTTCTCAAAAAAGACATTCATCACAAATCATTTAATAAATGACCAATACTGAACACACACACACACACACACACACACACACACACACACACACACACACACACACACACACACACACACACACAGTTAAATTAGAGCAGCATAGGTCATTTTGTTGCCATTTCTGTCACAAATAAGGATAATGTGTTAAGCAGTCTGAAAGTGACATGATGCTAAACAAAGAAATTGAATTAGACTCAGCAGATACATGTAACTGTAGAGCAGGTTAGTGTTCTCACAAACACATGAAGACAGACAACATAAATACTGTAAGGTGTGTGCTAATGTAATGTGTATGCAGGCAAACACGCAGAGATATTAAATCAGACAAATGCTGCAGAGCTTCCGTGACTGTAAGACCTGGCGTATCCATCATATGTAGATGAGTATAAACATCATAATTTATATGAATGTGTGCATGTGCTGTATGCAGTGACAGCCAAATTAAGCTCAGAGGAGAGGAAATGGCAAGAATTTTAGTCAACAAAATGTAAACAAGGTGTTAAATATAAAAATAAGAAAGGTGCTAAATGTTTTTATCTGAACTCAAACAATAAAATGCTGAATTGTGTCCAGTGGTTATTTGGAGGAATGATACTAGAGTGTGGAAGTTGTGTGAAACTTCACAGCTAAAGTGTAAAAGTCAGAGTTTCACAATAATAACACCTACTCAAATAAAAGATAAAAAGTTTCAAAATGCTATAACATGCAGCGTGCAGTTCAGAGGTTAATGAAACTTCTGTTTTTATATTGTATAAAAGTCGACTTTTGTCCTATTTTTAGTGGCATAGACATGAAAAAGGAAGAACAAAAAGTATGCTTGTTAACCCCTTACAGTACATACTGTTGGGGTCTGTTGACTTTTCCTAAAGTGGTCAAAAATGCACAAAAATTTAAATATTTAAAATATTTTAAAATGTTATACTTTTGTATAGGTACTACACAGTTGTGTCCATTGAGTCTGTTCTGTGTCAAGTTTGATCCGTATCTATTGCCATGTGTTTTAGTGAAATGAATAGTTACTAGTTTTAATAAGATAGTAGTTTTTATGATGTAGCAGTGAAGACTGATGGCTCTAATGGTTATACAATAAACCCCACACTTCCATAAATCACACATTTATTCATCAGTAGGGTTGCAAAGGGGTGGAAAATTTCCGGAAAGTTTCCGGTAAATTTCCATGGAAAGTTAAGCTGGGGAATTTTGGAAATATTCCAAATTGGAAACTTTCCATGGGAATTATGTGAATTTCTGTGAATTATAGGAATTAAATGGGAATTTATGGCAACTGAGGGTAATTTAGTGGAAAGGTATTTGATCATCATTTGATTGATTAATTGGATAAAAAAAGTCCACCCGTTCATTAGAAAACAAAACATTATTTTAAGTTGACGATAAAAAAAGGTGCACAATGTCGCTTGATGTCCCTGAGCTGTTGAAGTTATATTAAATTATAAAATTAGTTATAATTTAATATTAAAAAACAACTAAATGTTATTATTCTTAATGGTTTTACACACAAAATACAACGTGTCTGTGAAGCTCAAGGTTCAAAAGTCTAGCTTCAAGTTGTTGTGTGCTCTGCTCAAACGTGTGGTCCAGAACTGTAGAAATCATCTGTGCATGTGATGGAGGAATGCACAGTGCATGTAGGGGGCGTGGCCTCAGTAGCCCTGCAGTAAACAGTGTGCTATGTGAGCATGTGATAGCATAGATATTCAACTATACTGCATGATATCTGGTTGTTTTAGTCAGGATTATGCTAAAATATTATTTTACACAACTATATTTAAGTTCCCTAATAAGAACATAGCTACAGTTCAGTAAATTCCCGGTTTATTTAGTAAATTCCCATTAATTCCCGTTAATTCCCATGGAAAGTTTCCAAGTTTGAAAATTCCCGGAATTTTGCAACCCTATTCATCAGTCAGAATGACTATTGATGCTTTCTAAACAGATCTGTGGTTCAAGATAGACATTTTTTATGAGGGGAACATACTGCGAAGGTGTAGAATATGAACAGTATGTAAGGGTTAAATATCAGAAGCACTAGTGTTGGTGTCTGTGTTTGATTGACAGCGTACGGCAGGCTGCCAGATTGCCGGCGTTACACCATAGAACAGAGATAAAGTAAACAAACTGCAAACGACTAGCTGTCAGTCATGAACACAGCATGTTGTTAGCTGTGGCATTGAAGAGTAAGAATCACATCAGCATTTAACTGGACCAAAGTGACATTTGCAGGTATGTTTACATGCTGTTTAATGTACTGCATCTGAGCAGCTAATTAGCCTGCTAACTGACATTAGCAGGGCACTTTTCCCTGGTGAATGATTGTTTGGTGGCTCGTTCAATAAGCTATGTGTATGTGTGTTCATGTTTTTAGGTAAGAAGGAGCCTTTAGTAAGAAAGTGTTGTTCATAGTCTGGCTATTGTGCTGTGTATCAGGATGCAATCAGGCTCAGTGTGACTGTCTGCTCTGCCTATGATAGAATGTCATGTTACTGCTTTATGGAAGATTAAATAGACTGTAGGGAAGCAAGTTTTCTATCTATGTAAACAGATGGCCAATGGTTTAATGTCAAATCAATGCAAAACTAAACCAAAAACTATTCCAAGATGACAATGCCAGGATACATGGGGCTCAAATTGTGAAAGAGTGGTTCAGGGAGCATGAGACTTCATTTTCACACATGGATTGTCCACCACAGAGTCCAGACCTTAACCCCATAGAGAATCTTTTGGATGTGCTGGAGAAGGCTTTGCGCAGTGGTCTGACTCTCTCAACATCAATACAAGATCTTGGTGAAAAATTAATGCAACACGCTTATTGAAACAATGCCGCAGTGAATGTGTGCTGTAATCAAAGCTAAAGGCGGTCCAACAAAATATTAGAGTGTGTGGCCAGGCAGTGTATATTCTCCCTTTTCCTTCTTCTTCTTACATTTTTCATTCCTCTACAGGATAAGTGATACGTCTACTGTAGAAATGTTAAAATCCTATTTAGCCAATGATTCACTTCCCCCCTTTAGTCCAGGAAAAGTCAACTAAATTCATGCCAGCAAAATTCATGCAGTTGGCATACCAGCAAAACCTCCCCCCCCTGGGTCCCTCACAAAGACAAATCTGGTCATCTGTGCATATCTGTGTGCTGCTACATGCATTCCTTGTAGACACCAACCCAACATTGTAACAGACCCTCTATGTCTGTTACAATGTGTAGACTGGACCTGACCTTTGATTCCAAGAAAGAACATCCCTCTGTGTCCTTTATTGTCTTGGAATGCATTTTATATATGAGAGGCTATGTTGACACTCACTCTATTCATAGCTTAGAGGTCACTTTCCTTTTTTAAGGAGTATGGCTTGCTTTGATTTTGGATTGAATAAAGATGGTTGCATTTCTGTGCCAGCTATGGTAACTATTAGCTTGTTCTTACATCATTCCAAATAAAGCACTAATGCTGTGGCTGCTTTAGTAAACATCAATTATCTCACAGACTTAGAGTGATGGACACAGTTTTCTGATTTATTATATGGCAACGCTATAGAATTTTAGCATTATAAATAACGCACTACCAGATCAGAAAGAATTAACCTATTAAACTGCACTTCAGATGACACTCAGCTGACCTACACCAACCATACAATGAGCAACACACAAGAATAATTAGCACCAGTTTGTCAGAGCTTGTGTATCAGTGATTTTCACCATTTCAACCAGATAAAGAAAAGCCAATTCAGCCTGAATGTCCAACTGCAGACCAGTACAGCAGCTCTGCTAGAAATTCTATATTTTTGAAGTTTATACATTTTGTATTGTTGTTGTTGGCATTGTCAAGAAGGTAATTCTGCTTCATGTTTATTATTGAAGTCATAGTGGGTGGTGTATTAGGGTGCATTATATTCAATGGTGTTCATAATATTTTGTCCACTCCATTAACATATATGACGGGGGCAAAAAAAAACAACCTCAGTAATACATTTACAGTAGAATTATCACCATTTTAGACAACTTTAACAAAAACTGAAAATGTATAAACTTAAAAAAAACAGAATTTAAAATCAGAGCTGTTGTATTAAATGAAGTTGCACAGGTACATAATGAATTGGCCAGTGAGTGTAAATTCAAATTCAAAATGCAAAACGTAAACTACTGAAATTAATCATGTTTAGCTTATCTCTGCACAAACAGAACAATTGTATATGTAGTTTTGAAGCTAGTTGCCTACTGGAACTACCACATTATACTACTTGTTGAACAACAGAGGGCTGCAGTCACCAAATCCAAAACCAAACATGCACTGTATCTCTCAGACATCATTTGTCAAAATGATTAAATATTCCTTTAAGTTTAGGCATCTCAGAAACACTGATATGCATATTCCAGGTCAGAGATGTTTAGTGAGGTTATGTGTATCTTATTATTCCATGTACTATAGATGTCAAAATGAACTTGTGTATCAGAAAATCAATGCAACAGTGAGAAAAAGAGGGAGAGCTTCATATTTATATGCATACTATTCTGTGTAATATGTTATGCAGATTGTGTAATATTTTAATATATGACAGTGATACAGTGTTGGTTACATTATTATGCTATGTGTATTCAATTCAAGTTGAATATTAGCACAAATAATTAGTTTCCAGTAGAGTCTTAATATAACTACAGAGCATTCAAGTGTTTGATGATCATGTTTCTATGGATAAAACATGCCCTAGATATCGGCTTATATTCATTTTACATTTTTATTTTACTCCTCTTTTTATGTTCATTTCTTAAAATAAATTCCTTAAAATAGCACACGCAGGGGGAAAAAAACAGAGTCTGATCCCTCCATCCGACATGAGCAGCAACACCATTAAAGAGACGACAGTGACAGTGAGAGAGGGAGAGAAGAAAGAGCATGTCACTTATTCCCTCCATTAGCTTCATTAGTGCAGGAGGATGAGGCAGATTAAGACCGCAGCGGGTTGGATGATGATGCGATTTGGCAGGGTTATCTGTTATTTCAGGCCCAGCCATTTTGGCGCCTCTGTTTGGGCTGGGTTATAATGTGATGTGATGCCCGGGCCCTCGGGGGCCTCGCTGCTGTTGCTACCAGCCTCTCTGATTAAAATCTGCTCTCACCAGCCAGCCTCAGTCTGGATGCCCTCACGCTCCCGTTCCCATCCAGCACCACAAAGCTTTCACTTCCCATCCCACATGATGTTTCAGCACGGTGCCATGCAGTTTAAGGCCAGACACTTCACATGCTCACACCTGTGCACTATCCACAGCTCCGCACACAAATCACAGCTTGTACACAAAGGTTAAGTAAAAATAGATCAATGTTTCATTTGTGCTCAATATATTTTTTTCAGCTTTATAAATTGTGTGTCATGTAAAAGAATTGAAACGTACACAATGGTCCCTTTTGGAGTGTTAAATGACTAATGCATGATTTATAAATCCTTTAAGCTTAATATATGCAGAACCATTTCTACTGACACCTCAGTTTATGGGCCGGCCATATGTTTTATCATCTGTGTCTGCAAATGACTTAAAGATATGTGTGCTGCCATACTGTCCTACATGACTGTACTAAAGTCTGGTTGTACTGCATACATGTTGATATTTTATACACATCATTACTATTGCTTCTATTTCATTGCAAAACAAATCAGTGGTGAGAGAGTGAATATGTGTGATTTTAACTGCATTGCTGGCATGCACAGGATCCTCCATCATACCTTGGTGCAGTTAAATGTGTGCAAAGTGAAATGCTACAAATTCATAAGATGCAAGTTAGCACGTGCTGGGTTATAAACTGGATGAATCATTACCAAATCTATAATCTAGATCTAATTTATCTATCATTAAAAAAGGTCTTATTTGTGTGTTACTAGTTTAAGGGTTAGGGTTGATGATGTTGGATTTAAAACATATAGTACATATACACGGACTTTAAGCTGATAATATTTCATTAAATGTTACTTAATAATGGTATTTGTAACCATTTTATTTAACTAGAACAAAAAGGTTTCTGTTGGTTTCTGTTTCCTTTTGTTTATTCACCACATACTAGAAGCAGTGACCACAGCTTACATCTCAAAGCATTAGCTGATATTGCCATTAACCCTTGTGCCTCACTTCAAACACTGTGTTCCTTAGAGTTCCTTAGGAATAACAATGTCCACGTCAAAAGACTGCCATAAAAACATTATAAATTCATATTTTTTTAACCAACATCAGTCCTGATAATAAATATCAAATACTTCAGGATTTTAACCCTTACAATGCCAGTTAGTTTACATATAACACTTTTTTTAATGAAAAAAACAAAAGACAAAAAATGAATTATTTTCCATATACTAAATGCAGTGAAGTGAATCATTTTGGGGGTGATTATCACAGTCTGGGATATGTCAATGATTAGCAACATCAGATTTAAAAAAAACCTCCCTCTGGGATCCTTAGGGACAAAAACGTCCACATTGAAACCCATTGACACTACATTTTTGAACCAAAAAGGACTCTTTCATGCATTCCTGTGTTCTGGGCTGTTATTTCCAAGCCTAGGCTTCAAAACTGTAGGTTTTTTGTTTTGTTTGCGTGTTTGTTTTTTATGCCCACACCTGATTTCCATCCAAACTCAAGCCCTCACATTCCCTGATATACAGAGGATATTGCTTCACTATCAAAGTCCTGAGCAATATGAGCAGTAGGAGCAGTAAATGAACTATGGCTGTCTCTAGATGCAGTTTTCATCCATCCATCTTACACATTTCTGACACACTTCAGTTTAGTAATCTTTTTAGGTTTAAAAGTCTATGTTATTCCCACCTACAAGTGTTCAGGTCCAAGTTCCGCCAAAACACACCTGCGCCCCGGCAGCACTGTGGCTAAACACACAAAACAAAGAAGTGAAGTTGATGCTGTTGCACTGCAGATATGTTTGTGTTGACAAGGTGTTTGAGCTCTAGTATACTCGCTTTTAGCAACACATTGTGTGTGTGTGTGCGTGTGTGTGTGTGTGTGTGTGTGTGTGTGTGTGTGTGTGTGTGTGTGTGCGTGCGTGTGTGTGTGTGTGTGTGTGTGGCTACTCTGCTGTTAATGCTGTGCTTCCTCAGAAATGAATGACCGGCATCTGCAAAATGCAAATACATGCATGTAGTGAGGGCAGTATGTCAGGATGTGAAATAAGATCTCTTTATTCTATTCATACAGCTATTTAAAACAGATATCATTTGAATGTAACCTTTACTCTGCCAACATTAACAGCAGACTATGTATCACTATTTCTCCCACAGTTGAGAAAGTACAGAAAACAGCTTTTAGACCAGTGTGAAAAAAGCACCACTGTTCTCATATAGTGTTATTATATCTAAATAAACTTAAATGAATGATAAATTTGGTGTGTCTCTGGTCTGAACCGTGTCAGAGTGTAGAGGAATGAGTTTGTCGCAGTTGAAGGGGCAAATGAAGGTGACAGAGATGCAAAGTCTCCGACCGCTCCTGTCAGTCACTGTGGCTGGAGTAGCTGAAATGTATTCTGGGATGCAGCTGAGAAAAAAAAAAAAGAAGAGGTGGGTGTCGAGCTACACGAGGGTTACACCAGAGTCTCCCTGCGGAGTCTCTCCAGATAATGAGACACGACTAATGTCACTAATTGGTGCTTAAATGAATAGTGTCTGCTTATTGGACTACTTTGTGTATTAAGGGTTTGACCACTGTACTCCATGTGGACACTTTGCTTAGTAGAGCCTTTTTGTGCAAGATCACTGCTGCAGATATCATGTGACCTATAAAAAACAGCATATGTATAGAGTTTGAGAGCAGGGGTGAGAGGTTTAATTACTGTTCAGTTCAGTGTGGAAATGGGCCAGATGCTGATTTAAAGGAGTGTGAATGTGGTATGATGGTCAGGGCCTGCTGGGATTTTAACTCAGTGTCTGGAAAATCCACACAGAGGGACATCTCAGCCCAAAATACAGTTGAAATTGATGAACTATGACTGAAAGTGCCTTCAACTAACAGGACCAAGCAGTCAAAGTGAGTTAGTGAACATAAAAAAAACTAGAAAAAGAGTCAATGGAATGGTGGCAATGTCTTAATGCAGCTTCAATTAACTCTGGATTGACTAAACCAGTAAATTGAAATAGTTTTGTTTACAGTTTCCAAAAGATTTTACTGTCAAGCTCAACTTTTAACTTTTGTAAGATATACTGACATTGGTCCTTTTTGTCACATCATTTATGAAATAAGCCTTATCATTTTAGCCACAAGTTCATGACACTATCTTTTGAAAATGCTCAATGTGGATAAGAAGTCGTTCAGATGCTTAGAATAGAGAATAGCTCCATGGCACCTGAGCAAACAGCAGGTTGATATAGTTGAAAGGTCCAGAACAAGCTAATAAATGGAATCTGGAGTTGAGATTGCTTTGTAATCTTGTCTCTGTGAGTTTATAGAACTCTTTGTGATCATCAGAGAAAATAAGAAAGGTGTCCAGCACATATTCACTGCTGTTCAGTCAGTACATGGCAAATCATAAATGGACTGTACTTTTCTAGTCTTTTTGACCACTCAAAGCAGTTTTACACTACATGTCTCATTCACCCATTCACACACATTCATACACTGATGACAGGAGCTACCACACAGGGTACCAACCTGCTCGTCAGGAGGGAGACTAACCATTCACACACCATTGGTGCAGCCATTGGGGGCAGTTTGGGGTTAAGTATCTTTCCCACTGGAGGAGCCGGGAATCCAACCACCAATCTTCTGATTGTTGGATGACCTGCTCTACCTCCTGAACCACTTTTGTCCAGATCATTTGGAAACACAAAGTATATTGGATCTATGCTGATGACACACTGTTACAACCAATCCTTGCCCCCTGCATTAAAGGCATGGAAACATTAAAATGTCCAACAATATCCTTCAACTTGATAATTCTACTTTGACATTGACACATTGACAGAACATTGTAAAAAACAATCACTGTGAAACATCTTGATGAATAGACTTTGATGAATTAATGTTGTTTGGGGGGAAAAGAGGATTTTCATCCTGTTATACTCACTTCTTCTTGCTACAGTTCACTCTGTAGAGTTTTATTGGTAGAAACTGATCCAAATCAAATACTGGCATTGTGCGGCTTCAAAAAAAAAAAAAGAAAAAGCATAATATAGATATCGACCTTCAAGAAGCCATATCACTCAAAGCCTTTATACACTATCAACTTTGCAAAGCAAACATAAAACAATTTAGAAATAAAAGAGCAGACTGTGAGATGGGAGCAAAGCAGACTGCCTCCAGGCTCTTGTTTATTTCGGCAACTCTGCCTGCGGCTGAGATTCCAGATGGGGTTTATACTCTTTCACTTCACACAAATCAAATATTTTCTCTAAAATCTTTCCGATGGCAAACTCTTTTTCCTTCTTTATATATATATATACAGATATACATACAGACACACACATATTATATATAAATATATATATGTATATAGGAAGCTCTGTTAAATTAAAGCTATTTTACATTGGGGTAAAATGTTGAGTCAAAAGAAGTAGCAAGAAAAGAAGGGGTGGGGAGGGGGTGACAGCGCCTCACCATTTATGCCCGTAGAATTGTGTGACAATAATGTGCCTCAATAGGAGGGGAAATTGACTGTGTAAAACCAAATCATTACTATGGCTGGCTTTCCTTTGTAATGACAATACGTGTCTCTCCACATCCCATCAGTGTACATGCCCCTAAAATGACGGCAGGAAATGAGTCCTGAAGATGACTGCTGGCTGCCAATGAGAGTGATAAAGATGACAACTGGAGGATAGCTACAAGCCATTAACGCACACAGCAAAGGCTGGATATGAGCATTCTATTGGGATACTTGACAGGAATAAGGACACAAAAGGCAAGGGGCTCATGGGATTTAAAGCACGGTGGTGAAAATGGCAAACAACAAGATCATATCAGTCGCATGCCCGAACAGATTACTGTACAACAAGTTGAAACATCAATACTTAGAGAGGCACTGACAGGAAGCTGGACTCTGTTCCGTCAGACATCTAGCACATCAATTCATGTCGACACTTCTGAAATGTAATTACTGTCCAGCATTAAGACATCAAGGTTGGTACCAATACATTCATGAAGACAGAGGCAGAGATTGAGTTTGTAGTGAAAGATGTATAGGTATAGAACTTTATCACAAAACAACTGATACTGGAAAATCCTGCTTAACCCCTGACTTTGTTCATCGACAAAACTTTTTCTTTGCAATGACACTAAAATATACAGTATACATTAAACACATCCCATACATGTACAGTTTGGCACTCCTATAGGCACCTGTAGTTCACAGTCATAATTATAGGGCTCGTGCAATCACCCACGCTGACATTTCCATCCCACACATTCTCAATGAGGACATTTTTGATATACTGACATACCTTGACACACCTCCAGGCAATTTAGAGTTTCAAACTCATCTAACATGGGAGTTCCTGGTTAGTGCTGTTGGCAAAGAGGCCAAACCATATTGAGCACTAAAGGCCCATTTATGCTCATACGAAAACGATGTTACCATCACTGCTCACATACTTCCATGCATCCTTTACGTTGGCATGGATGTTAACCAATACATCCACCAGGGGGCAGCACAGAGTCAAAAGTTTATGACAACAACAAACTCAAAAACAAACATGGCGACTGTGGAGGAGATATTGATAATGTTCCTCTTGCATAAAAGACAAAAACCATATGTTTAAAGTTTCTAACCAACTCACACAACCTTTCCTCAAAAAGTTCAGCCTTTGTTATTTCTTCTTTGTGTCTCACTAGAGCTACGTATCGAGTAGTGACAGCAACACTGCCCCCCCCCCCCATGGTTTCTGGTGGTACTGCTCCATTTGGTCCGTATCTGTAAGCTTTATGGAAACGTGCAGAAATATGGACAAAATGAACGCAGAGCACGGACAGAAGGCTCCGTCTGTATCCAGATCTGTATTTAACGTTGAGCATACATGGGCCTTAAGCCACCGCGTCCCCCCAGTGTCAGCATGTCCAGAAAGCCACAATGTTCGTTTCAGTTCATAATATCAAAAAAAAACAAGCTAGCTAATCTCAGAGTCTCATCATGAGATCATCAAAAATCACTAGAAATGGAACTATTGAAAGTTTTAGGTCTGATCGTGGCACTACAGCATAGGTCAGAGTCACTGATCATTAGAAGTCATTCCCTGATAATCCTGCATATCTACGGCAAGTCATGAGTCTATTCAGTGGTTGTTTGCTTTGGGTGAAAATGTTGAACATGTTTGATACCAAAACCAGTGTTCATTACTAAATAACCAAAAGATAAACACTGCATATGCTTATATGTGAGCAGATGAGAAATAGATACTGGATTACTTCTTGACACTTAGATGGATTTGGTGCAAGTGGTAACAAATGACCCAATATATTACAGAATAGTAGGGCCAATGTAGTTTGGAGGCCAATATTGTAAATAACCAACTAGCTTTTGTCTCAGTCTGTCAGTCAGAGGAGAAATAAACACAAGAAACATATTCTCATACACTATCTGTGTTTACATGGCTGATGCTGCATGACTCACAGGAAATGCAATAAAGTTGATTGTTACTTTCTATCTGACACGTGTGCATCTAAACATTTACACTCATACTGTATATAGAAGAGAGCAGGCAGTGGTGAATATTAAAACCAAACACAGTCAGAGGAATGAATGCAAACATCACTGAGAACACCAGTGTTAATACCTGAAAGTGAACCTTCACACAAACACACACACACACACACACACTTCTCTCCTTGTAAGGACGCTCACTGCTCTACATTTACTCATTCTAATACCAAGTCCTGACATTGATGAAGTGAGGGCCAGCCTGAGGGGCGAGGGTGTCATTTTAAGATGTCCTCATTCTGAAGTGCAAAAACTTTCAATATTTTTCGTCGTATTTTGTACAAATGTCAGTAATGAAGATCATTTGTTTCATACTCAGATCATGTTGTAGATAATAGACAAATCTATTTCTGTAACTGAAAAGGAGTTTAAAGAAAACACGTTTTACTTTAACAAATGTAGCACACATTTTAAGGAATATTATTCAAATATCATTCAGCCACATGTCTTTTCATACCATCAACCATCAGACTGTACATCACCACAGATCAATAAAGTGTACCTTACCTTACGCTTTTTTGATAAATGACTAAGATTGTGCCTGAAATCACATCTATTTTGGAGTGGTAATAGATAACCAAATGTCCTAGAAACACACTGTATGTCAGTTCCAGGGGTGGATTTGTATTATTTGTATTGGAGACCTGAAATCATCAACTATTATAATGAAAAATAAGAGTATTTAGTATAAGAGTAGGTGTAACATCAGCCAACATGTTTTCATGAGGTAGAAAGTAATTGATTTTGCCTAATTACTTGTATAATAACTAACAGACCAAACTTCAATTAAATCAATTGTATAATCTTTATTCTTTTATTTAATGCCATCTTTCAACTGGGTATTCATTTCACACATTTTCAAATCAATCTCAATCCTTTACTTCATCTTGTACACTGAACATTGCTCAACCTGTGCACATGTGTATGTTATAGTGATTTTATGCAGCCAACCCCAAGACACCATGAAACATGATCACATATGGGAGCTCAAACATACCCAACACATTAAATGGACACTATAGCAGTTAACTAAAGGATAAACTGGATTAAGCTGAAGTAAAAAAAAAAATGTACAAGAGACGACAAAACATCAGAAAACTCAGAGGAACAACACACAGAAGCTGGTTTTCAGTCCCAAGGCAAACAATGATTTGAAAACTAAGAATTCTTTACCATTGTTAAAGTCTAAATGAACACAGGAATCACTGTTTAAAAAGCAAATGATGAAACATCCAGGGACATTATATTTGCAGGATGCTATGCAGATGCAGATTTGTAGTTCGTGCAGCGTTTTGCATAAATAATATTCTCTAATATGCATTTGATGTTTACTAATTGTGTTGATTGTAATGTTTAATGTATGTTTTAAATGTGGAGCCTAGGAAGAGGAGCTGTGCTTTAGGGCACAGATAATGGAGATCTCAACAAATAAACACAATAAAAATGATATAAATAATAAGACTGCTAGTTGTAGATTTGCACTGCTGTATTATGTCTTCTTAGACTGCATCTTTACCTCAGAGGGACGGATCCCTCACTCCTTAAATTCATTAGCAACGCCTAATAGATTTTTTTTTTAACTTAATTGTTCCTCTATTCAGCGGAGTCTTCCCTCATTCTCTATTACTACAGCTGGTGATATGCTATTACTTTTTAATCCATTTTTCTGTAAAGCACACAGTGAGAATGTCCCACTCTCCTCTCCTCCAGCACTTTTCAGTTTTTTGTTGTTTTCAGTTTGAAACAAGCGCCTGATTAAATAGAGACAATGATGCAAGTTTCAATTCACAAATTGGAAAAGCTAATCCTCTGCTTAAGATTTCCTTGGGGTAGGAAGATTGAAGACTCTGCCGAGGGAGCATGTTGGGAAATGTGTGCTCTATGAATGTTCTGGAGGCATATGGAGGCATGTGTTCCACTGATCTAGGTCAGTGTGTGTGTGTGTGTGTGTGTGTGTGTGTGTGTGTGTGTGTGTGTGTGTGTGTGCTTTCACAGGAAAAAAATGGACTCTATATATGTGTGAATAGAGGAGCAAATAAAGGGAGATGTTAGTGCAGGTGGATCTCTGAGTGTGTGACTTTGGGGTGCTGGTGAAAATATAACCAACCCTGATTTTTCATTTGCAGTCCTTGAAATGGTGATTTATTGAGAAGGCGTAGCAGTGGGTGACATTCAGGACGGGCCTTTTCTTTCAATGTCAGAGCGGCGTTTCATCAGGATGAGCCTTTCTTTTCAATGTCAAAGCTGCGTTTCATCACGCTAACCGATATCCACTTCCTCCGCATGTAATTAGAGAGCCTTTTAATTAGAGCTGAGCTGAATGATGGCTCGTTGTCCGTCCCGCCCGTGGTCCGCTACCTCCCTGCAGCCCTACTTGGACAACCCACTGACCCCGCTTGATGAAGCAGAAATGAAACACAGAAACGTGTGCAGATCATAAAGAATAAAATGCTCATTCACATACAGCCAGGTGGAAGGGAATGATGTGACATTACTATGTTGGTGTGACAATTATTCCCTTCCTACAAACATAAAAAAGACAGTATTACAAGGAACATTAACCCTCGCTTTAATCAAAGTGTTTTAGTTGTCTACTCTAAACCAGAGTGGCAGTTTTCTTCTTTTTCTTCAAAGACTAATTAAAGACAAAAACATGTTGAGCTGTTTGACATCAGTAGTATGACTGATTGCTGCATAACTAGCTCCATTCATTTTAATGACATCAAACTGAACATTTGAAGGCATTCTGACACTAAACTCATGTCATATCAGTGTTACAATAACGACTGCTTCTGAACAGTTTTCACAGCAAATATCCAAGTTGTAATTATAACTAGGAAACTATGTCTAAAACTGTGGATATATCTGGATGATAATATGGAGCTGTTTAAAAGGGCAAACGCATATGGAAAAAGTAACCCAAATTCAAAGAGTATAGTGTTAATCTATTAGTGCCTGAACAATACTGCACTTTTGGGGCTGATACCAATATTAGGGAGTAAAAAATACTGCATTAAACTTCAATTAGGAAAAAGGATTAAATATATAGAAAATGCTGCTTATATATCTTTAAACAAATATTGGCACATATTGGATGGAATAAACACTGATATTGATATATCTGTGGCAGGCCAATATCTGCTGATAATATCAATTGACCCATATATTGGTCAGGCTCTATAATGTATAGTGGTTTAAATGGTAACTTATAATATAATAACTGTACTTGTATAGTGTTCTTCTAGTCTTTTTGACCTCTCAGCACTTTTACACTACATGTCACATTCACCCATTCACACACATTCATACACTGATGACAGGAGCTACCACACAGAGTACCAACCTGCTCATCAGGAGGAGACTAACCATTCATAGACTGTTGTTGCAGCCATCAGGAGCAGTTTAGGGTTCAGTATCTTGCATAAAGACACACTGACAACTGCTCTACCTCCTGAGCCACAGCCTTTTATTGTCAACATACAGTGTATCAAACCCCTGTCTGGATCAACTGATGTATTTCCCATCTCTACCAACCATTCCATGTCACATGTATGGAAGTATGACCTAAAAAAGCTTTACACTGTTGCTGTAGAAACCCAGGAACATGAAAGATATTTCATTCAGATGAACAAGCACAGATAATTAGGTGATGAATTTGACAGGCTGTAAAAAGTGTGTGAAGGTGTAAGGATATGTTGGCAGAGTGTAGATAGTTTGTGAAGATGTAAAACACTGATTGGTTCTCAGTGAGCTTCAGTTTTTCTCATTCTGATAAAAGCTCAGAGGTTTTCTGACCATTCAGCTCTCTTCCTGAGTTTATCAAGCTAATACTGTCATATTAACAGCACAACCTCCTCACTCTGTTTTAGAGGATTCACCTAACAGGGATCATTTACTTCCAGTCTCTCAATTCACCAATAACATCAAGAATCCCAGTGAGGACTCTGTCTGTTAAGATGTGGCGTTTTAAAGTCCAACAACCAAACTAATGATATCAAATACTCAACTATCATCAGTCATCTCTCAGTGATAAAGTGGAGATTATCCTTCCAGAAAAACTACAAACACAGAGGAAAGATCTTTGTCCAGCCCTTTTCTCCAAGACATAACTGAGCTCAATTTAATATCAGCATGAGATTTTAAACATTTTCTCATATTGATTCAATTTCAGCCTGTGAGAAATAGCCACTTTCTTATCTCAGCTTGATCTCAAAATTGTTGTTTTGTTTGTTTTTTTTCTTCTCTCGCTGCACTGATCTGTATTTGTCTGAAATATTCAGCTCTTGAGATAACACAAAGATCCAAAAGAAAACTTGACTGGCTTATAAATGAGCTGGCACAATATCATAAATTTGTCTCAGTGATCAAATTCAAGTCTCAGCTCTGTTTTATCTGTTTATAGAGTTGTCTTTATCAAAAAAACAAAACAAAGTCAAAACAAGATCTGCATATAAACTTCACTTTCTCATTAATTTGTCATAAACACATTTCAAATGCCCTCTAAACAAGAGCGTTATTTGTAGAGCAGATGCCCTGCTGGGCCTGCTGGTGGTGCTAGAGAGGGGGGGTATGGGGTCACCAAAATTGCCAGGCATCATGCCACCATGAATTTCATGGAGATCCAATGAATGTATTTAAAAATATCTTGCTTTGGACCTCCAGAAAACACAAACAATATTTCCAATAATAAACATGTCCAGTAATCGGTCAATACATTGATACCCATTGGTCTTTTTTGGAAGTTTAGGTATATCGCCATCACAGGAAGAAAATTAAAGTTGCAACAAAGCCACCTCTTTAGTAGATATGAAATGAGTTGTTGACCAGGAAGTATTGGTGCCATATGTTGTTTTCTGGTCCTTCATTATCTCTCAGTCTGGGCAATGTCCAACAGAAACACATGGAGGACACACTGAAACACTGCAGTGATATAACAACCATGGCAGGGGTTTCCAGAAGAGATGGAATATTGCAACATGTACCATTAGTCACAGTGTCCTGCAACAGACATACAGTCTATCTGCACTCTCACATTCATTAACTAGTGCTAAAGACATGTTTGAAACGCCACATGACCATGCTTCTTCTTTGGTGTGATGTCTGGATGTAAGCTGGGCTCCATTCACCTGAGCCCCCTTTATGATGTTATCCTGGGTTAGGGTTAGGGTTATGTGTCTCTACAGAGGTGGATTCTGGAAATCTACAGTCATTATACATTTTAAAGTAGAATTCTAAAACTTTGTCTATTTCAACATTTAATTTTATAAAAAGATCTAAGAACTGGGCCTCTGCTCAAACCAGTGAGGAACCATATATGGTAACTTCATTGACCTTGATTTGCAAAGCATATCATAGGATACAAAGCAAAATAAAGTCTCTCTAGGGTTGAAATTTTGAATTTCCAAGTATTTCAATGACTTCCCTATAAAGGGTTATGTCTGTTTTCTCATGCGTAGTATTGCCACCTACCACCTATCAGACATATTGTTGATAAGATATATTAAAAGTAACAGGATGGAATTCAGTCATCTCCAAATAAAAAGATGACTGACATGGTTCCTCTAAATGTGTGGAGGTAGAACAGGCATCTATTTATTTGATAACTTATTGTAGTATAATTATATGATCAGTGTATGAAAATGTACATCTGCCCCCTTATTATTTAGAAATGTACCCTTCTGATTGACACAGTACACAGTGACATCTTGAGAACATCAGGTAAAGATTGTGTCATCTAAGCTTTTGGTAAATCTATTGTGTGAGTGTGGAGTAATGGTATTATCACAGAGAATGTGCATTGTGTTGACATTTCATCTTCTTGATTTGTGCTTTCAACCCATAATGTGAGTTTTCAGAGTTGGAGCCCATTTTACAAAGTGACATGATGTTCCTCTGATGACTACAGCACCAGTTTTTGAAGAGGAGGGGAGAGCTCACAGCTTCTCTCTGATGAAGCCATTTACCAGAGCTGATGGAACAGCTTCTTCCTGTCATTGCAAACTAAGCAGAAGGCAGGAGGAGGGAGGGGCGAAGGGGGGAGGCAGAGAGAGAAACAATTAGCCTAGGGGTCCTTGTGATCATAAGTAATAATTTGAGTGAAATTAAGTGGCAGGTTTAACAAGCAGGGATAATTTCACTTTTCCATTCTTCCTAAGGGAAACGTGGCCTTTAATTGAGTTAACACTTCTTTGTTTGGCAAACACTCCGAAAGCAGGCCGAGACTGCCACTGTGTCTCATTAGCGACACCCAGAATTGGTGTCGGCACCCAACCATCTCCTACCATCTCTCCGTCTGGCCTGCTGCCGTCCTCTATATCCTTTCTCTTCCTCATCCCACATAGCTACTCCCTCAGGTTCTTAGCTGTGTTTTGGATGTTGGCCCTGTCACAGTGTTGCAGCAATGCTCTAAACCACTTTTTATGATAATGGAATGAGAGAAAATGGAGGGGAAAAAAGAGCTAACACATGTGGTCTGCCATTAAAGTAGACATTACTGGTCCTTTATATTTGCTATAAATATATAGTGACACCTTATTTTGAAAAATGTGCAAAACAGGAAGTATTTTTTATGTAATTAGTGCATTAGTACACAGGTTTGAAATGCAAGGAAAGACTAGTTTTGCTGATTAATTAATGCTACAAATAATACAATTTGATAGCCCTTCTACACCTTTTAACTGGTCGTAATAAGCCAATAATCATTATGTCTCTTAGCTAAGATTCATTCTCTAGACCAGGAATGTCCAAACTATTCCGTGTCCCTGCAGGTTTTTGTTTGAACCAATCAAGAGCCCACGATTTGACCAATCAACTGTCTGAAGACTGAGATCAGCTGATTCTATGAGTGAAGCCTGGTGTTCTCCGGTACTGACTATTGTCTGCATCCTGCAATGGAAGTCAACATTTCATATCAGAATTTTAGAAAAGGCCAAGAAAATGTTTGTATGTACCGTAATGAGGTTTTCATATTCTGTCAAACCAGTGATTTTTGTTTAACTGAATAACTCCAAAATTAATTTTCTACTCTGTAATCTTCATTATGTCAGACAATGATTAAACCATTGTGCACTCAGGTTGTTTAGTTGAATGCTTTATTAGCTTGTACAGCAGCTTGTAACTGCATATTTATATGAAACTGTGCACATTTGATTTTAACCTTGACTCATGTGCATGTGTGTAAATGATCAATGCCTCACACATTAACTCTTTATCTGGTCAATAACTCTATGTGGGTTGTAATTATATATATAGCGTTTGTGGAAAACGTTTTACCCTAACCATCTATAGTAACTCAATGAGTTTGATTTGCAACATAAAACTCAATCATTTTGAAAAAAGTCACTACAGTTAAAGAATCATGTAATATCCCACAATAACTCTCTGGGTATGACATTTAGAATTTCTAATTATTTCAATGAGTGGCCTATAAAGGGTTAAGTGTGAATGATGCCTTTCACCTTGCACTCAAACAAGTCATTTTACATTCTGTGATAGTTTAAATATAAATGGTTCACACATAACTGACCATTTGATGTTTGATCGTGAAACTTTAGATTTCCTGAATCTAGTCCTTATTGGTGCAACCCAGTGGAAGAAGAGGAGCCATGTGACTCGTTCAGTCTGTCTGTCCCTCTGGTGCTGTTTGTGTGAAAATGAGAACATCCTCACCACTTTGTTGTCTGATGATCCCACCCCAAAAAAAAAAAAAACATCTGTTGACAATACCTCCCATTGAGCCCATTGTGGTCCATTACTGTAACAACAGAGAAGGGCGTGGGTGGTAGATTGTTGTTATCTGGACGGCCTCCACCCCTATACGCCCAAACCCCATTTCCCAGCCACCACCAGGTATCCTGCAGGCTGGCTAATATTGTCGTGGAAACAGCAGTAGCAGTGCAGTAGGTGAACAATGGGAGGTGTGGGTAGAGACTGTGTCTGTGTGTGTATGTGTATATGTGTGTGTGTGTGTGTGTGTGATGCTTTGAGGGGTTGTTATTGTGAAACAGAAGGAAAGCAGTGGTGCCGTCACAGTGCCAGGCAGGGCCCAGGATAACGGAGAACTCAATGGAGTGTTAAATGGGAAATCATCTGTTTTCAGCCACAGATTTAATGTCATTGCTGCTCTCTCTCTGCTGCACTCCGCTATTTCATTTGCTGCTATCTCACCCTCCCGTGTCTCTTTACTTCTGTGTTTTGTATTTGTCCAAATCCCTCCCCTCCCCTCATCTCCCCCCCCCCACCCATCCACCTCCAAATGCTGTTTGCCCCAAATTTCACACTCCTTCTCCTCCTGCTTGTCTATTTCCAATTCTTTCTATCCATTGCTCCATTGTGTCCTGTGCCTCATCAGGGCCCCTGCAGGCCCTCAGGTTATCTCATATACCGTGGGCAGTTTTCCGGCTCATATTCACAACAGGCCATTTGAGTTTGCGATGTGAGTGTGCGTGCCCCTCGCTGAGTCTCCTCCTGCGAAGGACTCGGAGTGTCTCACAGCGGGGCGTCTCCATTAGCGACTTCACCAGATGACCAAAGAGAACCCTTGCAAACTTGAAACACCCCCCCCCCCCCCCCCCCTCTCCCCAACATCCCTCTGTCTCCATCATCCTGCCCAGATTAGCTCATCCATTTACAGCCTCGGTTAATGGCTTAACTCATGAGGAAAGTCATCAAAGCGTAATGGCTTTAAAAGAGGCAGAGCTGATTGAAAAACATTCCCAATTTGTGATTGTTTTTTTTATTTTATTTTTTTTAACACTGTGTTGAATTAAGCAGATGGCTGTTAAATCAGAGCTTTTCTCCAGCACAGAGCCTGGATGAGTATGTGATTCAGTCAGAGCTTGAAGCACTTTTATCCTTTAAGAAGAGTTTACTGATCCTCCTGCTCTCCCTCTACTCTTACTGTACATACATGGCCTTGTATCCTGTGACACTGCTACATATGCTAATGAATACCAGGAATGGCTTTGCTTTAAAGTGTAGCTGTTGTAGTATTTCATTCATGTATTTGCTCTCCAGCAGGTGATTATGTGTATGTATTTAGGAAAGTATAGAACAGAGGTCACTAACAGGCACATTTTGTCCCAGCGCTTCTATTTTAACAGGCGCAGCTTCTCCAGCTATTACGGTAAAAGTGGAGCGGCCACTGAGCATAGCCAATCTTCTCACGTGACGCAAATCAGCCAATCAAATCCATGCATTTGGACATGCACAGAGACTAGACTAGACAGTGAGATACACACGGAGAAAAGAGGAGAGACATTTTGTTATGAAGTTATTAGATGTGAAATTAAGTTTATGGTTTAAGTTTAAGTTAAGGTTGTTTAGTGATTTGTGGGTGAGCAGGAGGATTCTGTATTGTGTACGGTGTGAGATGGGGAGCCAGTGCAGTTTTTGGAGGACAGGTGATGTGTTCTTGGGAGTGGGTGTGGGTGAGCAGGCGGGCAGTGGAGTTCTGAATGTATTGGAGTTTATTGAGGAGTTTGGATGATGAACCGTATAAGATGCTGTTGCAGTAGTCTAGTCTGGATGTTATAAAAGCATGAATCAGGGTTTCGGCAGCAGAGAAGGTGAGTGAGGGATGGAGAAGGGCGATGTTCTTGAGGTGAAAGAAGGCAGTCCTGGTGATGTGGTTAATGTGGGAGTGTTGTCATGGGGTTCATATAAACCACTATTTATGTCTAAATCTCATCCTGAACACACATGCTTTTCACTTGTGATACAAAACTGTTCCACGTCCTCAACTGGAAAACATAAAATGCATTCAGCAAACCATTCAAGTAACAGAAATGTAGTCTAGTATAAAGACACAGTTCAATCATAAAATAACTGCATATTGTGCACATTGACATACTATATACATAGTGTACTAGTCATGAGGGGTACTACCAATCTTGTGAACACAGTTGTATGATGAGTTCTGTGTCGCTGTGATGTCATGGTGATGTCATTTTTCAGGCTGGGTTTGGAGACTTCAGCTTTATAACAGAAAGTGTGTGTTAGGAATTGGAGGTGTTTATCAGGCAGGCTGTGTAAAGAAGAATGTCCAGTGTTTTTAGAGTTCCACCTACAGGGACTAAAAGTCAGCATCTTGCTTCTGCTGCTTTGATTCTTTTTTTTCTTTTTTTTTTGTTCTGTGTTGTGATTTTCTGAAGGTGCGATATGAAACCACTGGAGTACTTAAGACCAAAGCAAAGAAAACACTTGCACATACCAATACCCTGCATCAAATGGACTTGTTAACTAAATAAGTATACAATCATTAAAATTAATAGTGGTGCACCATTAATTGTTAATTAACAGCATTGTGTTCAATGAGAGACTGAGGAGTTCAGATCACGATCACTTTCTCTCTGCACAAGTCAAACTGGACTAAATTCAATCTTAAAATAAACAGATGGAGAGAAAAAATAACATTCATATAACCTCACTTATCTAAATGTGACAAACGTGCAGGTGTCTGGACATTCAGATGACCGAGGAGAGGATAAAAACCACAAAGAGACACAAAGTCTCACCTGCCATCAGCTCAGCCATAATGAGCTGCAGCCTCAGGCAGTGCTGAACCTTTCACTTCAGTGCAGTGTTACACTGCTCTCAGACCAGCAGTGACAAGGTTTAAACCTGCACAGGCAGCCCATCTGAACACATCAACACACAACATCTGACCTGTCATCATTATCCTCAACATTACCTTACTGTGGTGAAGGAGTTTCTCTACTAGGGAATTGAATGTGATCTTATTGACACAAACAGTACACGGCATTGTATGTTCAGTAGACTCATATACATGTCATACATGCTTCTCTAATATCATCCACTCAATGGATACAATCTAAGAATTTTCTTGCAAAATACATTATCATTATTAATATTATTATTATTATTATTATTATTATCATCATCATAGTAACAATCATGAGTCATTAAATGTCAGATTTATGTTCACCACTGAAAGTCCTGTTTGTAAGGTAAGTTGTCTTTATTGATCCCCCAAGGCAGAAATTCAAAAAATGACACAACACTATCCTCGTAATGGTGAAGTGATAGAAAAATACATTCAAATTAAATTAAATACAATAAATAATCTCTGTCTAAAATAATCTGCAATATACAGTGTGCAATGTTCCTGGTATTACAAAGTAAAGTTCAATGTTCCTGGGATTACAATTACTCAGTGTTATTAGTGGGAGTGGGAGGGACTGGGAGCTGTGGTGTTGTACAGTCTGAAGGCTGATGGTATGAAAGAGACCCCCGAGCACTTTGAGGAATGTGGCTGTGCATAACACACAGTAAATACATCACTACTACAGTATATACACTTGACATGTAAAGAGTATGTTAGTATTGTTTAAATACCAGACTTCCTTGTCTGTGACTCCATGTTTTCCAATATCCTATATGTTCATGGACAGCAATAGAGCTCTATGGCAGAGAGGATTCATATAAAGTATATCACACTTTGTGTACAAGACCCACTGAGCCTGATATACTGTAGCTCTCTCTAGTGTTACACTGGGTGTAGGTTAGCTCCATCTTAATTAAATCTACTTTGGGTGGTGGGGACAGCTTTTTCAGAGAGCAACTTGTGTACTTTTAACATCCGCTCGAGAACCAGACAAGTGCCACTGTGGTGGCATCGCCATAACAACAACAACCAAACTTGATACATGACTTCACTGTGCGATGTATCCCTCCACCCAGTCTAAACTAATGTAAACACTATGGACAAACTCATTACATCATGAATCACCATTCATATCATACAAAACATCCAACCAATACCAAAATCATATATTATATATTATATATTCTTCAAACCAATTCTTCATACAATACATGTCATCTTACACTAGGTTATTTTACTTTGTATGTAAAAGCATACTGCAGATGTTGTCATTGACACATCTCTACTAGCACAAGCATATAGCAGCACTGTGATGCAGCAGCCACACAACATAACTGGAACTTTGGATTTTAGGTGATATTTATGTCCCCAATTAAATCACTATTTCACAATGACAGTCCTTTACTTAAATGAAGTTATTGTGTTCTTGTGTTGAAATCCTACAGTAAGTGCTGTTAGTCAAGTTGGTAGACTGATCATCACTAAGTCTAAAGATTCATATGTAATACACAGTAGTTTGAGTTGTGTCCTTGCAGAATATTAATGTATAATAACTTCTTTTTTTAATCAATATGATAACCAATTCAAGACAAAGGTTTTAAGAATTTAAAACATCCACTTTCACATACCACCAACTCAGCAACCCATCTGACCCTGAGTGCAGTTTAACTATGCCATCACAGTAACAGCATCCTCACTGTAGAGCTCAACATATAAATCACACAGTGTATTATTCAACAGGCAATGAAACAGAGAATTAGAAATCATAATGAAAAACCATAATAATGGCTCTACCCACTGTTAAAACTTCATTGTGACCTTGTTTATTATTGTGGACGGTGTATACAAGATCCACAAGGTCCAGCGTCAGTCCCTGAGGACACGCAATAAGAAAGCAGCTATTTATCTGCTTAAACAGCTTCAGTAAACCTGTGAAGGAGCCTTTTGATAAGACTCTCTCACAGTGAAGGAATGAATGAAAAGGAACATGCTGGCAGAATACTTTGGTTGCTTGAAGTCTTTTTTTTTATTTATTTGAAGGTAAGAAAGCATCAGCCCCAGGGCCTTGGGTTTGAGCTACCTTTGTGTTAAAGTATCTGTGAACATCTTTAGGTCTGAATCTGACTTATCCACACTGTTTGATCCATCCCTTGACAATTCACCACAATGCAGGTAATAACAAGCACGGCCTTTGTAGGCAGTGATGACTCAAAAGTAGCCATGTTATCATCTGACTTATGCTATAAAGTTTTTAGGTCTCTGATAAATTGATTGACTTCATTTGCACAACCTGTCCTCTGTACGTCCTCACAGGGGAAACAGAAGAGGGAAATTGCATTGGACTACACTGTAATTACTGCTGTCTCTGCTGTCCAATGTGAGCCTAAAGAGCCTGACAAGTGAACAATGTAGAGGTGATCCAGAGGTTGTTACACTAACGTTACACTAACGCCACAGATACACTTCTTGACTTTTAGCCCAGATACAGTCTGAATTTTTACTTTGTGACCCATTTTCCTGATTGCTGCCAGTTTGAGGTCGCAACAGTTATATCTTTGTGTTATGTAATGTTTAAGGAGTGAGAAAGAAATGACAAGGGAGCTAAAAATAGAAGTGGGAAAAATAATAAACTTCCAACTTGTTCTGTTGAATGTTGTTAATAGCAAAGTTCATGTTCTCTGTAGACTGTAGGTTGCAAAGTGAGGGAGAATATTTGATCTCATCAGGGCAGTACACAGTACAGTACACACACAATATACACAAATACATACATGTGTATTCACGTATAGTGGTATCTATTGTATTTATGTTTGTATATATGTAGTATATGTTTATATGTATATTACTGTATTTCACTCTTTCATATACCTACATGGCTGAATGACAAGTACAATCCTTGAATCCTTACATATAATACATTCAGAGGTATTTATGAATGTGTAATGTACTGTATGTTTGTGTATATAACCCAAACAGAGGTACTTTATATAGAGAGGTATTATGTACGGAGTTACACATAGTCATAAACCATTGTTTATGTAAATAACTGAGGTACTGTGCATCTGCTAATACAGTATGTACTCATATCTCCTAAATGTATGCCTTATTTATACAAAAGATGACTGATGCTGCTGTGTGATCATATAACTCCAGACCAGTGCTAGGGTATTATGGATTTTTGTTTTTTTTGTTTTTTGTTAATTAACAATAATTTAGCCTTTATGTAAGTTGCATTGTGGGTTAACTCAAAGTCTGTGTAAAGTAAGAATAAACATGTGTTCTGAGTTTGACATACCACAGAAAAGTGTGTTGTTAACCACCCTGCCAAATTTGAATGATTAAAAAAATCACCAAATATATGAAATTAGGCTTCAAAGTTGTGTAAAAATCAGCCTCTTTCTCTGCTACCAAACACTGTGGGAGTGCCCGCTGAGTCTGCTGAAACCCCGCCCCCTACCAAGTGTCACCTGTCAATCAAAGTCAGGCAGGCGACATCACATGCTCAAAATGTAAGGTAATCATCCCTCTATCTTCCATTCACCAACTCTCCTGTTCTCTTCAGCATAATGATCATGGGAAATGATCTTCACATGTTAAGTCTTAAACACAATACTCAACAATAGAAGAATCTATAATGTTTCAGCTGCAGCAGAGTGAGGTAAGTATGTGCTAGTACAATGGTTTGCCACACCCAACCTGATTACACTTTGTGCAATGATATAACTATCAAACCTGTGCTGTGAGAGTACACTGCAGAATGCCCAAAAACAAAACAAAAAAATCCAAAAAATTTAAACAAACACCCCAACTGTTGTATCTAATCTCACTGAAAGCAACACAAATGAGTTTTAAGTCTTTAAGCAGAGCTTTGCTAATTAAAAAGACTTGGACTCTGTCAGGCATACTAATGCCAGGCCTTGAATGGACTGTAGACATGACTATGAGCAGAGCTCTGCCATATTGCTTTAGTAGCAGAATCCACTGTCCCGTGACTAAGACACACTGTCAGGAGAACTAATAGTCTTAACACTCAAGTGAATCTGATGAGTTTTTCTCAGCAAGCAGATAATGAGAGGAGAAATGAATCTGCTATAAGGACCCTCCTAGCACTACTTTGTACGTCTGCAATGGTTCTGAGCCTGGGTGTGATCAGGATGTTCACAGTGTGTGCACTGTAGGATCACAGTTAAGGATTAGCTGTAGGCTTTAGTATAGCAAGATCTGAATCACAGTGAAATAATATAGTGTAGTATACAGAGACCATCAGTTATGTCTCTGTACACTAGGAGTTAATGTGGTGATGTGTTCAGGCTCTCCAGAGGTTGTGGACAAGTAGACTGAAGGTTAGTCTAACTAGTGTGCATCTTAGCTGGGATGAACTTCTTAGTCAACATGTGATCTGAACATATTTGTCAAATGTTGTTTTTTCTTCTTAACATTCACTAGATACAACAAGCACCACTCTTCAACCCTCTCCACTGTGAGTCAGAGCTTTAGAGACTGTGTAACCTCTGATCCACTGCATGTAGCTCAGTTAGACTGCCACTGCACACAGTCAGGAGCATTGCACCATGGGTAACTGATCTAATGATGGCTCGTGGCAACGGCAACACTGAAACCAGCTCATTACAGACTGTATGGTGTGTCGCTCTAAGTCCAGTGGTGATAGGATACCATTTTCCATCCGGAATCTGACATTAGTTTATATATGAATCATAGCAAATGATATAGTGTTAAACTGGTTCATAATAAACTGGTATAATAGTGTCTAGTGTAGTGTTTTCTTTCATGCTACCTCCAAATTTCCTATCAGCTCACTATTGATTTAAAAAACTGTTTCATTCCCAAGTGAAGTTTAAGTCATAACCAAGAACCAAACCAATAAAATAGACAATATATACTAAATAAATCCTCAAAAATAGCCAAACACACACACACAGTTTCACAGTTGTAGGACAAACATGATACAGACAGAGCCTTTCAATCTCAAGTCTGCTTTAAACTCTCGGTTCTTTCCTCCAATACATATTTTAATAAATCAAGTGCCACCAAATATATGCTAAATTATGAATAAACATATGGACTGACCAGTTCACTTTAACATGAACACATCAGAAGTTAGCTACCATGCAGCTTATAAGGTAACTTTAATTAAATGAAAAGTCTTGAATACTTGATTCTGAGCTGGAAAAAATATATTTACATAGTTCTAATGCTGTATCTTTATGTGGATTTCTACACTAATGCTCATAGTTGAATGGGATTTTTGTTTTGTTTAACTCCCAAGTTGACAAAGCTAATTTCCCCAAAATATCAGTGAGCAATAGTTTTTTTTCTTTTTTTTTTTTTACATCAATGTTCCCCATTAGCAAGTTGCCATTGTATAAACAGAAGAATCCAAAACACAATGAGAGATTAAAGAGATTATTGAACAATAATTCATGATTAAGTCATGTATTAATATAGTATTCCAACTTGTCTAATTTGAAGATGTATTGCTTTTTATGCTTGTATGTCATTACAAACCTGTGTCAGACAGAACAAGCTATTTAAAAGCATCACCTGAGGTTCTGGGAACTTGTGATCTACATTTTGTTTTGCACTTTTCATGATTTACACTAGAATCTAGATCATGAAAATGATCATTAGCTGCAGCCTTATGTCTCTGCATGCTGCTTTCTGTATTGTACTGAAATGAATGGAAACAAGTGGCTGATTAAAGGGAAGGAAGGAGAAAAACCTATTTTACTGTGTATGACTCTGATGTCCAATGTCACTTGTATGGAAGCAAAATCATAGAAAACATTATGTTAAGAATGACATTCTCTGAGCTGGGGTGCATGCAGTATTCAGACAGGAAATGTTGCTACATCCTGTCTAGGGACCAGAGGTGGAGATGTGGCAGCAGTCTTGGGATGAAGAAGATGGGGGGGCATGAGGGTAGCAGCAGTCATGGTGGTGAGGGAGGGTTACAAGTCAGCGTTGCCAAATCCACATTATGGCTGTATTTTTGCAGTAACCCATCTCAGGGGAAGCCCGTCAAGACAGGAACCTGACGGCCACGCTGCCAGCCTGAGACTCATTAATAAAGGCTAGTGTTGCTGCTGCTGCTGCTGCTGCTGCAGAGTGTGGAGCACAGCAGCACCCTGCTTTACACATGCAACACACACTCACACACATGTTGAATGAGACTCAATCATGTTTGCATACTGAAACATGATGAAAACAACACTGAACAAATATGCCTTTTTTTGGCTTGTGTTGTTTGTCATTGTGCTGTATTACATATATATATGTATATATATATATATATAATATGTGAATATGTGAACATGTGATAAGGGACTCAGCTCATAGCTAGTTGGTACAGTGCATTAAATAGCAAACACTAATTAGCCGAATTAGCAGAATTAGTCAATTATGTATTAACTATAAATAAAGCCATTAATTGCAACTTATAAACTCTCTGCAATGGATACCTGATTAACAAGTGGTACAGAGTTTCACACTTTTCAATTAAGCTGTCAAGACTGTAGTTATAAATGCTGACAAGTCCTTCATGTTTCTAATGAATGTGTAATAAAGGCAAATTGCAAGCAGAAATAATGAGTTTATGATTTAGTCCAGATGCTCTGCAAACCTTTTCAGAGTGAGTGGAGTAATGTTTGGATGAGAGTTACAAACAGCTGTGTGGAGGAGGACAAACAGCAGCCTTGGTGATGGCTTCTACCTGACTACACAACAATAAAGTTATTAGTTGCTGCTTACAACTCTCACTAAGGCTGCCTTGTTAGAAAGTGGTAGCAAACAGCCAAAAAGCCCATTTCACAACCTGGCAAGGCAAACCTTTCTATTAATGGTCTATAACTGATCTATTAGGCTGTAGTAGACTATTTATTTAACATTAATGAAGTCATTGTTACTACTTATAGCTGAAATTTTAGTTCATCTGTGTTTTATCTTGTATTTTACACCTGTTTTTAAATGTATTTTAATTGTAATATCTTCTTATCTGTTTCAATGTTTTTATTTTTTTTTATTTTATTTGATCCTATGCTGTTTATTTTAACTTGCTGTACTTGTTTGACTTGTTTTATTGCTTAAATGTAAAACATTTTGAGCTATGAAAATAAAGTTATCATTATTACAATCATTTTAGACCTTTATTTAACCAGGGAGTAAACCTGGCCTTCTTTTTCCACTAATGTACTCGTCTGACCTGCTGATCAATCACATACATTATAAAAGGTATATGAGGAGCAGGTGGGGGGGGGGCACAATAGCACCCGAAGCATCCTTCTTTCTTTTTTTTTTAATCCCAGCTCTCTGATAATGTTATGTAGGAAAGGTGAGGATTTGGCTGTGCTGCTGTGATGCTATAACAAACTGTGTTAACCTTAAGCTACAACACATGGCTGTTGGTTGTCCAGATGTTGCAGATGTTACTACTGCAGTCCCTGGCATTGCCCTTCAACATGACCTTTAAAAGACACCGTGCCTCTTTCCTGTTTGAGTGTGTAAATTAAACCCACATCACAGTCTACTGCCAATGACTTGTCTTTTAACACAAACAAAGAGAAAAAGGAATTGCAGCTGCTTGTCATTGGCAGGTCTGTTTACACACATTGCAATTTTCCTCCCAGTGCTCTTTTTCACAGTCAAATTAATTCAGTGACCCTAAAATAATACTGTATCCAGTGTTCTAAAGCTCAAAATTAAAATGTTACCTTGTATTTCTTTTTATCCTGGCAACGTGGATACAAAAGGAGAGAAGCCACTCCAGCAGGTCTGCCAAAAACAAGGAGCTGAGCTGAAGCCTTGTTTGAATGCTCTCTAATCTGCAGCCCACTCCTGAAAGCCTGTCATGCTGCTGTACAAACCACACAAATAAAGCACCAAATCACACTATTAAAAGAAATGTGCTTGCAGATAGCTGTGGTACTAACACTGATACAAAAGTAAAAGTCATAGTCTGAGGTAGCCTGTAGCCGAAAATGGTGAATATGCAACACAATCATTCATTAAATGTTAGCCAACACTGATATTTTTCTGTGATTTTTTTTTTTTGACAGAGCATCTTATTGCAAATCCAATTACTGTTTGCTTGTGTTTTTCTCTTTGATTTTTTGTTGAATATCCATTTGAAGTTCAGACTATTTATTTTCCATTACTGAACAAAAATGTCATATACCTATGACGCATCCAGATGTAAAATGTTATTTAAACTCTAAATGTCTTATATGTCACTTTATGCACATCCTTCCTATAATGTAGCATGACCTTTTAGGTATCTATGGAAACAATGGGATCTTGACTAGAATATAAACACTGCTTACTGCCACACCGCATACATTTGTAATGATAATGGTACTGTAGCTGGGTGGAAGAGGTTAATCATGTTTTGTTGCCCTATTAAAATGAATATGAAAAAAACAACATTTCTACCCAGACATTACTTAGTAATGCATATAGTAAGAAGACTTGTCATTTTGCATTAATCTGTTGGTTTTTGGCAAGGCTGGATTAACCAGGCATCCGCCTGGGGGCCTCACACCTTCAGGGGCCTCACACCTTTAGGGGCCTCACACCTTCAGGGGCCCGTATGGCAATTACTCTGTGGTCATTTGTTTAATTGCAAATGTGTTTGGTAATATACCCTACTGAAATGATAAGAGCCTATAAGGTTTATGTTGCTTTATTTCATTTAAAAAAAATGTGCATGAGAATGTCTTTTGGGGCTAGTGGATCACATGACCTGCAATTCTGACTGTGGCTACAAGACTATAATTACCTCACAGCCCAGTGACATTCCCACTAGCCAACAATGATAATACAACAACAACAACAACAACAACAACAACAACAGAAAGGGCGTTCCACAGAGCATTTTCTCAATAAACATCATAAAAGACATGTTGAGAGTACAGCTGTTACAAATATGAAGTGACTCTCTGTACTGACTTGATTAAACCATTACAGGCTCTTTTTCCATGGCAGCACAACATCTATAGTGCTGCTCTGACGGAGGTTCATCCAGATAAGGTTTCCCATCTATTATATTAATTATGGTTAAAGCAGAAACTTTGGCAAAGTGGTCTGCATTTAACTATAAATGAATAGGCGGTGGTTTGATTCTCCGCTCCTCCAGTCCACATGTCAACGTGTCCTTGGGCAAGACACTTAACCCCAAATTGTTCCCAATGGATATAACCTTCCCCCTGATGAGCAGGTTGGTACCCTGTGTGGTAGCTCCTGTCATCAGTGTATGAATGTGTGTGAATGGATGAATGTGACATGTAGTGTAAAAGTGCTTTGAGTGGTCAAAAAGACTAGAAAGGTGCTATATAAGGACAGTCTATTTACCATTCACCAATATGAGTGATTCTTACAGCATCTTTTACCCACTGTGGCAAAATACTGACTCACCCCTTAAAACCTGCTTGCAAACCCTCAACAGTGGTTGCATGTGTCTACTAATACTAAATATTAAAGCGTGGTAGAGGCAATGACGTGCATCATACAAACAAGCACAGTTAGATTCTAACAAATGGGCTGCCATTTTTTCATAACATCCACTTGTCATTGATACATCCATGGCACACAAGACAAATACAGTTGTGCTAAATGATGCATCTCATTACTGAATAACTGCATTTAGATTGACTCTTAATTGCTGTGGTGAAAGAACTAGATGTTTATAGGGAAACTTCAACCCTTTATGTCAGCGCTGCAGAGAGCTACTTGTCTCCTACAATAGAGATTCCCCATCAGACACTAAACGTCTCACTGGGTGAAGTCTATGGTACCAGAGTCACCGCTCTTTGTCCTCACCAGCGCTGCCAAGCACCATCAGCCTCTGCACATATACCGCCAGCAGCCGGAATAACATCCCAGCAACATGTCACAGCCAAATTCCTTCCCCCCAGCATGCAGACAATACCAGAGCCAGATCCAAATTTGTGAGCCAGAGAGGGGAGAGACAGAGAAGCAGATGGAATAAACTAAGCTGAGAGAAGCGTCATCTAAAAAGGCGGAGAAGGGCATGGTCCAATGGATTCATCCCAGCACCGAGTGTGGAGACGCAGCCAAAATGTGGAATAACCAAATATTAGCTTTCCCCCTAATGATAACTCCTTCAAACGGCTCCAACTCCACACAACGGCTTCAGAAGTATTTCAAAGCAAGCGAGAGGCTGTGTGTCTTGGAAAAACATGGATGCCTTGGAATGGAGCATGATCTGGGTATCAAACACCCAGCACAGGCATGTTCCTGCTCTGTGCTGGGTGTTTGTTATCTAGCAAACCCCTACTGCTCCAGTCCTGAACTCTGGCTTCGGTCAGCACCCAGATACCCCCGCCTCTCTCAGCCATCCTGCACCCCCGCTGGCTCACTCGCTCCTTAAAGCGGTCCAGGTCATGTTTCCAAGCCTGTTCTGCCACTCAGGGAGGTCTCCAGTGAGACAGCATGACTGACAGCTTGGAACAGGAACAGGCAGGATAGAGACGAAAAACCCATCTCTCAATCCCTCCACTAGCCTCGTCCTATTCCAGTTCACTCATCTCTTTTCCTGCCAAGCCAACACCCCCCACTCCCTACACACACACACACACACACACACACACACACACACACACAGAGCGCCAACCAATGTTAGTGGAGAAATAAATTGCTCTTTAACAATTCATCTCTTCATGACGACTGCTGGAACAAAACAAATTTCAGTTCCACTAAAGATAGTAAAAAGTAAAAACACAGATAAGTAAACATCCTGTATGGAGAAGAGACAATACTCTTTGTTTTTAAGAATATAAAAATTCACATTAAAACAAAGCACTGTTACAGTGTATTGTTATGACAAGAGACTGGTTTTATTGCAATGAGAAAACATTCCCACAATGATAATTGTGTTTTCCTTTCATTAGGCTATGTTGCAGAGAGAGCTCAACACACTGCAACTCATGACAACAGAGATGAGTGAAGATAACATATGCTGAAAAAACTAAGAATGCACAAACACTGGAAACTCAAGGTCATAGTCAAAATGTATCTGTTCATTTAAATATAACCCATGTTGACCAAGTGACCATGTGCTGTACAGACACAACACAATGAAAGTGAATTATGTATCTATTATGGGACCTACAGATTATTACAAAACAGATTAACTCCAGTATAATATATAAAATGCACAGTTGATTGTGATAATATACAAGGACAAGCCTGCACATTGCTTTACAGCACATAACATTAATGTTCCTCTGCACAGTGATGTATGTGTATGAGTTAGACACTAGAAGGCTGTCTGAACACTGATCTGCTGAAGGGGGAAAGTTTTTCTGATTTTAAGGGTTTCCAGCCTCCAAGCATGATTTGCGAAATCATAAATAGTTTGGAAGCCAATCTTGGTCCAGTTACACAAGTGTTACGAGGAAACTTGAAGTTTCAGTGCATAAACACTGAGAATAGATTTTACAGTGAAGAAGTTTTGAGATGGAATATATGTGCATATTTTAGATTCTGTAATTTTTAATTCAGGGGAAGAGCTAAATGTCATTTAAAGGATTTAAATGTTATATTTTTGGTGGAAAATGATATCAGACAAATTATTATTCAAATTAGAACATTTTACATACATTAAAACATGTCTGGAGGGAATCTTTAAACAATGTGACTTGCATTGCTAATGTACAATATATTTAAAAGGCAGTGTACATTACATTTAGTAGATACTAGAGTTATCTATCCTTCTACAGGAGAGTGAATTTGGTATATACACAACAACACATATGTTTCCAACCCAACCTACATCTTTTAAGAAGAGGAAACTCAAATCAAGCTATTGATCAACTCATGGGGGAAAAAAAGTCGGGTTGCCAACAGATGGCAATGGATAAATGACTAGGAGCATTGTATGCAAATGTGGGAAGATGTGCAAGAACAGCTGAGGCCTCAAGATTCACCAGATCTGGAGGAAGTGTTTGAAAGGAGAGAACATGTCACAATACACAGGTACCCCAGCTGGAGAAACGCAGGAGGAGCCAGGCCTGGAGGCACTTCATAGAGTCCTAAGCCTTGATGTGGCACAACCCGCCCCTCTGAGCCTGCATGGGAGGGTTCAAAGCAAGCAGCCACAGGCCAAGCAAGACAACAGTTTGGAAGCACTTTGGTTAGGTTGTAGATAAGATGCTCAAAGTGTCCATGATGGACCAGTGTGGTCCTCATAGACCCAAGGATGGACACCAAGGATGGACACCAAGGATGGACACCAAGGATGGACACCAAGGAGCCCCATGAAACCCACACCAGCATTGATGTGTTTCAGTAAAGTACAGTCATATGATTAGTTTCAGCTTGAAAAACATGTGTAAGTGTGCCATACCTCTTTAAAAGAAAATGCAGAAGTAGCTGTGAAGAGTGTAAATGGTAGTTCAGAGGTCATGGTCACTTTTGGGTTGCAAGTCTAGACTAAGAAACTGTACATATGGGATAGTCAGATACATACAGTAGCTTGAACTGTATTTTGGAAGCAATAGGAAGGCGATAAAGGGAAGTTATATTAGGGGTAATGTGCGCTCAGCAACTGCATTCTGGACTAATTGTAGATGATTTAGTGTTTTCTTATTGAGTGTAGAACATATAGAGTTACAACAATTCAGATGGGATGAATTAAAGGCATGACTAACTTTCTTCAGGTCAACAGCAAAGAAAACAAGCTTGACTAACCCCTTGTGCTCGCTTTTCAAAGGTCAACTGTGAATCAAAGATTACTCCCACATTTCTGGCAGATGGCCTCGTATTGGTTGGCATGACGTCAAGTTTACTATTAAAGGCTTGAAGGCATGAAATGAAAATACAGGATCTATTTAATGTATTAAACTTACCACAGTTAAAAGTTGTCTGCTCCTTGAAAGCAGTTTCTATTTCATCTGTTTTCTTCTCTTTGTAAAAGTCTTTTGTTTGTACTGTGACCAATTTAGTCTCTAATCTAATCTTCTCTTTTTTTTAAGTTGATTGATCATTTAATCATTTGTGTGATGTTTTATTTATGCTAATGGTCACTTTGAATTGAGGATGGATTGTGTTTTGGGATCATTTTGGGAGGATAGTGAAAGAAAAAGTTATTGAAGAGTCCTGCTAAAACCAAACTGATATGTACCAGACAGACGTCATAATGTATCAGTTTTCCATGAGCATCATGAGAAAAGGGACTATGAAGGCTCAACTTCAAAATATATTGTATAAGTGTATTATATATAGTAATAATCTATCCCAGGTATTGTGATTTTTTCTATATGTCAGGAATGAATGAATATGAATATGAGCTTCTGAATCAAACAGTCAAGTCAAAGCCACATGACATTAATATTGCTCTTATTCATATATCAATATTATAATAAGCACATGGACACAATTTAGGCTTTTTTTCTAATCTGCTGATTTTTGGATAAATGACCAAAGTGACATTTTAGATGTTGCATTATTCCATCAGTGTATATAATCACAGATATCTCATTTATTAGTATGACAGTAAATATTTTAGGTAGGAGAAGATACTGTGAGAATTGTCCATGTAATAGAAAATAAATGCAGATAAGAAGAAACAGATGACTAAAGCACAAAACCTGAGACATAACTAGAATGTCAATACTAATTCATACACTTAGACTTACAGCATGTTTATTATAATATTTGTTTTATTTAATGCTATTCTTTGGTTTCATGTTAGGAATAGTCTTCAATGCTTGACTATTATTATATATAAAGTAAAAGAAGATTTATTAGCCGTCTCACAATAATTGACACATTTTGTCTGGTGAGCCTTCAGCAGAGCTTCCTACTATTTAATGACATTTTTCATATGACTCATCTTATCCTTTCCCCTCTTCTCACCATATGTCTGTTTGAGTGATGCTCAGATAATATGAATCCTGGAATACGTCTGATGTCTGTGTGACACTTTTTTTCTTTTTTTTTATATATATAACTGTGTTTGGATCAGACTTTAAATGATATCTGTCAAAAAGGAAATAGCTTTCCATCACTGGCCCATTTAAATGTACCCACAGGTGTAGCATATTTATGGTAATATGGGGATAGAAACGATTTAACGGCCATGCTGTGGCTCTGAATACCAACGGTGTTTTGGAGCTGCGACAAACAAAGAGGCGACCTTGACGTGTGAGGGGTCAGCCCGAGTGTTTCGGACGAGGCTAGGAGTTAACGTTTCTGCTTTCCCAACTTACGACCGAGAGATAAATGCAGAAATTGCAGTCATGCCTGAGTGTTTTTTTGAACCCGTTTCAATTTTTGCGGGGCGCACAATGAATCAGACGGCAGCTAAAGCAATTAACAAGGAGAGACATTATGGTAATGAGAGCGTGGCGCTTGTAAGGTCACTCTCGTTGTGCATGTTAAGCCACGACTCAGGGCAGGGATTCTCCGCTGCCAGATTAATTGAAGGCAGCATAAAGGAATAGAGGTGCAGAATTAGTTTACCTGATCTGTCACGCACAGACATACGTTGGGAGAAAAAGAAGGAAAAAAAAAAAAAATCAGCCCCGAGGATGAAACTTCAGTTGAGTTATTCAGTCATGTTTAAGAATTAATGCACTGGTACAGGATGCAGAGAGTTGGTGCTGCAGTGAAAAGAAGCTGCAGCTGCTTCTTCTGCTGCTGCGTGTGAGAGGACTGCTTGATCAGGTAGTTAAGCAAGGTGAGGTTTACATACTTTAGAAAAAGAAAGAAAAATCTGACATATTGGAAGTTGCTGGAAGGAAGGAAATGGAGCTTTAGTAAAAGTAGAGTGAGGAAGACGTATCATTTGCATGCTCAGGGCTGTAGTTTTATTCCTCAAACCATCTGTCAATCCTTTCCCTCACACATGCTCATTTATCATCTCCTCGCAGTCTTTGCTGGGGCGTCATTTAAGACATGAGCTGTTCAACATCAGCTGGTCACTTCTAACCAATAGCATGGTGTCACACCTTCGATATCAGCGTATGATCTTTTTAACCCTTACTGTACATACTGTTCTTATTCTGACTCTATGCACCCATTCACATACATTCCCAATCAGTTGTTAATACATGTTTGATTAATCCTTAATGAAACTGTCAGAGAGCAAAGAGAGTGTATAATATTTAATTATGGCATTCACAATCACTGTATATGCTCCAGGTTTACATTTTATAGATGGAGATATTTGGCGTTTTTAATGAAATGCAGTTCCAATTTGGACATTTGCATACACAAAAATGTGTATCATCTGCATAAAACTTAACAAAAAGATGCATTGTATTTCATTTTGTTCTACATTAGGAAAAGTTCATCTAAAGAAATGTGTATATGGTGTTTTTACAACTCTCAAATGTAAAAAAAAATAGGTCAAATGTTGACTCTGAACAGTATGTACAGTAAGGGTTAAATATGTTTTCTCCCTCTCTGCTGTTATGTGCACCCCACCACCTCCTCCTCCTCCTCCTCCTCCTCCTCCTCCTCATCATTGCCCAGTCTTGGCAGATCCATTAGCGCACCATTTCATCAACCTCATCAGGCCTGATCCATCTCAAGTCACCAGCCGCCAACAGCACCAGTGTCTGGACTCCATGGGGGGATTTATCTTACAGCTGCTCAGGACTGAAGTCCCTCGATTTAAAACCTCCCCGTAGAGTCTGAGTGCCAAAGACTTCTAAAAAGGCTTAATCATCAGTATCGTCTGAGTAATACACTTCATTTTTGTTTCATGCACTTGTCTCTCCTGGTCCTGTCCTCAATACTGCAAGATGGAAGTTTAGAATCAAGTGAGTAGACCTTGGTTTAGAAATGCTATTATTTATGAGGTGAAGAAGAGACTTTCATGCTCTTCAGAGGCCAGGTAACTGACTACACAGTTTTAGCTCATTTTAAGATGCCATGGATTAGTATAGAGTTATGCAATATTCTAAATCAATTCCATGCAGTTTGACACTCAGTGCAGCACACTGAAGCTAAATAAATCCTAACTTAAAAAAAGAAGGAAAAGAAAAATAATGTATGTGTAGCAGACATAATAATCTGTTCTGATGTTGTTATGTTACTTTTCTGTGGCTTAAAAGCGCCTACTTTCCTAAACTACAGTTCATTGATGTTTGGAAACTTAGCGCTGAGTTTCTAAAGTTTTTGACTGGGAGGATATTTTAGGATTTGGGGGCACTGTTGAGTGTTATATAAAAAGCAGGGAGTAGGTTAATTGCACATTCATCAGCAGCAGCAGCAGCAAGAGCAGCATAAGATTCAGCAGCACCTTGCTAGACACTTAACACTGCTGCTGCTTCTAACTGGCCGGCACACGCTGTGCTCTTATAAAGTGAGCAATTAGCAAGTGAAAACTCTCTTAGAGACGTACAGACTAAATCCACTGAAATATAAGATGCTTATTGCACCAAATACTGTAAGTGCAAGAACCAGAGGCATACTAATAAATACATATGCACATACTGACATTGAATCTTAATGTACTGCTCATTATAGACTCAACTAGAGTGTGTTCTATAGGTAATATAATGGGAGAGTGAGGAAGGCTGGGATTTTGGTGAAAACTGGTGGTCCTGTTCATTAAGTGTGCAACAAATCAGCAGTTAATCCAACCGCTAATGTCTTATGAGTGATTAACAACAGAGAAGTTCATACTTATGGTAAATTGAATGATGATGATTGCCTCCTACAATTAGGACTCACTTGTACTGCTCAATCAATGGTCAGCACGGTCAAGAAAGATTGTAGTTGGTCAACAGCATTGTAGAGGCAGATACTGCATGTGTGTGTATCAGAAGTGAGAATGAGGAAAACACCAGTAGAGGCGAAAGGTCAAGTTTAGGATATTTCACAACAGGCCTTACCATGTTTATTACATCAATTCCTTGTAAGGAGTTGTTTTTCACTATGCTTAATATTCCCAGGAGATCTTGGCCACCATCACTTATGAACATAATTCCAGGAACTGAATATTAGCCTTAACATGCCAGGTCAACTTGACCTGGTGCACGAACACAATGACGCACGACACCACACGCAATCAATGGTATAAAGAGTCTGTAAGGGCCTCGGGGCTGTTTTGCCGTTCGTTGGTCTATGATTGCTGTTTGTATTGATGCTGAATATCTGCAATAAAGATCCCAGTTGGCTGTTCGACGACTTCTGTTCTCCGTCTCATACTTTAAGATTACCGAAGTTAGGTGATCGGGCAAAGTTACTATAGCATAAATTCACACAAATACATATAATACATGTATCTGTCTTGCCCAGATGTCATTTGCAAACGTTTTAATCTCGAGGTTTGAAAAAATAACAATAATATGTCTTGAACAGATATAAGAAACAGCTGATTTTTGCAGTAATATTCAATCCTTACATCCAACCCCTGCTGCAGCCCTTGGACCACAGTCACATCTTAACACACACTGCTACAATCAGCAACATTCACTCTTTACACTGGCTTCAGGGTCCATTAAGGATATTCATACATTTGCTTGAAATTTGTACAGCTTTTTTATTCATATTGTGACACTTGTGTGAGAATAGGAACTGCTAGCAGCCAAAACAGCTGTTCATGATACAGATGTGCTGAACATGTAAATGGTAATAGACTGTACTTATATAGCACTTTCGTAGTCTTTTTGACCACTCAGAGCGCTTTTACACTACATGTCACAATCACCCATTCACACACTGTACAGTAGGTGCAGCCATCAGGAGCAAATTGAGGGTTAAGTATCTTGCCCAAGGTCACATGGACAAGTGGACTGGAGGAGCCGGGAATCCAACCACCAATCTTCCAATTGGTGGACGACCTGCTCTACCTCCTGAGTCACAGCCACAATGTAGTTGTATTTAGGTTAAAGTACAATATTCAGCAAAGTTAATGATCAATAAGTTAACAGTTTTCACTGGAATAAAGCTGACTAATGAATGCAGGTGATACTAAACATAGGACTGTATTAAAAGTGCATGAAAGTGGGCCAGTAATAGCTTTTTATCTCTAATTTTTTTTTTGCATTGACACATCATATCCATGCATACTGTCTCTTTTTAATTATGCAGTCGGTCCATATAAAGATATCACTGGCACCTGTACAGCAAATCCACTAATTGGAGTAATATAAAGACTACTAGAATACACTTTTTTAATACGATGAGTGGAACTATTTCAGAGGTTTTTTTGCAAAGTGTGTGAATCCAATATGAGGGGAAGTAGTTAGCTTTTGTTCCTCATCAAACAGAATTAGATTTAGAAATACTTCAGTTCTAAACATATCACCATTAGTCTGCAATAAGCCCAACTAGAACCATTTAATGTAAAACAATGATGTTGAGGAGAGCAGCAGCCTGATGAAGTGAACTCTGTGCACTGCTCACATTGCAATATGTCATGATCTGTGAGTCCATAAGTTACAGCACATCAGCAGTTCACTACTTAAGCACACAAAACCGTAAATACAGCACACAAATGAAGCCGTTAATCAAACATTTACGGAACCTTTCACCGTGTCAATATGCATTACCTGCTGACTGATTGCCATTTGTCTAATTAATCAATCCCCACCTTCAAACTCATACGCCATTAATTCACTGATGAGCAGGGTCACAGCACACTCCTCACACACATAAATCTTCGCCTGTCGCTGATCCAAAAATAACCACCCGGCTCAGCTCAGGCTGATGACTCTCTCACAGCAGGATGGAGTAAAAGAGATGGGTATAAACATGAAGATTAGAAGAAAGACCTTTTTATTTAGCCTTGTTTCTTCTTCTTTGTGTGGATCTGAGACAACAATGGATTTTAAGACTCTACATAGCAGCTCTTGGTGGAAGCTGGTAGCTGTAAAGGCACTCTGAGCTTTTTTTTTGTGTTTTGAAAAGGTCCGGTTATTACACACACAGTCCATTTCAGGTCTCAAGTGGGAAACAGTATTGATTGAGCCACAAATCCAACAAAAGGGGCTTAAACTGAGTAACACCCACTCTCCGATATCAATCCAGAAACATGACTCAGCGAGATCTTGCTCTTTTAGAAAAAGAAAAAAGAAAAAAAAAGGAGGGTGGGGGGTGGGGGGGCATTGTGTTATTCCCCAGAGGTAAGCCACTGTTTTCAATCAGCGGCCAACATATTGCTGCTGCCGCCGCCAGTGCTTTCCAACTGGAATCAGACCAAGCGGCTACATCGGGCCGAGCGTTTAACACCTCGACAGTCGTCCTGGGAATAAAACACAGAAGGTGGGGACTCTGATTTCCCTTCATCCACTCCATGTCTTCCTCCTTCCTCTCCCTTTTATTTTTATTCATCCCCCTCATCTCATTTCTCTTCCCTCCTCCATTACTCTCTTTTCCTTCCCATTCCTCGTCTCTGGTGGGTTGACATTTTTTGGCAGGGTTCCCAGATAAGAGAGTGGTATGAAAGCAGCGTGGAGGAACAGTTATTACAGGCAGTGTGCTCTGATCAGAGAGTTTTCACATCACAGTGACAGAGACTCTTCTTATCACAGCCGGGGTTCACAAATCGTGGGCGGGGAGGTTTCCCTATTTGACTCCCTCAGGACGACTGGGAAGTTACAGTAAAAAGCATATGCACCCCAACAAGTCTATCATGTCCAGAACAATGCTTGATAGCTTCAGCAACTTTATGTCTGTGAAAACTCAGCAGCCAGCAGAGAAACACTGGAGAGGCACATGGAAATTCACAGGTTTTAGGAGAATAGGGCCCATTGCTCCAAAAGTGGAAAGAATATAGTCAAACTCACGTTCCCCATTTCTGTGACACAGAAAAGATCCACGTCTATTTGTGCATGTTCATTATCTGAAAGATATGTTTCCATTTTGTCTTTCTAGAGAGGGGATATTATTTTTTCCTTTTTATGGGGTTCCCCAGGCCTTTCATATTCCATGACATTATTGTCAATTTTGACACTGACTTTTGGCATTATTAGGATTAGCTTTAAAAGTGTACTACTGGGCTGAAGAGCAATGTGTGTTACTGTTTTTAATAAAAAAGTATAATAAAGAATAAGTCAAAAAAAAGAAGAAAACAAAATGAATGTGCATATGAAACACCACAACCCAAACCAAGTTTCTGCTTCTTTTAACCACAACAACGTGTCTACTTTGTTTTTGGGGCAGAGAAGAACAACAATAAAAATGATCCCTGTTCTGTTTATCAGGGTATAGTCCATTAAATCCATACACATTGTTTATTCAACAATTCCTTGCAAGTAATAAGAATAACCTTATGTGAGAAAGAGAGGGGTTTGGGAGGGGGTATAGAATAATTAACTTAATTCATGCTGGTCCATCAGTACAGTCCTGTTTCTACCCCTCCCCTAGCTTCAGTTACATATACCATGGCCTCTGGCTCATTCTAATACCACTATACTATCACATACAATGAGCTTTATTATATATATTAATGAGTTTGCCTACTGACTGTAAACATGTGATTTATTGTGAAGGAAAATTAGGCTTCTTGTGTGATTTCTCCCAGACAGTCTATAAATAGCTAGATCAGAACTTTTATATTATCTATTGACATCTTAACTGTATGGTTTATCAAGACGCGCCGCAATGATGGTTAATGTGTTGTTTTACTATAAACATAAATGCACTCTTATTCAATGAAAATAAACAAGGGTGTTGTAGTGATGAATGTGTTTAAGTCTCTTATCAGGAGAGTGTTCCCACAGTCCTATATCCCCACAGCCTTACGTTCCCTCAGCCCTATGTTCCTTCAGCCCTATGTCCCCACAGCCTTACGTTCCCTCAGCCCTATGTTCCTTCAGCCCTATGTCCCTACAGTCCTATGTCCCTACAGTCCTATGTCCCTACAGTCCTATGTCCCTACAGCCCTATGTTCAGTCAGCCCTATGTCCCTACAGCCCTATGTCCCCACAGCCTTACGTTCCCTCAGCCCTATGTTTCTCTCAGCCCTACATTCCCTCAGCCCTACGTTCCCACAGCCCTATGTTCTCTCAGCCCTGTTCCCACAGCCCTATGTTCCCTCAGCCCTGTTCCCACAGCCCTATGTTCCCACAGCCCTGTTCCCACAGCCCTATGTTCCCTCAGCCCTATATTCCCTCTAGGGCTGAGGGCCCTATGTACCCACAGCCCTATGTTCTCTCAGCCCTATGTTCCCTCAGCCCTATGTTCTCTAAGCCCTATGTTCCCACAGCCCTATGTTCTCTCAGCCCTATGTCCCCTCAGCCCTATGTTCCCTCAGCCTTATGTTCCCACAGCCCTTTGTTCCCTCAGCCCTATGTCCCCACAGCCCTATGTTCCCACAGCCCTATGTTCCCTCAGCCCTATGTCCCCACAGCCCTATGTTCCCTCAGCCCTATGTCCCCACAGCCCTATGTTCCCTCAGCCCTATGTTCCCTCAGTTTAATAATAAAATAAAGAATTAGTCTAATATAGTCTTTCAAGCATTTCCATATATGAAATGGGATAAGGGGGAGGCAACAACACATTATGTGCATTAGGGAAAGGCCATACCTGTGCTGTGGGAACATAGTGATGACCCTGTCTTATGTATCGTTTGGTTATAACTTAAATTATTATTATTAAATACATTTATGCCAAAAACAACTCAAACCACCAAACGTGTGAATCACTTGACTAAAAACATGTAAATCTACTGTATCAACTCAACTTTTAATCATATTCATCTTCATATTCATCTTCTCTATCATTCAGAGTGTGAGGCTACATTCTCCTTACATGCCTTTTACTTTGACAACAAGCCATTAGTTCAACTTTTACTTTGAACTAGTCACTATATTCCAAGTCCTTTATTCCTTCTGTTATTAGGCCGCTCAACACAGACACTGCTCTTTTTTTAAATGATTGCTATTTTTAATAGATTCAGATGACTTGATGTTTTAGATTGCTGGATTTATTGCCTTTATTTTTTGTTTTTATTTATTGCTTTATTGTTGTGACTTGTCTCATACTTTGTAATATGTTTCCTCTAACATTGTATCTGTTTGGTTGGTGTTTGTTGAGGCTGAATGGATGGACTGGGAAGCTGCAAATGAATTGTCCATTGGGATCAATAAAGTTGTCCGAATCTAAACATTGCCTGTTTTAGTGTGTTTGCAGTGCGTGTTAGAGATGGCTCTGTTGTAAAAAGCACAATGTACAGAAAGATAATTCATTCATTTGTTTGTTCATTAAGCCCATAAACAGCTTGGTGGTGTACTGGAACTGGAAAACACAGCGTCTTCGGTGATTGTCAAGTTGCTGCCTCTATGTTTTAGGCACTGGCCCCTCTAATGAGGACGTCCCCTGTCTGTCTACAACAACTCTTAATATGTTTTGTCATCAATTATTTTGCTCATATTCATCAAACACTGAGGACATCTCTCTCAGCTCCCTACTCGGCAGGACACCACCTCTCAGCTGAGCGAGCACACACACACACACACACACACACACATTCATATTGATCATGAGGGGGTGGGACTGATTCAGACAGATGGGCACTGAGGATCAGTTCATTCATTCATTATGAAACTCACGGTCATGAAGCCGTCCAGTAGACCAGAGTCAGGTTTGGGTGGAGCCTGCAGTCGCTCCATGGACCATTTCTCGATGATGGAGGCCACTTGGCTGTTTTCGGTGTTGAGGATCCTAAAGCCTGTCATGTTCACACCACTGTATCGGTAAGGCTCCACGTCCAGGGCGAACAGATCCTGGAAGGACAATTAGAAGTAGCACATCAGAGCTTGAAAAGATGAACTGACTAAGTCTTGAAGTTAAAAATGAAAAGATTGATGAAGGCTCAAAAGAAACAAAAGGTTGCATAAACCTCACAAAGTAATACAATCATAATCCATGACTCAATCTAAGCTAACAAGAAACACAATGATAGCTCAATGATGATGATTCTTACTACTCTTTTACCAGAGCTAGGCTAACTGTTTGCTGCTGCTTCCGGGCTCTGTGCTATATCCTGTCACATCATTTTACCCAAAAATGCTAAATTTCTGTTTATCTTTATCTTTATTTTCAATCTTGATTCATCCATTTTATGATCTATAAAATGTCAGAATAGTAGACAGTGGTTAAAACATTTCCCCAGAGGTCATGGTATACTTAAGAGGTCACTAATAGGTAGGCAGCAGTCCAGACCTGGACCTGTAACTGATGAAATATTGAGGATTGTTACATTTTGTCTGATTTTGTTTCTATTTTAACAGGCACAGCTTCTCCAGTTATTACGGTAAAAGTGGAGCGGCCCTCAGAAACTCACAGATCCCTGAGCATAGCCAATCGTCTCATGTGACGCTAATCGACCAATCAAATCCATGCATTTGGACATGCGGAGACATTTGACTGTCAGTGAGATACAGAGAGGAGGCAGATAAGAGCTAAAACTAAGCATTTTATTTAAGAAGCACAATTAAAAGCTTTATGTTTGATATAAGAAAAGAAAATGTATTTATCTTATTCTTTTTTATTCTTATTTTATGATTGATTTAAATCCCACTAGTAGAGTGTAAATACTAATAAATGAATAGTACTGTATTTATGTGACAGTCTACAATCTAGCTACTAGACACAGATGCTGATGGAACTACAATGCTACTTTAAGATACTGATCAATAACACACATTATGATGATCTGGATCATCACTTGAGGAACAAGTTGGACCTCAGTGAATTATAATTGAATACCCCCGGTATACATCATCAAGTCCAAAACTTCAAAGTATTCATTGTAATATCACATAAGAGTAATATTCACATTTCCTGTGGCATTTTGATATTTTCATTCATTCCATCCTGCTGAAATTGAACAATCTGCTGTGAGACATCACATCATAGGTAACACTGTGTGATCTCTATCTTATCATTCACAAAAGGCCGGTATCAGGTCCACACGACAGACTGTTCCACTGATCAAACCTTACATACAGTGTTAGACCTAACAGTTAACACAAGGTAAATGAAGAGTAAAGGGAAATCTGGCAGGAGAACGGCTGCCATATGTGGCCTCGGTATGGCTGGGTTGTTCACTCTGCTGGGAGAATTAGGCTGTCAGCACTGGACTCTCTGTCTGCCAAACACAACAGTGGGAAATGACAGATACCCCCTCTATCTGTTTCCACACTTCCTCCCCCATCTGCATTCATGTTTGTATTTTACTTTTCATCTTCCTGAAAATACCAGAGGGATATTTAATTATCTCGCATAAATTGTGCCACGCCGAACGGCTGCAGAGAAAGTACGCACGTTTAAGATGTTTCATTTCAAACCCAGAATCATCCCTTTAAGCAACCATGACGAAGAGCACAGGCAGTTAAAAACCTGAAGAATTTAATTTTCAAAGGAACTTACCGTTATAAAGTAAAAGGACAGGAGGGGAGGCGGAACAGACAGGGAGAGAAAGACGACGTTTTGATCCTGAACAACACAAGCAGCCTCTTCAGAATGAGAGTGGGATGGAGCTTCAATAAGAGTTTGATTTAAAGGTATTTTCATAATAGAACGACCACATAGGTCGATTGTACCTGCGCTCCAGAACGACCTACACTATCGTAATATGCTGCTTTCAAATCACTGTTAAAGGATTATGATGTTTTATGTTGTGACAGTGCTGTGGTTAAGGTCTGGTTAGGTTAAGGTACGTAGTTAGTTAGGGTGAGGACCTTTATCATCATGGCAACAGTAAACACCATGACAACGTTATCCAGACTCATGACACTGGCGGTTGGAAATGAAAGCAAACAGATGCCTCCTGCAGCTTTTTTTCCATCTAGCTAACCATCTCCCCAACCATGTCATCTGTCCCTGGTCATAATTACTACTAGCGCTAGATGGCATCAATGTTACCAGCCTGGAGTTTAGACATAGACTTTTATAATAGTGCTGTTTTTCCACTGCAGGAACTTCAGGGTCATTTTAGGAGGCTGTGACCGTTGGTGTGTGTCTTCATAGCAGGAAACCGCCCCTGAACGACAATCTCCTGGGCGGGGCTTCAGGTGGAATCAGTGCTGATTGGGTATACTCAAAGTGGGATGTGACGTCAACGGAAAGCACCCAAAGTAAGCGTCTATAAACTGTTTCAGAATGAGTCAGGTGGGTCCTATCAATGTCCTACTCTGCATTGGAGACACAACGGCTGAGAGAACAGAGTAGGACTGGGCAATTAATAGAAAAGTAATGGAAAACAACATTTAGAAACTCTAATCGACTTAATCTTGCTCGTGTCTATTAGTCATGGTGTTTACTGTTGCCATGACAGCAAAGGTTGCATATCTTTAAGGAATTTGAAAACTTGTCTCCAGTGATGATTTGAACCCAAACCATGATCTTTACATAGTTGTAATCAAGTAAACTAGACATTAACCACAGCGTCACACCTTCAAACATCTTTATTTTACCTCCCTAAAGATCCTCATGTGTGAGGGCAGCAGTGGAAAATACTAAACTAAAGAAACTGTGAAAATACATCATTGTTCATCAAGTGGTGGAGATAATCCTTCATTAATCGTAATCCAGGTTAAAAATTCAATTAATCGTGATTTTGACTTTTGCCATAATCGCCCAGCCCTAGGACCGAGTGAGAGGATGTTCCTGTAAAGTTCCCGCCTCCTAAATTGAATCTGGAACTTCCTTACAGGACTATAGTCGTTAGTTCATGAGGACAGGCTGGTTTGAGTCCAATCTTTGACCTGGAACAAGACTGAGTTCAAGTTCAGACAGTTAGGGAACCGTCAATAATGCTCAATAGTGGGTGTGTCTATGTAGATGTGTTATCCTGACATAGCCAAAGTCAAAGGTCACTTGTACAGCCAAATAATGTCACCAGACTGACAGACTGCTGAAGACTCCACTATTTTGCTTTTAACATTTAGGAGAAAAATAAATAGTGACACTTCCTTCTTCACACATAGCAAAGCTTTTCAGTTCTGTGTTGTTCAGGCAGCCATCAGTCAGTGGATGACACTCACATGCTTTGCTGTTCTCTTACCTTACAGATTTCACACTAACTGTCAGCATTGCAGCAGAGAGATGCTACTACATACTGTTACTACATACTGTTACTACGACTACTGCTGGTGGAGGGAAAGGGAGGGGAGATGAGGAAGATAAAGAGAGAGTCATGCAGAACCCCAAGATGGAGCCTGTTAAAACTAGTTTACTTGTTAAAAATGCTTTATATATCACCATTTAATGCCTCCTGATTAACAGTTTTTATCAAAATAATAATTGAACTATTTGAATGAATATATCCTCCTGGGAACCAAGGAAAAGTTTTCTCATGATTTTCTACCTATTTAGGACAAAAAAAACATCTTACAATTTAGACTTTTTAAAATGTATTTTTAATTTTTGCAACATGTAAGTAGTGGACAACAGGACCGTTTTAGTGTAAAAAGATGGCAACATTTATCAGATTATGGCTGTGTAGTGATATTAATCCAATAATACATTTTGTTTACTGACTTATTTTGGATTGTTTCACTAGCTTGTTGGTTGCCAAATCTCAAAACTCAATTGTCACTTTATAAAGGAAAAGGAATAATTTGGGCTCCAGTTTGAATGGGTCATTTTAGCACCCAGGGAACGCAGGGAGCACAGGGAGCCCAGGTAGCACAGGTGTCAATCTTATATGATGGAAAAATCACCAATAAATAAAAAGGTATTAACATTAAATATCATTAAACACAAGTCTTTTTGGATTAAATGCAGTCAGGTAATAGTGCATCAATGCAACATGTGATATGGTCTCTTATTGGCCATGGTTATTAGAACACATTTTGCATTATTGAGGCAGTTTGCATATATTTGATGACATCATCTGAAAATCTGAAATTTCAACATACATGTTACTCTTGGTCCACAGAGGACTTTGCTTTTCATTCTCATCCCTGTCTGTCTCTGTGTCTGTACTCTATCTGTCTGCTCATTTGAGCCTCCTGCTGCTGCATCTTCTTCATCATCTTCATCATCTTCTATCACATGTTCAAACTCATCCTCATCTCTCTCTATCATCTGTCAGCTCAAAAACTGTGTTTCATTTATTTTCTACAGTATCTACTTAGAAACTTAAAATGCTTGGTTAAAGTTAAAGTCATATCAACAGCTACAGCAGCTCCACCTCTTCAAAAGACTGTTTGTAGAGGACCACAACTGTGACTGGTCAGTTTATGCTGCTTGTTTCTGATGTTAGAGGAGAATATCGATAGTGAAGACGTTGTTAAGGAAGCTCAGTTAGCATCTCCTCTCCAGTTCCACACATCTAATGAAGTCATCTCCACTGCAAACATTCTGCTCACTATAATCACCATGTAAACACAGTGAGTGTAAAATCAGACACCTGGAAGTTACTCCTGTTCGCCAAGTTGGCGCTCAGCTCACTGTCACTCTTCATCACAAAGTAAATGAAACAATGTAATCACAGTTATTTTGGGGAATGTAGTTCAAAGGACAATACCTAACCACATACAGTACATCTGACTGCTGCTGTGGAGGTATCAACAAGTTAAATCCAAGGCTGAGAGAAAAATCTTTCATCATGTCTCGTGTTTGCAAGTAAACATTGTGATATTGATTAACCCTTACATATAGTTGCAGTATGTTCTGGGACAATTTTGACCCAGTCTAAGAATCCCATCATAAGAAATGCATCAATAGTGGAACCAGCTGATCAATAAATGTGTGATTAAACCTTGATGAATGTCTCATTTATGGCGAAAAAACATCTACTATCACACAATATCATGTCCTATTTGACCTAAGACATGAAAATATAACATAGCAATAATGATGGAAATGTATTTAATGTAAAGGTAAAATAACAAGAAGTTTATGGAAGTGTGGGGTTTATTGTATAACCATTAGAGCCATCAGTCTTCACTGCTACATCATAAAAACTACTATCTTATTAAAACTATTAACTATTCATTTCACTAAAATTTGAATACTTTCATTTGTGAATTTCATTTCAACTCCTGTGAGTGTTTTATTCATGTTTATTCAAAAATATGGGTATAAACTACTGTTGCATTCTTCACATTTAATATAATTCATATTTTATTTCTCCAGTGTAAAAACTGAATATAAACTATCTGAAAGGTTCATTAAGGATTAATTGTACTATGTATCAGTGAATGATGAGTAGCTGTCCAGTCTGAATATGAATGATGCATGCGGGTTAACATTAAAGAATACAAATATGATTTAAAAATGTATAATTTGCACAATCATGTACTATATTAGCAGTCTGAGGTAATGTGTCAATTGTTTTATAGATGTATTTATTTTATTGTATCATTCTTTTTAGGTGTTGTTGTTATTGTAGTACCATGATTAGCCATCTGGAACTAGCAGCAGGGCTGACTCACTGCACTGCATCCAGCTCTCTTATTACATCCACATCCAGAAAGAAGGGAAGAGAGAGGAAAAAGAGGACAATAGGACATAGAAGGAGAAGGAAGAAAAGTATTGAAATGAAGAAAAGGAAGATGGGGAAGAACTACCACTTATTTTGATGTCAAAGTACTATGCTATTATTTTCTTTGGATTTGGAGAACATATTAAAAAAAAGAAATGATCCAAGGAAATAAATATAGAATGAGTAGCTGAGAAAATGAAGATTGAAGAGCGGCGTCATCTCATTTTTTAGACATGTAACAAATCTTCATGGGGATATGGAGCTCTGAGTTATACTTGATGACAAAGCGACTGTGCAGTGCAGCCTCTTTCTCTACTTACCAGTGTGGTGAAGATATAGTGATAATACTCTGTCATCATCCCCATGGCGAGAGCCTAAGAAAGAGAGTGACAGAAGGAGAAAGAGAGAGAGAGAGAGAGGAGGAGAGATTTGGTGAGGAAGAGATTTGTAAATGAATAGCGAGGCGAGATACAATATTCTGTCCTATTTTGCACCTGCATTTGTCTGTTTGTGTGAGTGGCTGTGTTAGCATGTAATGTGAAGAGGCATATATTCTGCTCCACTGCTGTAGCCACAGGCTCACAGATAGAAACAGACACCCACCAAAAAGAAAAGCTAAATAAAGCAGGAGACTGAGCTCATCCCTGCATACACTTGGCATATGTAGGGAAGGATTGAAGATAAGGCAATATTCTATAGATGGACATGTGGGTCATTGTAACAAACATATGCAGTGTGTGTGTGTGGGGGGGGGGGGTTGCCCTGCAGTGGTAAAGGTCCACAGTGGTGGTGGTGTCATCATGGAAGCTGCTGTTAATTCAAATCAGCCACAGCCAAGCTCAGAAATAGCCCGAGCGAGTGAAGTGCGATACTTATGCTGTCGATTTGAATGTGTGAAAATACAAACAGGGTGTGTAATGTGATGCTTTCAGTGCTGGCTCTGTTCTGAAAAGACTTTATAGGGCGCTGTCGATCAGGAAAGGTGCAACCAGCCAATCAGAATTCCCCAAGTAGTATGTGGAACCCTGATTAGTATGCATAAGCAAAGGCATGTTTTATGTTACCCAGTATAAGCAGGAATAATGTCTATATTGGATATAATTCTAAGGAATACTGCACCTCACATTTTATTAGTGGTGCAACGACTAGTCAAAGTAGCTGACCAAAATGGATTGAAGGATGGAGCAGTGTGGAGATTGGGGTGGTGGTCCCTGTGTAGCACATCTGCATCAGCTACAATCTTTCCCTAACTTTAATCTTGCCATTTACCAACTGTACCTATTGTAGACAACAAGAATTAAGAACAACTGATCACTGATCCCTTTTATTTATCCTGGAAACACTTTAGCAGACATTTGATGTATTTTACAGCAGTTTGTTTTTATTCTCTAGGTTAAACTTTGGGTACCCAAAGAGTTTTAAGGCTGAATATCCAGCAGTGATGCAGTTATTGAATTAACTTCAGTCCAAAGCCTGAAGGCCAGCTCTCCATTTACCACACAGAACCCTCACCTATGCTCATGAACTTTGGATAATGACTGAAACTATGAGGCTCTAGAAATAAGCAGCCAAAATATGTCTCCTGTGTCTGCACTCACACTGGAAAACAGGGTGAGGAAGTCAGATATCCCCAAGTCATTCAAAGTAAATTCACAGCTCTCGCACACTGAAAGAAGCTAGTTGAGGTGGTTCGGGTTTGTGATCAGGATGCCTCCTGTGGAGCTAATCTGGGCACATCCAACTGGGAGGAGACCCCAGGGCAGACCCACAACATACTTGCTGGATTTAGTTTGCCTTCTGACTTGGGAACACCTCAGAATCACCTGAGAAGAGCTGGTGGACATGTGTGGGGAGAAGACGGGCTCCTTCCCAGCCTGCATGCCCCATATGGGTTTAATGCGGGTTACGTGGGTACTGAGTGGGCATGGGCTTGAACTCAGCAGTTTTGTGGGTCTCACATGGTTTCAGTAACATGGGCCCCATTTAAGGTTCATTCTGAACCCACTTACCATATATGGGTAAACATATGGGGCCTACATGGGTCTAACCCAATTGGGCCCCACCGGAAACCCAGTCAGAACCCACTTGAAGCCCATATGGGCAAACACAGGTGGGGCCACCATGGAAACTGTGGACAAACCCACTTGGGACCCATATTGTAGCCCAAATGTAACCCTTATGGGGCCCACATGGAACTGCTGATTGGGTTGGTTTCTGCCACAACAACATTTATCCAGATCAGATCGCCCAGAAAAATATGAATGCATGGATACATGGAGTGTCATCAGTAAAATGACTATAGACGTGTTGCTCATTGCTGTTGAAGGAGTGTGGATTTCATAGTAGAGAAACTAGTGTGATATGAACAGCAGAAGTGAATGTGGGTGCAGAGAGACAATCTTGATTAATGGGGAAACAACATTCTGCTCTGTTGCAGCTCCACTTTAGGTTGATGATATGGATGTCATTTTACATGAAAATCTGACTGCCTACTTGATCATTTTTAGTATGAGTCAGACCAAACGACTGTGGTAAGTTCTCCAACAGGAATATGTACTCATTTGCACCATTACCAAGGCAATCTGCCTCGAAAAATGTTCCTTGGAGATGAGATTCTGAAGTCGAATCACCTTGCTCTGTATTATTCTATTATTATTCAGACGGTGTGTGTGTGTGTGTGTGTGTGTGTGTGTGTGTGTGTGTGTGTTGGCTGAGTGCCACCCCATTCCAGCTGTGTGGTGCTATGTGGCGGCGTCAGAGTCCTGCCTACCGTGCCGAGACTCACAAAACCAATATGAATCACAGATTAGGATTGTGTGGAGAGGATGATTAAACAGACAGGAAGGGATAATGGCTGCTGGTATCAGGTGGGAAACCTTGAGAAAGCCTCCAGCAGTCTGAGGACCAGCCTACTCAGCAGTGACTCACATGCTGCTATTTCCATTTCCTGGACATTGTGATAACAGATGAGTACCGGAAACCTTTCGGAGTGCATGTATCTATAGTCCCCATTTTTTCATGCCACTTATGGGTAGAGAAAATGAATCAGTAGTGAAATGCATCCTGTTAAGTAATAATAGCTGTTAGGTTTTACAACATATTTTGAAGCCATCAACAGAACAAAAGAAACACTACCTGATTCTGTATTTACACCTGAAGTGGCATTCAGATTCAGCTTAAGGCAGTTTTTCCCTTTCATTGTATTTACGTCAATTTCACAAGGCAGTTGTTACAGTCTTTGCTTCTTTGTGACTATACGTCTGTCTACTCAAGGTAAATAAGGGGAAGCTAGACAAAACTGGTAATACACACTTGAGATACCACACACAAGCAATCACAGGACATTGTTAAACACTTACAGGAAAGTGCCTAAGCTGTATGCAAATTCTGCTGACTGGTCTGCACACACTGTGCCAATCAAAGCCAAATGCATCACTTGTTTTTGGTTGGAAACCTGTAATTTTGTTAAGGTCACTGCAAAACTCTAATTTTCATTTGAAAAACACCTACTTACACAACATTAACATTTTGAGCGACATGCATTCTTGTCACAGTTGAATATGAAGATAAATACAAGTTTCACATCTGTGCAAGAGATCCTGGAACTGTGAAAAGCTAGCTATTTTCAACCTGCGTTATTTGTGCAAGTATCTTCAACTAGACTGCATGCTCAGTCTGTGTTATTTTACTTCAAACAGCCAACACTGTACAGATATTAGCTGTAAGCCAGCTAGCAACAACAAAGAGTGTGCCTGTGAGTATGTGTGATGACTGATCTCAGAACTCATCAGGAACTTTAGATATGCACAAAATGGGTACAAAAAGATATGACATATGTTGATAATTGAATATGTAGACACAGAAAACGCTAGATAGTGGTTTCAACAGCTAGTTGCAGTGAAAGTTCAATTTTAAAAGTTGTGTCTTTGTAGTAGGGCTACCAACTTTGGACGTAACTACTGGGAACAACACACATGTGACCTTTGACTCAAACAGTACTAGTTTGCTAGTTTATAAGATATACAGTAACACTGTTCTCAGCTTAAAAAGGACCAGTGTGACCAGTTTTAGTGACACCTAGTGGTGAGTTTGCAGACTACAGCCAATATATTTATAGTAATATTTTTTCAGGCGATTATAAACTTCAAACATACCTAGCCAAGTTCATTCCAGCAGATGCCACTAAATTCTATACACTGCACTTTTCATCAATTCAATTTTTAATTGTTTTCAAATATAACAATATTTTAAGAGAATATATGACAATTTTCAGCCATGTGCTCCCATTAAAGATTTTCATTCCCACCTTTTTTTCTTTTTACAAATATGCGCACCCTAAATGTAGAAGATCCTTTTGTAATGATTGAAATGTATTTTTACCAACATATTTTCCCCCTGACAGTTTTCTCACCTGACTGTGTTGTAGTCCCTCTTAGTGGTTTCTTTTTTAGGAGTAAAGGCTTGGCTCCTAGCTAATGAACAGTAGTTATGATCTGTAACTTATTGGTGTGTCATGTAATGAGAATATCAGAGCAGGACAGTCTTTCATTACCTCCCATTAGCGGGGTTTCTCTCAGACATTATTAATGAAAGGAGTCCTTGACCTTCCCCGGCAATCTACCACTCAGGCATTGATTAAAACCCCTGGGAGAGTGACAGAGTGCTGGGGGTGAATCATGTTGACTTTAATATTTGATAAATCCTTGCGAGCAGGAGAAATATGAACGCTCGTTAATTGAGTAACTCATCGCAAAGTTCCTCTTTCACTCTCAAGCGACGTTCCTGGAAAAAGCCACGGTGTAGAACTGAGGTGAGGGATGTAAAGTTTTATGAAGGGAATATATAAAAATCTCTACATATAGATGCAGCATCCATACAAACACTCTACAGTGAAACTTCTGTTCAAGGTCAGTGTACATGACTGTTTTTGATTGACAAGTATCATTCTTATCACTGAAAAGTCATGAACACCATGAAGGGAGATAAAACTAATAAAGCCATATTAATAAAATCTTTTTTTTGTGGGACTGGGAGCTGCTACAGGCGATGTGAGACAGGTTTTACTCACTGATCCCCCAAATCTGTAGACTAAATAAGCATGTAATTTGTGAAAAGCTGTGACCAGTTTACTGCTAAATTGACTCATTTGGGATTAAAAGCTGAGATCTTTGGTGTGCAGTGGTGGACGGGGATATAAATACATACAAACTTCACCATGTCAGGCCAAGTCATATGCATCTGTTTTTTTTGTTTTTGACTAAATGTTTATGCTCTCAGCTCATATATTATCTCAGCTTATATATTCAGTATATACTGTCATCAGCCACTTCATTAGAAAAACCTGTGCAATCTATATAGTCAGCTCTGCCATTAATATGTTCGTCTTTTATGAAGTTTATACATTGTCAGGTTTATGTTTATCACTGATGTCATAGTGGGTGGTGTGTGTTAGCCATAGCTTAGTGTGAAGCTGACAGGAAGTACAATGCAGAACTAAATTGTGGTCACTAATAGTTTTCCAGCTTGTTACTTTAACATCGCTCTGATATGTTACTAGAACTATCAAACCATTATCTTGTGATCATCATCTCAAGATAACAAAGCCCATGAGTCTGATATGATAATGTTACTATCTTGAGATAGCCAACATTGTTTTTCCTGTGATCTCAATTGAAATGTGCCATTGTAGCAGGATAAAAAGGCTTCTGTACTTTATGGTCTGTTTAGGAGTAAGTGGATTCAATCATGTGCTCATTGATCTCTGTAGAGAGACCAGAACAGGACAGAAGTGACAGAAAATAGGCCTTTTACATAGACATTACCATGTGTTATTTAACTATGAAATGATTAAGTCATAGTGAAAAGTAACCAGTAAACAGATAATACTTTCAATGGAGACGTAATTGGTTTAAAGACATTATTAGCAACAGCAGCCACTTGTTTCTTCTGTAGTTCCAGGATGCAAATATAAAAATGTGAAGTAAGTATGTACAGCTCCACCTATGCCCCATCTATGTGGGTCAATGACGTGATGCGACCCAGTGTCAATTGGTGCAACCAGTATTTGTTCATAAATATCTGATTATATACAGGAAAATACATGAGAGCTAAAATGTGGAATAAATATAATCCACTATTATATGTTTTATAACTAATTTTACATTATTGGTTGTTTTTAGGATGTTTTAATCTCCAAGACAGAAGACACCAACAGACAACAAATAATCATATTTGAAGGTTTTTGTATTTAACCAGTCACAGGTGCAGCTCAGGACATGTGCAGTTGAAGATGACACTTTGGATATACACCTTCTAGGTTTTATTGAGAACTTAAATTAAATTTAAATAAAGTAAACATGGAGATTTTTGTTGAATTCATGTGAACCAAAATGCAGAAATCCATGAATACAGACAGAAATGAAGATATTTTGAGTTACTAATTGCATTTTATCATCATTGTGTTATTTGTTATTATGTTTATATTTTTCATGTTAGTAGATCCTTTATGTGTTTGTTTTTTCTAGTTGCTGAGATGATGCTGTAGTTATGGAAACGGATGTGTGTCTGAAATGATTCTTCCATTTTTGGTGTAGGGGAAGGACCTGATGCTGCTTTTAAAACTTATTTTTAACATATTTTTGAATTGCTCATCTTGCCAACCCTTATTTGTCACTGACCCATGTATACACACACACACACACACACACACACACACACCTGCTTGAGGATCCCAGCAGCCATTTCGTGGCCACAGTCAAAGATGATGTGGAACTCCTTCCCTCTCTTCATCTCTTTTAACAGTGGCTTGGCATCCTTGGTATCTGCAGGCAGCTGGCGGATCTTTAACCGGATGTTGTACCGCGACGGCGCCTTTATGAGCTCTTGCAACCGAATCAGACCTGTAAGGAAAACCACAAAGAACAAAAAAATACATTTGAATGTTCTATAGGGAAGCTGCAGGGAACTCTTTCTGTTGTTGGCTCATGTCTAATGAAATCCATTTTTCTTTGACACTCCCCTGCACTCTCATATATATTTTTTTTTTCATCCTATACCCAGAGAACTGATTTTTATTTTGCCTGTTTATTTCCTGCTGTTATTACCCACAATGCATGTAAACGGTCTTTCAGCCTCCCACGCCTAACCTTGATCCAAATATATGTAGTTCCTCACAAACACAGCAAAACAAAGACACTTATCAATACTGCATATTACCTGACATTCATCATTCATATAGATGACATTGATTCTGTGCTCAGTATTGATTCCTCTCTTCCTCTGTAAGCCTGTTGTGTATGAGATGTGTATGAAGCCAACCTTGCTGGAGGAATTGACTAGTACTTCAGCTGAAGCATAAACATCTTCATTTTGACTGATAAGCTTCCAGCGTGATATTCAATAAGTATCGGTCTTCTCAGCGGCTGATCAATCAAAGTGTGATCCAAGCAAAGCACACAAATATGTAAATATCAGAAGCATAAGCCAGATTGAATTATTTAGTCTTTGTGCTTGTTTAAATTGTATTCTTTCTTCTTTCTCGTTTGTTAAATGCTGTGTCCCTGTTGTCAAAATGGTGGATATAAATTATGTATTTTACTGTTTCGAGACTTTCCTCGAGGGAACAAAAGATGACAGTGTTCAAGTTTGTCTTAAAACAACTGTCCAAATGCAGTGCAATCATTCCTCCTGTTCATAATGTCAATGGAAATGAGGGGGAAAATCATCCTTCTGTGTAAACATGGATTTAAAAGTTGATGTGAAGCTAATATGAAGCTTCAGTTAAATCTTCATCTTCTATGTTTCAACGTTACAGTGTTTTTAGTATCAAAGTCTTTTTGTTACTATACTTCCACCACAGCTCAACAGGAAACACTAAGAGGAGATTTGATGGTAAAAAGACTGTAAATGTGTCAGATATCACTTGATATGACTAACTCACACTGATGTCGAAGTATGTCGTTCACCTAATGACAATCTGTTTTTGCTGTGTGAATTATTGATAGGAGCCAAGGTGAAATGAGTTCTACTTTATACATGAGGCTATACACACATAGTCTTATATCTAGAACTACATGTGCTTGCGTCTACATTGCCTGACTCCACTGTCTTGACATACGGTATCATCTAAATGCCATGGCCTACTCAGCCATTATTCCTCCTTATCTAGCTCCACTAGTCCTACAAATAGCAAGTAGTTATATTAGAAAACTTTTCCACACCGTGCTGTGACCTTTAGATAGAATATCTGTAACACAAAGTACTTTTGGCTTTCTTCAAAACACTTGAGGAGACATCGTTTCTCTCAACATTTAGAGATCATTGCTGCTTTGCTACTTTTTGCAGTCTATTTAAAGAAAGCCACAATGGGAGCCACCTACACACACATGCAGGTTTGCCTTTCATGCCTTATGTGCTGAAAACACTATACATCAACACTATTTATATTTCTACACATTTGTAAAGGTCTGTCACACTTGAGCCATATAATATAATACAAATAATTAGTAGAATCACAGAGTGTAATGTTAACTAGCACGATCTTTAAATGACACAGTGTGTGGCTTACAATGTCAATCATCATTATAATATGAATAATATTTGGGTTAGTTGTGTTCATGTTATGTGCATTCCAAAAGCTCCCAGAAGCCTCCACTGCTCATCCACTGTAACCTGCTGTTCACTCTCCTTTAAATGATAGAAAATGTGGTTGTCATTTCTGAATATTTGGACTTTGAATATAACAATCTGAACAGAAGATAAATGTGCTGATTATAATTAAAAGCAGTGCCAAAACTAAAATCAGTGTAACATTGTCTACAAGCTGACATCAATCTAAAGCAAGCAGCAGTCTCCTGTGTCTCTGTCCACAACCCACCGTCCCCAGCTGTTTGGCCTGTGGCATTATTTGTTTACTTCCTGCTTCCAGATGAGTGCACTGCACTGTGGGACACCAGCCTGCAGTCTGCTGGAGGTTCAGCAGCCAGTCGCTGCTTTTCATTAAATCAAACACTCTGTCGCACACTGATGATGATATCCCTCGAGTGTTGACCTGTGAGACACTGGAAGTGTTCCGTTTAACCATCGCACGACAAAGTCACTCCTCGGCTGCGGTTCAAATCATCTCAGCTGGTCAGAAAAAAAACACCACTGTGCATTTTATAAACAAACCAGAGACTGCAGAGGTTCATGCCACTGAGACTCTAATAAACACAGTTAATACGCACAGTTAATAAGCACAGTTAATAAGCACAGCTATCAGAGGGTTGCTGTGCACTAATATGTATATAGTATATGTCTGAAGATAACATGTGACGAGGATGCAGGCCAATAAAAATGTAGAGCCTTTACTGTGAAACTAATGTTTTGCAATGTGGAGCATCATAACTTTTACATATTTTGATGTGAGACTGGCTTGAAGAAAATGATATTAAAACAAAATAGGCCAGTGTGGTTTGAGGTGAAACTATAAGCAAGGGCACAGGGAGTGAAGGGCAAATAGAAGGCAAATATATACATTTGCAGATTTTTCTTTTTTTTGTGAGCCGTTTGCTGCTGTGTGCCAGTATTTGTTTTTGATAAATACAATACACACACTCACAAGTGTACTGACATACAATAGATAAGTGGACACTATACTCTAAGTATCTATTAAAATTAAAACTTTTTATTTTGGGGCATGCACAGGAACCAAAGCACTCCATCTATTCCTAAATTCATCTTTAAAAAAGTATTTTAACACTTTGACTTGATTTCTCTGCCATAGTCAGGAGGTGGTTAGCCTAGCCTAATTAGCACTGAAATAGACATTCATTTATATTTGGCCCAAAATAATCCCACTTTTCCAGTTTAATTAGATCTAGCTTTAAAAATTCACAGAATGTATTTTATGCAAAACTGTAGAAATCCTTCCTCTGGTTGTTCCAACCCTCAGATTCATGAAAACAATAGCATGGCTATGACTTCCTCTATGGTAGCTATAGTCCTGTTGAAGACAATGACTTTTAGTATTATATTCAAACAGCTACTTGCTCCTTGTCATATTCATTCTAAACCTTCCTTTTCCTGCATAAAAGTATCTAATGTTCTTTTAGGGAAAAGGGCCACACATTCAAATACTTACAACTGATGTTATACTGTAGCACCAATGACCCATGTTCTTCATTATCTTGAACCTTATGCCTTGAAAGAGGCCAAGTGTCATTTTAAGAATACCAAGATGTGCACCTATGATGATCTATCGAGCCCCTCCTCATTGGAAGGGGGGCGGGGGGGTGAGACCTTCAAATTTGCCTGCCAATAAGATGCAACACACACTAATCATTCATTTGCATATACAAGTGCAAGCAAAGGAGTGTGTGTGTGTGTGTTCGTGTGTGTGTGTGTGTGTGTGTGTGTGTGTGTGTGTGCGTGTGTGTGTGCGTGTGTGTGTGCGTGTGTGTGTGCGTGTGTGTGTGTGTGTGTGTGTGTGCATGTGTGCGTGCGTGTGTGCATGTGTGTGTGTAATATATGAGTCCAATCCTATGTGAGTGCTTGATGTTGCGTGAGCTGTCTGAGGAGAAAAACAGCTTCCACTGCTGGAGCAGCAATCTCTGTTTTACGGTTAGTTAGTTAACATCGATAAAAGCAGTCCGACACATCTGACTGCTGCACTCGCTCATCATAAACGCATGTCAGAGCACCTCTCCAGCTCTCCCACTCACTCCTCAGACATCTCTCCTTCCATTCTGCATGGCTGAATCCTCCTTCATACCTTTCCAAAAAATTTTTTTTAAAAGGCAGAGGCAACAGAGAGTTAGTGGGGGGAAATAGTGGAATGGGAGAAAAGAGGGGTGTCTGTGTTGATCAGTATTGACGGCGTTTAATGCGCGGCGACTGCTCTAGGATCCATATTTAACTTGGCATGAATATTTCATCCCCTCTAAACGTTTATTAGGGGGCCGTCTGCGAGTCTCCTGAGCGTAAAACAGATCGGGCCGCCTGTGATAAATATCCTTGCGAGGGAACGGCCCCTCAAGCGTTCCCTTCTCCAGCTCCCCTTTGAGAGCATCGCCGCCGACAAGGAAGAAGAGTTTCTTTTACCCGGGTGCTCAATCATCATCGGCAGAGACGCTAAAGCGACCCCCCCCCCCCCCCACCAACCCCACCAGACAAGCCCGATCCGCAGCGCTGCATGATGGGAGTAACAGCTGATGAGTCACTGAGCTGCAGACTCCCCGGGGGTCAAGGTTAATGTGACCCTCGCTACATCAGCTGGCTTATTTATGTTCAATTAAATGCATGGAACACGTTGGAGAGAGATTAAAGCAGGCCTGTGGTCAAAGGTTCTAGATGTTAGGGACTGTGGAGGCACAACATGCATGCTGTGGTTCCCTCACTAGAAATAAAGCTGCAGGTGGAAATGTGGGTCAGTCACAACAGTAAAAATCATCTCTGTTATTATTACATTTAACATATGGCTGCTGGCTTTAAATCATCCATTCTCTGAACCACTGCTATATGTTTCTGCAATCAACTCTACCATTAGTATAAGGGTCAATGATGATTTTTGTGTCCATGTGGTTTAGTCAAATTTAAAAAGGGGTGAAAATTAACATATGAATTATGCTTTTAATCCATTTTGAGAGAATATATTAGAGGATTATGGCAAAAATGTCTAAGTGGTGTAACCATAAAAACGTTGTACTAAATTCTCATTAAAACACCATACCAACTAGTTTGGCATGATCTTACATTATAACTTTTTATATTAAATAAAGCTAATGGAATACAATTGTTCTAAATATTACATTTAATCTAGAGAATCATGGAGATCAGGAAACATTGACATTGTTTAAATGTAGTAATTATTAGTATAAGTCCACTTAAATACACAAAAGCCTTCAACATTCAGTCTTACTTTTGGTAAAAAATGGTGCAAATGTCATTTCAAATGATATACAACCAACAAAAATACTAAATGTACATTTTAACAAACCTGATGCTGCTTTTAAATCTAGTTTTAGCTCCATCACTCATCAGCTATTCATAAAGATATTGAAGCAAATATTACTCTCTATTATTCTGATACTGTATGTTTGCATGATGTGAAATTCCAGCAGATTCCAGTCTATATAGCAGAGCTCACTGACAGGAGGACCGCAACATTAAGTCTATGGTTTAAGTTTCAATGTAAAAAGGGATTCTTTTTTATTTTTCCAAAACTAAGCACTTAATTTAAGAAGCACAATCAAAAGCTTTCTATAATGTACTTTATTTAAAAAAAAAGTTTTGCCAACTTTAGAAGAGAAAATTTATTTATCTTCTTTTTCTTTTTCTTATTTTATGATTGATTTGAATCCCACTAGTAGAGTGTAAATACTAATAAATGAATAGTACTGTATTTATGTGACAGTCTACAATCTAGCTACTAGACACAGATGCTGATGGAACTACAATGCTACTTTAACATACTGATAAATAACACACATTATGATGATCTGGACCTTCACTTGACAACATTTTCACAAACTGGACCTCAGTGAATTATAATTGAATACCCCTGGTATATTCAGTTGCCATGGGATACATTCATTATAAGGTTTGCTTGAATATAATCATTATAGAACATTCTTTAAGCCATTGTTAGGTCTTTATCATGCCTTGTGTGTAACATGAATGGAGAGCCAACGTGTTCAGCCTTGAATCAATAAATAAATATAATTATTTCAAAATGACACTGTCCATTACAACACATAGAACAGAGCCAGTTATGCCATTGGTTTGCCTCTCATGCAAACTGATGCAAGAGCCAATCACATAACTGGTTCTGTAAAGACTCTGTTCATCCATAAATAATTGTCTTGGTGAATTTTTTTAAGTGAAAATGAAAAATCCAATTAAAAAAATCTTTTAAACAGGTCATAGCAAGATATGTTCACTCACTTTTCTCTTGTTATTATCCCTCTATGTCTTCCTTCTCACTCCTAACCTGACAATGTTGGTGTTGTTGTTGTTTTATTGGAATGACATCATTACCTAAAAAATGTGCTTCCATATGAGCAGAAGTTCCAGTACAGCAGCTGTCACTCGTCATCAAACTAAAACTTTCCAGACTATAATTTAAACCAACTATGATGATGCTGCCATTTAAATGTGAACCAACATCATGCATGTAGACCAATTAAAATCCCCAAAAAGATGACAGGGAGAAATATACATAACATATATATTCAGTGTGTACATCCTGATGCCTCTACTTCACAAACTTCACAATGATTCATCTTTTCCTCAGTCAAACTGGAAATCTGATGAGATGCTTAGAAAAGAAGCAACACATATATATCCCACCTTTGGAAATACAGTGTTTAGTCTAAGAGTGTGGAGTTAAGGGGGGGGGGGGGGGGGTGATTAGTTCCACTCTTCCCCGCACTATAAAACCCCTGCATGTTGTATAAAATCCCTTCCTGGTGTTACTACCAGCTACAGCACCTTCATGAAGCTGGGAGACAACCCACATTCATTAATCCACTTTAGCATGGCATCTGGTAGAGTGTGTGTGTGTGTGTGTGTGTGTGTGTGTGTGTGTGTGTGTGTGTGTGTTGTCTTCACACCTTGTCAGCACTCCATGCAGATGTTGTTTTCATTAGTATACTGACACCATCAACACTAAGAGGCAGCTAAAAGACAAACTGAAGACAGATATGAGGACAATATTCTCTTCTCTCTGGAGGAGTCAACCTTTTGAGAAGAAATCTCATATTACACAACAGGATTTAAAGGGTTTCATGAGCTTGACTGTCCTGAATTTTTCTCAACCACATAAAAAAATATGTAATCCCTCAGTTCAAATGGAAGCCTGGAGATAGCCAGAATTGGAGATATATTTTCTTTAGCTGACAACAAAGGACAGTAAAGGGTTTTTTTGTGATACTGCAGCTGGCCCCACTCACACAACAATGGCAATAACAGATACAAACGCTCCATCACTTCAGGATTTAGCAGTTTAGATACATGTTCACAGAAAAATCATGGGAATTTATCAGCTGGAATTTCATAATTAACAACTTCTTTCCATCTTATACTTATATAACTTATAACAGCATATATAGCACAGGTAATCAACTGAAAAAGGATCAAAACAACATTGTGTTGACCAATTCATGTTTGCATTTAATACGTCATTTAAAACATTACATTTCCAAATCCCATCCAGTTTTATCTAATTCCTTATTAGTAGAATTCATTTCTCATTGCATTCATAGCATTTAAGTTTAAATGTAGGGTTTTGCAACAGGATAGATTACACCATGAAATACAGAGATGACAGGACTATTTCAATTTGAACTACCATTATGTATGGAGACTACCTTCATCCAAAATGTATTAAAAAAAGAGAAACAATAATATATGTTTTGCTACAGCTAGAGATAATTATAAGTGCTTAATTACCAGATACATATTTAAAAATACAGATATATATTAGTTAGTTTCCTAGCAGTCTATTAATTTAACATGCTGATGGTTATGCCTTATTGCTATAGAAATGAAATGTATATTGATCTTCATTTTCACAGCTAACCCTTTAAGTTCAATGCCATTAATTACTGTGTTCAGTGTTTGTCGTGTTTATATGAATTCTCAAGGTGTCAAATATGATCTCTATTTACAGGACAAAAATCCAATTAATCAGTGAAATCTAAGAGATTATACATTTTAAATAACAGAAGCATAAATAACAAAAAGGTGAATATAGATGAGGCTTGTGCCAAGTATAGGAGTTATTTACAAAAGCATCATAACCAGTGTGTGACAGGAACAAATGTATAATGGCAATAGTAAACTGTTTAGAGCTGACCAAGCTTGATGTGACTGCTAACTGGATGAATATTTCTTTGTGTTCTTTGTACTGGACATTAACTGGATGATTCATCACAAAGCTATCCTCCACCCTTTTTACTTTGACAGGGGAAGACTGTGTCTACCTGTTAGTGACAAGAACGGACGAAGAAAAGATAAACGATACATGAACGTACAGTATATCTGTATGTGTTGTTTGGATTACCATAACAACACACATACAGCAAGCAACAGGACTATTGATATGTAGATTGAAGGTGAGAATCATTTCAGCTACAAGCCTCACTTACACAGTGAGCTAGGACTGAAAGGGTTCAATGTTAAGGTCAAGTAAGACGTGTTTGGAAACTGATGAAAAGCAAAGAAAAAGGAGGCACTGTTGATGCTGAGGTGTTTAATGTAAACTGGTTAACATATCTACATTTAGACACATGCCTTCATATGTTTGTACTAGACATTAAACTGAAATATAAAAGATAACCAATATTTAATATATTACATTTACCTTTCAATTTCTCCCTAGATGTTTTCATGTTCATTTGTATGGTACATCCTGTGTTGGACCTTTTTTCTAAGTAGCTTGTATGTGCCTGTCTTGAGGTGTGACTTAATGACTTCTATTTGTGCCAGAAACCAGTCAATACTGTTGCCATCTTTTGGTCACTAATGGAGGTGTAAAATACGTAATGCCCTTTTGTTTATCACTGGTATCATTACTGTAGTTTGTCGGGGGTTTTGTTTAGTGACCAAATACATTTCTAATTAGAAACCATGGGGAAATGGGTTGATTTGTATAATACTGTCCAGTTTTCCAAGACTAAAATACCAGATCAGGGCATGAAAACATTGCAGCTGCCATTAGCATTCCACCACAGCAAACGTGGGATTAGCATGGTGAATTGTGAAGAGTCAGTGAGCCCTTCTCTAAACAGGCTGTTGAGTGGTAGTGGAGCGTATGATGGAACTGGGACTGCTGGTGTGGAGACACACACACACACACACACACACACATATCAAATTGAAACAGATTACTGGAGGGGTCCTGGGACTCACTGTGAAGTACACTGAGAGGACTCTCACTGGGAGGAGATATATATACTCTCTTTAACCAGAACAGGCACACTCACATTGCTTTATTCTCTTTATAGTTAGTATTTGTAGAAAGTATACACTATTTTATAACATTTTAGTCAAACATCTAGCACACACACACACACACACACACACACACACACACACACACAACACCCTTCAATTGTATCTTAAATAAATTCACCACCACAGCACACATTCTGGATGAAACCTAAAGCTAGAGATTTTCTATACTTTTCTGATTAAGGCATGTCAAGAGATGCCAAGAGTTTTGGCAGACAAATAATTGAAACTTCATATGTTTCTGAGATATAGAAAAAGGACTGGATTATTGATTTTACATCAAGTCTATGTAGTCAAATATGACACCAAAATCCCTGTAATGCCGAGTTACTGAGAGGGACAATGATGGTTTGTTCAGTATTTCTGTATTTTCATGACATAGTGAAGGATAGTGATGTGAGTTATAATATATTCTTAGATAAACCGGCGTATTGTCAGCATAAAAACAGACAGTGATATGTTTACATTTAAGATGGCCTAAAGGAAGCATGTCTGGAAAAGAGGACCAAACACAGAGCCTTGAGGCATCCCCACTAAGCATACCTATTGTAGTCCAAAAGGATATCATGGTGAATGGTATCCAATTGTGATGGGTAGTTGTGAAAGTTTTCAATATTCTTAGATAAAAGTGAGTATCGTCAGCATAAAAACAGACACTGATAAAAGTCCCCTAAAAGAAAAGAGGACCATATACAGAGCCTTGAGGCACACCCACAATGCAGCTGACGTGGAGTCGCTCATCTTTTAGGTAGGAACTGAACCATTGCAGGGCTGTGCCACTGATTCCCACTCAGGTTTTAGAACAGTCCATCATGGTGAATGTTATCAAATGATGTGTTTAGATCTAAAAGAGAACAAGAATGTACTGATGGCCAACATCAATGTAACCTGAAGAAGAGCGGTTTCTGTACTACAGTCCTTCCTAAAAAAGTGTTAGCTCTGGGAGGTGTAAGAATTGTAAACCAAGGAGGCCAACAGGACAGCAAACATGGATGTTAAAATCTCCATGGATCAAAAACCTGTCAAATCAGAGTCAAATGAAAGACCATTAACATCCCACAAGGATGTCACAAATATTAGGCATCCCAGCCATCTAAATATCAACTCAGCTTTTCAGACTTGGCTTTTAATCATCAATTATCAGCCTCTCTCAAATGAGTACTTGGGAACTACAACCATACATTCATCCATATTACCTGAAGTCAAAGAGCTGACATTTCATCAACATTCCAACTCTACTAAGAAAAAGGTACAGCATGGATTCAGGACTCAGTACATTGTAATTTAATTGAGGAAAGCAATGCTGTAAGAAACTATTTCCTGTAAACTCAATTTCTCTTATTTTCCAGTGAACACAGAAGTTTCCCAGGCTGACAGCAAGAGAGGTAAAATAGTGTCGAAAAATTAAAAATGACAATGAGCTGAGTCACAGTGAATGGAGATGTGATGTGCTGGGGGGAAATACAGTGTCTCTTTTCTTTCCTCCGCCACCTCAGGGACAGCCTCAGGATGCTGCTGCCATGGAAACCAAGCTATAAACAGAAAGGAGTTGAGGAGGCTGACACTGAAACTGATGTATTTGCTATGCTAGCTGCGGATGGTAATACCAATTGGTGCATCCACCCATTGCTTTGATCAGAGTAAAATATCACAACTCCTGGCCACCTTTCTTTTTTTTTTTTAATATGCTGTGGTTATTCATGGTCCTCAGAAGATGATCTCATTTCCTCTCCATCACCAGACCAAAGTGTATAATTGTTCATGAAAAATACCCAAATCTCTAAAAGATTATGATTACATTTACTGAAAGTACTACATCCTGCCATAACATCAACTCTCCATTTAAAGCCATGTTAGAACATTTCAGCTAGCCGCAGTCTCTGTACAAAAATGTCAAATTTGGACAATATGTCTCAATCTAACTGTGTCAAAGTTTGACTGGCCTGCACAGAGCCCTGATCTCACCCCTACCAAACACCCTCAGGCCTTCTGAAACCTTGTGAACCAGGCCTAATCACTCATCATCAGTGGCCAACCAGTTTTTGAGCACAGCAGAGGCAACAGGTACATTTTAAAAGTTTTAAAACTTACGACACCTCCCTTTGTTTACAGTGCTCGTCAGACCTGCATCTTCTGGAAATCTGCTTATAAACTCAACACAACCAAACTCTACAGCTAAACAAAAAAGCAAAATAACTTTTATTATGAACATTTGTGTGGGGTTTATATTGTGATTTCTGCATCATTAGCCCTACATTTAGAGAAAAGAAAAGGTTCCATCTCAAAATCAAAACAGTGCTATACATTTCCACCAATCAGTACTGTTGTCTGACAGTTGTCTTGATCAAATATCTTAAATCATAACTCCCTTAAGCAGTTCATACACTGATTGTGTATTAAAACACATTTAGACTAATCTACTTGAAGAAAATCAGCTTTGTGTGAAGCCTCAGCAGATAGAGCCTCATGATCCCAAACCAAAAACATATCAGCACCGTCTGAAACTCACCTGATAATAAAACCCCATTTAAAATGTGATAGGATTTTGATGTCTTTTCTTTTTTTTTTTTGAGTACATTACTTATGTCTAATTTTGACAAAATAGAAGTGTACTGTGTGTTTTGCTGACCAGGATGTTAAGATTTTGAACCTCAATAAAGCAAAACCATTTTGAATGCAAACAGAAGCGTATAATCTAGGACATCACTTTGCCTCTTCTCTCTTTTACCTATATTTAGTTTGATTGAGATTTTTAATACTGTGTCATGCATATGAATATGCCCAGTCCACATGGGCATACAAGACACCACAAAGTCATACATGCCAGGGTTAAAGTACAGTGTACACCTTTTCATATATCAACGACAAAAACCAACAAGATTAAAGAATCAAATAAGGTAACGGAAGCTTCCTTCATAATCAGATCAATATTATCCAGCATAAACAAACTAATAATCAGAAAACTCAACAAAACTATTAACTCAACAGTCCATCTTGCCTTGTTTTCCAGGCTTTTGCCACAAAACTTGCAGCTTAAACACATCAAAATTAAATAGTCATTCCATTTTTTGCTCATCACAACACCAAAAATATTTCAGGACTGAGTCGAGCCATTTGTTGGAACATTAACTCTTTTAGTACACGAATAAAACCTAGAACTCTTTCACTGAAGCCTCAGATGAAATGATGGCTCTGTAAAGCAAACCATTACCTAAGTCAATTCTTAACAATCCTATATTTATTAACTACATTGACCTGGGAGTAATCAGATATAAGACAGGCCTAATGAGTGCAACAATACTCACATCAATATGAAATCCCTCAAAGTAAGAATCCCCAGATAATAAACAGAAGACATCACCTCAGTATTCTGCCCTGCACAAACCTAACACCATGGCTTTGAAACAATGAGGTCCACATACTTTGTTCCATCAGGAGGTAGACAACAAGACAAGACTTGTGTTTGTAATAATAACAACATTCTTTATGGCAAATCAATGAATCAACACAACAGTAGCTGCCATGGCTGCCATAACCAAAGAAAGCTAAGCAGAGAGAACTTCTTTCAGAGCCAGTGTTTTATTGTATCGTAGCCTGTTCTCCCTTATGGCCTAATCAAACTTTGCTGCAGCGGTGGCAGCAGTAGCGGCAGCATTGTTCCCAGGTAGTTGTATGGATGTTATGGCTGGCTGGGAGAGCTATAACACATGCTGCCGCCATCTCAGTTTTGCCATTATAAAGTTGAGCCGTTAGAAGAGTCCCATTATGGTTATTGATTTGCTTGTTTGCTCCCTGCTTGGTGGAGAAACAGCACAAACAGAGATGTTGTTTCCTACCACCTTTATATCCCATTCCCAAAAAGCAGACATGGTTTAGAACAGCGGGTGGGTAGGGAGGGGTGGGGGTCAGAGAGAGAATTATATGGTAATATAAATGTTCTGCTGCACTGACTTTGCTCAGTACGTCAGGCAATATGCTCTCTGTACCAAAAACAGGAGAATAAAAGATTAAAATGGGATAGAATCCTTGCTGAACCTCGTCAAGGACTGGGAAAATATCCGATTTGGGTTTGCCCTCAGCATCTACCATCACAGCTATCTATCCTCGCTATCACCTGCGTAAATGGCAACAAAAGAGAAGGTGAGGCTATTTGCAGGTCGAGCCAAGATCTCATTTCCTATCACTGAGACAGAAAATCAAGCCACTATTAACCCCATAGTGAACCAGCTATGTCCACTTTACAACTTAATTAACGAAGGTGGCGAGATCAGCGGCAATCAATTCCTCCCTTACAAGACCTGCAGGGCAAAGACCCACACACACACTAATTCTTCAGATATTGATTTATTGAGAGACCATAGTCTTCATGCTCATACGATCTAGCTCAAATTATATTAGATATCCAAAAAGTTGCAATTTCAAAAAACTGGCCATATCCTTGTATGAGTTATATGTACAGTACCATTCAAAGGTTTGGACAAACTTTTTCATTGAAGTGAATGGGAATGTGTGTCCAAACTTTTGACTGGTACTATAAGTAAAGCATTCAAATAACAGTATAGTTGTTAGTAAGTAAAAAATAAATGGATAGACTGTGCTTGGCCCTCTTGTTAGCTCTGTTTCATGGATTTCAATTTCAAATTCATTTTAATTGGTTCATATAGTGCTACCAAACTTGAATAAGAGCTGAGATCTATGGCAATAAGTGTCCTAGAGTGCTTCAAAATGTAATGGAAGTAAATGGAAATACCTTAAATGTGATTGTTGATTTGGCAACACCACTGTTAGCGGTTGCTAAGGTAAATGAGTTTGGTTACACATATTACAGAGTTCAAAATGATGTATGTATCAACTACAGAGGGCAGCAAACATTCATTGACCAGCCAGTGATAAGATTCATCATGTTTTAAAAAAACACTACTTAATGAGACTAATTGGCCAAATGCTGTTTTTTAAATTAAATTAAATGCGTGCACATATCAGCATGTGTGCCACGCATGTGCATGCATTGTTTCCTTCCCTTGTTAATGTTGACAAAATGCTGGTATTAACTGGGATCTGATATCATGGAAATCTTATAACTTTACGTACAGAACTGGACTAAATGTATCTAGTTCCTTTTCACCAGTCGATATGTGTGCCTGTGTGTGAGAGCTCTGAGCTGGACGTCAGACCTCTCTCCCACTCACTGCCTGCTGATGACGCCTCCAGTCACTGATGACACCGAGTAGAAATAGCTGTGTTAAAGAAATGAATGAGTTCCAGTTACATTTAAATTGTTATTTGTGGATTTTATTGATGATTCATTCATCTGCTCGTTTGTAATCTAGCAGACACAATTAACATATGAAAAAGCTGAGTTTTGGTAGCCTGAATGCTAAACGCAGTGAAAAAAAACACTGCAGTGCTGTGATCCAGGCCAAACTGGTCCCAGTGTGTCTGTTGGATGGAGCTCTGGGAGGTCTGGCAGCCTGTCCTCAGGCTGGCTCACACCCTGACCCCTGGCATATGGTGCATGTACCCAGTCTGCTGGCTTATTTGTCACCCGGTGACCTGGACTGCAATAAGAGCAAGGTTTGAACAAGGTCTTTTTCTCTGAGTAACAAGGAAGACATTACTACTGCAGCCTCAGAAACTCTGTCACTTCCATAAATAATGGAACATCTACAAATGGTAACAATTCTCAGCTGTGCCTGAGCAGAAACCTCTGCCACACACATTATATATATATATATATATATATACACACACACATATATATATATACTGGGGCGTAATTTACACTGGGGACAGGGGGTTCATGTTCCCCCCACTTATTCAAAATCCTGTTTGTGTTTTTTAACTGCACAGTGTCATCTCCACAGAGTAGCACACAGACAGTCTGCTTCTGTGGATGTGTGCGCCCGTGTCCAGGAACGTCATGTGCACACTTTAAAACCAGCTCGTTCTAATGCATCATTCACTAGTTTTTTTGCGGTTGTGGCACTTTGAAAAAATGAAAATGAAACGCCCACAGCAGCAGCAAATGAGGGGAAATTTAACTTACATTGTTGCGCGACCAATTGTTACTGTTATAATAGCTGTTAGTCATTAGATAGAGCCCTACTGTTTACTGAGACACACTTTCACACTTGTAAAACATTATTACCTTATTTCATTTGTGAAAAAAAGGGTAAGCTTTTACCTATTTGTGAAAATGCATTAAAGGCAGATTTCACTTTTCTTTTTTTTTTTCCATATGTAGACCACTTTAAACCGGGTCCAGACAGAAAACCACTATACCTAAATCTGGACTGGATTATCTCAAAGAGGCCAAATACTCTTTAAAACACAGTTTCAGAATTGTGAAAGCTTTATTCCATCTGTTTATTAAATCATTCCTTCATGGTCAAAAGTGGTCTACATACGACTAACATGCTATTATAACAACAAGCAGACTCTCATTAGGCTGCTAGTCTAATGCTAGACTCACACACCAATCACTGAATATGATCATAACTAGATTGCTTTCATATCAGAGGACAGATGAGGTGGAGCTGCCTCAAGACAAAGATGGTGAGACAGGGAGAAGCAGCAGAAGCACAACGTTGCAAGCTACAGAAAGTCTGACTTTTTTTAAGTAAGGAGACCTAAATGTCTGATATTAGTCTATGTCTTGCTGCTGTCAGAGTGTTTCATACACTGGTCTTTCTGAATAAGTGAAATATGTTCCTCTGGTTTACTATCCACAATATAAGATTGATGAGTATCCACAACAGTAAGGATCTAACTGTGTACCTGTCACATTTTTAACAAAGTTCTATCTAAATTCAGACAAACCAGACAACACAAGTTTCATTAAGATTTATACATGTGGCAGGGTGAGCATCATATAACACTGTATCATCATCATCGTCATTGTTCCAACCAATTCCATGTAATCTCTGCTGCCTGTGGACAGTGTTTAGCTCTTATCAGATGCCATTATTCTACAAATCTATTCAGAAAAAAAGCAAGTTAATACACATCCATCCACTACTGTTATAGGAATTGGGCTGACATAAACAGTTGGTGGCACTAATTCTCAGTGTAACGTCATTAAACGAGGTGACGACATTAAAAAGAGACAAAGCTCATAAGATGGAGAAGCATGTAGAAAACATAATGGAAATCTGACATTTGTGTTTGTTTCATGTGTTCATCTGAGCAACATTACAGTCTCCTCATCACGCCACACACATCTGAAGCTTTCATCTCTTCAGTGGAAGCTTCAGTGACATTTAAGTCACATGCTTCAACTACGTCATCATTTATCCACTAATTCTGTTTAAACTGCACTTTGGATATTGTCTTTTTTGCAATACTTTTTTTAATAAATTGAAATGCACAAAATACAAGTGAATGGAAGTGCACCTAATGTGATTTTGAATAAGGTTTTCTATCTTGGCTTCACATGATTGATTATTTGATTTTCATTAGGCTTTTTTTTCATTTTTTACATCACACACTTTGACATGTCATAGCAAGAAAAACAGACATGTTGTTACATTAATAACAACTGCATTGCTTTTAGGTGTTAGCCTGGCTGCTAGCTGTATTATATGTCTTTGATGCTGACTGAATAGCATACAGGGACACTTAGTGGAAGTGAGCCATCACTAAGGAAATTACACCTGTGCTTTTCCTACAAAAGATAAAATGTGTGCTGTGAAAAATATCTTTTTTATCACATACAGACATTGCCAAGAATATTTTCAATTAGCTGCCTTGAAGAAAAAAAAAATCATGTTCAGCCAGTTTTTCATTTTTTTCACTTTCCTCCGTGGTTCCCAAGTGATTGGTTGCAGACCCACACCAGTCATGAAGAAATGTTTAGAAAATAATGATGTATATGTACATTAAACCTGTGTGACACCATTACTGTAGTGCAGCTGATAATCTAAGTACCCACAATGACACAAAGAAAGAGAATGTTGAATGTGTTCATATGAGCAGTTTAAAAATGTCTCATATAAATAGAATGCTTTCCTCCTTAAGCCTCCTGGGCAATCTAAGAAGGGACATCTGAAATTAAACTGTCAAAAGGTAGGAGAAGAGCCAGCACTAGAAGTAGAGGAAGGGTTTTGGGTCTTACCAGTGCTGTCATCATAAACCACAGTGACCGTCTTCCACTTAAAGAAGTGGACCAGATCCAGGATGGCCCGGCTGAGGGAGGAGAAGTCTGGGTAGAGGCTGACGTAGAACACGTCTCTGTTGTCCGATACCTGGTGCTTCCACTTGGTCTGGATGTGGGGCACCCCCAAGGCGTTGCAAATGGACTGGACTGCATTGGCCGAGGAACTGTGAGAGGGCCCAAAGATGGCCGCCACCCCCAGTGAAAGCTGGTCACAGGCTAGGCAGAAAAAAACAAAACAAAACCACATGACTACTTGACTCCCTCCTACTGAGCTACAGCATATGTTCATGATGAGCAGTGGACCATTCACTTCCTGCAGAGCAATATAGTAGTGTATATAATATATAGAGAATATAAAAGGTCTGGTGATGTTCTCCATTTCTGTCAATCAATCAATCAATCAATCAATCAATCAATCTTTATTTGTATAGCGCCAAATCACAACAGAGTTATCTCAAGTCACTTTACACATAGAGCAGGTTCTAAACCAACTCTTCAGGTTTTAACTTTAAAGAGACCCAACATTCCAGTCAATGTTACGCAGCGTCATGTGAAGAGCCACACCAACAATACATATTATACTAACATGTACTGTGTGTGTATCAAAGCCTGATATCTCATTCCTCATTAAGTAAAAACTACTGTACTCATACAATGTTCTTATATACACATACATGGTTAGAATTATATAAAGGTGATAATGATGTGGTCACACCCACTTTAACCCTTAAATACTGTTCATATTCTGACTCATACTTAGTCTCTACACCAATTCACATTCACCAGTCATCAAAATATGTTAACAGTAATCCTTAATAAAGCTGTCAGAGAGTGGAAGGAAGGGGTAATACATTTGGAAATATGCTTTAATCCTAATATAGGCTCTCTTGTATGTGAAATGTGTATATTCACTATAGAAACAAAAGTGTGTGACCTTCCATGTCTACATGTGTGTACAGCCCACTGTACTGTTTCTGGTTTGGCATGGGGCTGTAAATTGTAATGAAGTTAAAGTTTAAGCATATGATGATAATTGAGACAATAGAGTGCTTCCAGTTTTTAATGTTTTTCCATTAGTGAGACAACAACTCATAACATGAACCTTTTAGAACTTGCAGAGGCTAAAGGTGGTTGCTTCTGCCATTGTATTTATCAGGGAGTATACATCATTAAAAGATTACACCACTTTGGATATACACTACGTCATTATAAAGGCCATAGCAGCACAGTGTCCAAAATGTGCTCTCCACCAATGTACACAGAGTAGTGACATGGTGGTTACTGCTGTGTGTTGGATTTATGTGACATGTGTGACAGCTGCTGGACCAATGACAGGGTTCCCCATAGGTTCCTGGACCTTTATTTCGTACCACCTCCTGAGAGGTGAAAATAATTTGTTCCAAGAACTCCAATATGGCGAGGAGGCGTGGAACAGCATGAACCCAGGACAATGATTACAAATGAATGGTAGTGAGTGAGTTCATTTGGCAACTAAACTACTGTACAACCCTCACTGTAAAATACATCCATCGCACCTTAGAATAATGGCGGCAGGCTTAAGCAGTCAGTGTTTTGCTGCATTCCTGCTGCCACACCGCCCACACAAGTTATGCTGCTGCTGCAGTTCATATAACATTTCAAAAGGGGGGCTAGTATCATCACTCCTTGCTGTGCTGAGTTTTCTTGTGGGGAGTGACAACATCAGAACCTAGACCCCCAAAGATTAATACTAAACCCAATCTACCTTTATATAATCTACTCTACTCGAGTTGGCTGACAGGAGTTCAGTTATAGGTCACCAAGTCACAGTAATGGAAAAACATCATTTGTGTCAAAACGTATGTTTGGCCTTCCCTGTTTCAACATGATAATGCTGCAGTGCAAAAAACCAGCTCCATAAAGAAACTGTTTTATTTAGAACCAGACCAATATATCGGTTTACCCAGATTATCAGCCAATTGTAGATATAATTGATATCAGCATATATGTTGTCTGATATGCACAGTTATATAAACAGCATTTGTATCCTTTTTTATTTCAATTTTAATGCATACATAATTTTAGTAGTGTTTTATTATGTACAGTCATTTATAATGATTACATTCCAAGTGAAGTTTAGTGTTTCAGTCATTTTATACAATAAATATAAACTGTAAAATACCATGTCTCCATTACATATCTTTGTGTTTGATTATTGGCCGATGTATTGATATCAGAATTTTTCCAACTCCCTAATATCGGCCCCAAAAATCCAGCATCAGTCGGGCCCTAGTTTTATTAGTTTTGTCTTGACTGGCCTGTACATATTCCTGACCTCCAACACATCCAACACCTTTGACTACGAGCCAAAGCCAAAGCCTTATAACCCAATATCAGTGTTGGACCTCACTAATGCTCTTGTGACTGAATGGGAGCAAACCCTGCAGCCAGATTATGGTTTTGGAATGAGATAAACATATTTTGGTCATGTTGTGTATAAAAATGTGTATTGTACTGTAATATAAACCTGAGGTGTGACTCAGATCAATTGTAACTTGCTTTCATGAAATTGCACACAGCAGATATAAAAACAAGCACACATCTTTATATTAGCTCGACTGTGCACTCTAATCACCTTATTTGATATAAGGGAGTTGGCAAAATCACTGAGACAGGATATAATGGCCTGTAATTGATAAGAGACTTGAAATGTCAGCCTGATGCACACACAAAACTGATAGATTATAGCACTTTATTGGCTGTCTCTGGGGGCCAAACAGGTCTTTGAATTACTGCCGCTGAGTCATTACCTGGAACCAATCAATTCTCTCTGTTTACGTTTGAAGTGCTCAGCCATTTCTCCCTCGCCTGATTATAATTGTCACAATCTAAGCCACTGCAGCTCGCAAGCCTCCAACATTTACAATGCAAAACAGCTAGTGCAAAGCATATGTGCACAACACTAACACACACACACACACACACACACACACAGCAGCCGTGAGCATGCCAACACTGGAGGCAGTTATTCACAGATGCAGAATACCTTTTCTGGAGGCTTCAAAGCTGTCATAGATGTTTATCCTTTGGATGTCGTAGGTGAGCGTGGTGTTTGGCAGTAGGGTTCTGTTCCTGTTGATTGTGTTTAAAGCAAATTTAAAGGCTAGTTCCTCAGCACCTGATGGGCCGCTTTCAATGGACTCAAATATCCCCCCTGTGAAAGAGAGAGACACAAATGGTTAGTGATTGATCAGAGTGGAATTCATATAAATGGAAAAAGATGATTTTACAACTATTTCATTGGAGTTAGACACATCATCTGACTTCAAATAACAACTTAACTTTCAAAACACAATATAACACTCTTATCTACACAAAAAAGGGGAATGGACTTCCATGAAAATTCAAGGCACACTACTTTTCTGAAGTACACAAAGAAAAAAAAGCATAAAAAAGCAAAATAAAAAGCATTTATATTTGTGTCTACTTTTTTTATTTGTGTCTACTTTTTTTAAGAAGTGCATCAACCACACACCTGTGAGGGCCAAAACTCAGTGGACTCAAGTGCAAGGATCACACAAAAAACAAATGAAAGTTAAAAAAAAGTTTGCTTAGTTTGTTGAAGTCTCACACAAATTAGCAGACAGAGGCAAAAGGGAGGACCAAGAGAGACAATAGATATATAATGAATCAAGTAAATAATCAGCATCCAAACAAATCAAGAAATCAAGGGCTGGAAAGTTAGTCTACAGGGAGGACGAGGACAAACTGGCAAACAGGAAATAAAAAACTAGGAGCGTCAATATATCAAGACTGATTGGATAATAGAGCACAGGGGAGGAGCAAGTCTGGAGGGAAACTGAAAAATGACAGGAAGTAAGTAGAAATGAAATGCATGAAGGTGAGTACAAACTACAAACTACAAAATAAAACAGGAAGAGTCCATATGAGTTGTCAAAATATTAGTCAATAAATCACACACAGTGAACAGTGTTGGGTGAATCTTGAAAAATGTTACTCAATTAATTGTGTTATTTTACTTATTACTCCATAGCAGAAGTAATTAATGGCATAACTCTTCCATTACTCAGCACAGTTTTACTGAATGGGCCTTCCATCAATTTTAATTCAACATGTTGTCATGGCTTCAGCCAATTCTTCATTTTTTGCACATTTTTCCTTGACTTTTTTATCACTAACTCACTCATCATTTTAGATGCTGTCATTCCTCATCCAACAAGCAGTAATCTTTACTTTGTTCCATCTAGTTCCACATCCACCTGCACACCTGCTTCCAATTTCTTTAATTAGCTGCCTAATATATATGCCGGCCCATTTCCACTGCTCCCTGCCAGATCATAGTATTAGAGTGTTTTACATGAACCGGTCCTGCCCTTTTGGGCTTTTTGCCTGCCTGCCAGTATAGTCTCTTTGGTTGCTTTTTTTGATTGCCTGCTTGTTACCGGCCTGGGCCTATGAGTCACTACACACATCAGCTCTTCTGTATTAAGGGCATGTAAAACCAGAAGAGAAGATTTTATAGTGATACTGATTACAAAGTACAAATCCAATTGTTTCTGGGTGGGATATATGTCATTATACCTGGCAACCAAAACCAGAGGCAGAGGTGAACATGCAGGAATGACCCTACACTCCTTAGTTTGCTGCTGAAAATGGATCTGAAAGGTCCCAAGAAGAGGAAATATGCTTCCAAATGTCAGTCCACTTAATGCAAGACCTTCCCTTTTTTAGCCAGTAGTCACATTAGCAAACACCACACACTTTGTAAGTTATTTGGGCCAACTTTCGTGTTACTGAGCATGCTAACTTTGCTAAGCACAAACAGGCAGTGGAAGCACAGAGTAGTCATCCTGAAAGGTGTGTCGGAGGCTCATCAAGTCCATAAGCCAGAGGTGAAAATAACCAAGGTCATCACCAAGAACAATATTTATTTCATATTTTGTGATGAGTTCAGCATGTTTAGCTCAAAAGTAGTCGTCAGGGAGACCCAAGTCAACATAACTTCCTTTTGACCTCATCATTGGATAACTATATTATACGTAATTGCTGGATGGAAAATATGCTATTTTGAACTTTACCCATTGTAAATGAAAATATATAATGTTAAAAAATGCTTTACTCCAGTTACTATTAACAATGTAAAGAAACCTTTAACAGCCACAAAATGTTTTAAGTGTTAGTGCTTTTATCAAGAGCTCATTCAATCAACGACAAGTCTCTACTCTTACTGAACATTTTCAGTCTGTACAAGAGCTATAGCTCATACAAATCTGCCTGACCCAGTCCTCTGCACTGCTTTGTAATGAACTCAAGAGCATAAAAGCAAAGAATTTGTCATTTTAGCAAGGGTGTGTGTGTGCATGAGAGCAGTATATGAGAACCTGTCATCAGCTTTGGGGTGAGTGTTCTGGCTACTAGGTCACCACAAAGGAGAGGAGGTTTTAACACACACCCGATGACCCCTCGAACATCTCAAAGAAGGACTGGGATTAGTATGTATGCTAGTTAAGTCTACAGTACTTAATGACTAAATGTGACCTACCACACTGCTTGTTACTTGTTGTACATTCTTGTGCTTGGCCTTACTTCCAGCTATTGCAAGTGAATTATAACAAGTACAGTATGGTAATTGGCTCCCACACTATAACCACACAATGGATATCCAAAACAATAATAGTGAGTAAAAACTTTTCCCTAATTACTTTCTAGTTTTAGAATACCTACACTCCTCTTCAGTTGATTCAAAGATGTTCAATTAGGAAGATCTTATTGGTGCATTGATTGTTATTTATGAGGGCTCTCTAACACTTTTCTGAGTGGTGCATTTTCAAAGTGAAGTTACGATGGAGCAAGTGATGTTTACTGGTTTGGGGGAAATGAACAGATAGCTTCTCTTCTGTCCAATCATTCTAGTAGTAGCATACTCTGATTGCTTGGCTTTCCAAGCTCCAGTTTGTCCATAGTACTGCAGAGAAGCAGCCAGTCACAGGCACAAAGCAGAGCTGTGACAAGTTCCAAACGCAGCAGTTTTATCAAGCGTAGCCTAATCTATAGCTTCAGACTGCATTGCCTCAGAATGTCTTAGCTGGGGATATCATGTTACAGTATTTTCACAAATGCCTTCAATTGGCATGTAAGTAGTGCAACCCTGTCCCTTTACATTAATTCCACTTAAATACTACCAAATTGTTTGGTCACTGCAGACTTTTGTCTGTGGTGTGGAGGTTTTTTAGTTTGAGTGAGGTGATGGCTTAATAACCAAAGTGAAGTAATGAGTAATGTATAGGGTTGCAAAATTCCCGGAATTTTCAAACTTGGAAACTTTCCATGGGAATTAACGGGAATTAACGGGAATTAATGGGAATTAACAGGAATTAACGTGAATAAACTGGGAATTTAATAAACTGAAGGTATGTTCTTATTAGGGAACTTAAATATAGTTGTGTAAAATAATATTTCAGCATAATCCTGAATAAAACAACCAGATATCATGCAGTACAGTTGAATATCTATGCTATCACATGCTCACATAGCACACTGTTTACTGCAGGGCTACTGAGACCACGCCCCCTACATGCACTGTGCATTCCTCCATCACATGCACAGATGACTTCTACAATCCTAGACCACACTTTTGAGCCCAGAGCACACAACTTGAAGCCTGACTTTTGAGCCTGTGGTTTTGATGACATTATATGGTAATATATATTTAGGGATATTTTTATGTGTAAGTGCTATATTTAGCCTTATGGTGGAAAAAATAAAACTGGTCAAAACCAAATAAACCACAATTTATACAGTAAATATTACTTTAACAGACAGGAGTGGAACTTTGATGTTACTAGTTATATCATTTGCGCCTAAGTAAATAACAATAACTAATAGTTTTAAAAACATCTTGTATATTTTGGATTTTATGAGTTGTATCTCCACCAGGATACATTGGACACATCCCCCTCAGGAATGTGTAGCTTCACAGACACATTGTTGTATTTTTTCAGAGTTGTGTGTGAAACCATTAAGAATAATAACATTTAGTTGTTTTTTTATATTAAATTATAAATAATTTTATAATTTAATATAACTTCAACAGCTCAGGGACATCAAGCGACATTGTGCACCTTTTTTTATCGTCAATTTAAAATAATGTTTTTTAATGAAGGGGTGGACTTTTTTTATCCTATTAATCAATCAAATGATGATACCTTTCCACTAAATTACCCTCAGTTGCCATAAATTCCCATTTAATCCCCATAAATTCCCATAATTCCCATGGAAAGTTTCCAATTTGGAATATTTCCAAAATTCCCCAGCTTAACTTCCCATGGAAATTTACCGGAAACTTTCCGGAAATTTACCGGAAACTTTCCACCCATTTGCAACCCTAGTAATGTAACATGTTATTATTACTGCTGAGTGTTAAACAATGAGTAATGTAATCAGTAATCATACTGTAATCAGTATGTAATCACAATTTAATTGATTCCCGCAAATCCAACACTTATAATGCGGGAAATTCCCTCACACATTTACAACGATGTCTATTAATGTTCAACCAATGTCTGCAGCGGTCCTTACTGCAGGACGACTGGCCGGAACCGCTGTGTCCGACTGTCTGACTTCGACCCTGAACACACCTGTAGCTCTCAGCACCTCCCGCTAGCATAACACAGAGAAGCTAACAGTGATATTAAGTTTAAGGAAACAAACACAGCGCCATGTGATGTCATCATTAGCAACGTTAATCCTCAGACAGGTAACTGTGACGTTACTATAGTAACAAGATTCAGGCTAACCGGCTCAGAGTATATGAACACAGTGATATTAGCGGTGCAATGTGTAAAATGCTGCGGTGCTGCGCGTTTTATCAGCTAATGTTACAAAACGTCCATTTTAAGTCGCTCAGATGTTTCTCATTCAACAGACCTTAAGAGAGAGAGTGAGGCATTCAACAAAAACATGATGCTAATGCTACTGAAGATGAATGTCACTACTTAACTGTATAATACTTTATAACTTGTAATTACTATAAAATATAGTTCAGAGAATAAGTTAACTATATAAAATAGACTCAATGGTTTAACCTGTGCAATCTAATTCAATCCAATACAGCAGCTCTGCTATAAATTCTACATTCATGAAGCTTATACATTTTTTGACAAGAAGGTGAAAATTAGTGAGTGATTGTGGTGTATTAGGGTGCATTATATTGAATGGTGTTCCTAATATTTTGTCTACTCCGTTAACATACATGAGGAGGTACACCACCACCACTTAGTACAACCTCAGTAATAAACAAAGCATAATTATCACTTTTTTGACAATGTCAACAAAAACCGAAAATATATAAACTCCAAAAAAGCTGAATGTATATCAGAGCTGTTGTATTGGATTGAATTATATTACACATGTGTTCCTAAAGAAGTAGCAGGTGTCTGTAGTTCTGTAGAGAGTGTATACTAAATAACTGATTACTATATAATATAGTTCCTTAAATTGAAGGAAAGTGCCAAAATACAATCTGCGGTAAGAATAGGACAGGGTGCGACCTATAGTCCCCCCCCCCAACAAAGTAAAATCCCCTCATATGAAGCATTTAAGGGGGGAATTCCCCCCTATTTTAAAAAATGAATTTCAGGCCCTGACTACACAGTTTTCCATATGCTCCTATAAAGACAGACTTTTGACTTTTGTTTTGTAAAAACAAACAAATACAGTACTTCATCTTGTATACTGATAATGGAACCAGAAGAGCTTCATATTCAACAGTTGATCACCTAATGTTGTCCATGCAGAAAATGTAAAAAGGTACAAACCACATATCTACAAGATCTTCATCAAGCAAGCTTTAAATACCTGACACAGTGTGTGTATGAAAGGGTCATATAAAAGCAATGGGATCCAGGGAGTAGTCAATATAATAACAATAATGGATCCAGTGTGAGGCACTCTAGTGCATTTACTTCAAAAAGCTGGAGAAGTGTGTTTAAAAGTGCAGGCCTCCATGGCTATAGCCCTCTAGTGAATAGTTCTGACAGCAGGCAGATGAATGGACAGAGAGGATGCCTGGAGAGCTGGGGGTAGGGGGGTCGGGCTCTTAGATCAATGTACTCTGATTGGCCGGCGATTCAATCAATCAAGCCCTCGGGGAGCAGTGGAGAACAACGTTGAGAGATTGAAGTGTTTTGTTTGGGTTAGCCCTATGGCCTGGCCCTGCTGGCTCAGTGTCAGTCAGAGGGAGCCCAGACCCCATGCCTTATTTACTCCAACTACAAGCCCTCTTCTGTAGAACCCTCTTCAAGTGTAGACCTAATCCATACATCCCACTGCACAAGTACTGCAGGTATCTCCTGTCACAAGTGATTACCACAGGACAGGCTGTGTCTGATCAATGCCCCTTACAATCACTTCACCAGTGGGCTCTTTACAAATGCTCTTTTTTTCCAGGAGAAAGTATTTTGCCTGTGTGCTGGAGCTTAAAGCAAACATCTAAACAGAGGGACTCACTGACAGCAGCAGCAACATCAGCAGCACTGTCGAGAACTTTCTACCTTCATTAGTATTCACCTCATGGGAGAGCCCTATTTTGCATGCCATAATGAGTTTGAAGGAATTAATAAGCATCAGTTAAGCGGGATGTACTATAATTGGAAAGCTGAGCGTTTGGAATGGGTCCGTTCACACACGAGAAGGACTGTTTTCCTGCTGAGAATCTCTGTGATTCCATTGAAAGGAATCTGGACTGCAAATGTGGAGATGAATCACTGCAGAAAGGTGAATGTGTGTTAGACAGATGACTGTCTTAGTAGATAAGTTCTAATAAGAATACGCACAGAGTCTAATGGCAGCTGCTCGCTGCTCTGCATGGGCACAGAGATATGGAATATGTGAGAGGAGGGCAGAGGGACAGAAAAAGAAAATCCTCTGATGTGAGGACATTTTACTTGTTCTCATCTTAGTAAGAGTCAGTCTGGGATTGGGACTGTGATTCATTTTAAAATCTAAAATTATAATATCCCTTACTTCTTTAGAAATTCTGCTCCCAACTTCTCTCTGGCAGTACAAATTGAACAGTTTTCATTAACATCCATATGTCATTTCTCATTGTTGTACACTTTGACTCATTTTTCTCAAATATTCATCACTTCATTCTCACAAATAAGAGAGAAATATGAGAAAGATCATATATCTGATTCATGAAATGTGTGCAATAAACAATAAGCATTATAATAATTATGCAAAATACAAAGTAAAACAATGGATTGGCTTATCATGCAGATGGCCTATAAGCTATGGAGATCAGGAGATTGTTGCTGAGGGAAACTTATATTGGCTGCTCTGCTATAACCACAACCCTGACCAGAATAAATTAATGTGGATGGATGGATGGATGTATGGATGGATGGATGGATGGATGGATGGATAATCAAGCAGTGAGGCAGGTCTAAAGAAACATTGTCCACAGCCTGGCAGGTGGTCTCTGGTGGGCAACCATCATGTATATTGCTGAATCCACACCTATATCAGTATTGAGGAAGATAAAATAGAAGTGGTGTGATTTAAAAAGACAGATGTCTTAGTAGACATCTTAGTAGCAAAGTATTACATGTACAAGAGCAGGGCATCAGGACATAATAACTCTCAAAGGCTAAGATGGATGTGTGTAGGGCAGAGGTCATTAATAGGCGGACTGCAGTCCAGATCCAGACCCAGACGCCATCCTATCCAGACCTGGACCTGTAGCTGATGAAATATTGAGGATTGTTACATTTTGTCTGATAGTTTCTATTTTAACAGGCACAGCTTCTCCAGTTATTACGGTAAAAGTGGAGCGGAATCGTCAATAGACCACTGTGTGTAGCCAATCTTCTCATGTGACGCTAATCAGCCAATCAAATCCATGCATTCAGACATGTGGACAGACTGGACTGTCAGTGAGATACACAGAGAAAAGAGTGAGTGTAAACACTAATAAATGAATTGTAGTGTATTTATGTGACAGTCTACAATCTAGCTACTAGACACAGATGCTGATGGAACTACAATGCTACTTTAAGATACTGATCAATAACACACATTATGATGATCTGGACCTTCACTTGAGGACATTTTCACAAACTGGACCTCAGTGAATATTAAATGAATTCCCTTGATGTAGTGGATATAGGACTCGTGGAAATGTTATGCTTGGACAAAAGCTTCTTCTGTCAACATAACGAAGAAATGTTGTTCATCAATGTTTTTGCCAAGCCACAAAATGTTATTTATGTTTATATGATTTATGGTTTTATGCTTTAGGCAACTTAAAGCACTTGTTTCAGCTTGTTTCCTCTCCGGACTCCAGACTTGAAATAGTCCATTCAAAAACCCATGGAGATGTAACTAATGCTACTTGTGTTAATGATCTTACAATTCCAGCATATTTACATTAAACAGAGGAAGTGGTTGTGTTAATGAGCATCAACAGCAACTATGGTCAAACCTTTAAAAAAAGAACTGCTTCTATAGGAACTCAGGCTTTATCAACAGATAATTCAACATCATGAATAAGCACTTTACAAGGCTGAAAGAGTCATTTAACAGTCAGTTACTCTTATATGTGTGTGTGTGTGTGTGTGTGTGTGTGTGTGTGTGTGTGTGTTTGTTTGAGTGTGTGTGCCTCCTTAGGTATCAGTCGGGGCCTGATCCAGAGCCAGACAGCAGTGATCAGTCAGGAGAGAAATCCATCAGCACTTCATCAATCTGATCAAATGACAGTGGACACAGTGACCACAGCACTCGCCACCATCCTCACTTATCACTAGGATTTGCTGAAGCATAACGATCCCAACAGGCACAGTACACACTGGAAATTAAATACATACTTTGAAACCATGATTGATCAGAGAGTACTTAACAATAAGCCACTCAGTGCTGTGCATCACAGTCATTTCACAAATGTTAAGAGGTATTGTTAGGCGGGACGCCAGCTGGAGGACAACATTCTTAGCTACTCAAAAATCACTAATAAAGACAGTCCTAAGTAACTTATGACAGAAATAAAACACTAATGTACATCATTAATAAAAGGAAACAAATGTTAAAGAATGCTTTAGTTCACATTAAATTCAGTATCATTTGGAGCAAGCACCTGCCTACTTTATATAATGAAAATGCAGTTGTGTTTGTAAAGTATTAAAAATAAAAATGTGTGGACATGTGCATCTGTGCAGTGAACCACACACATATGTTCATCAGGCAAGATATGTGTCAGTATGTCAGCATGTGTTGAATGAATGAATGAATGACTGTACCTGTGCAACTGTGCCTTACTCATTGTTGGAGTAGCAGTGTTTAACATAGACATACAGTACATTTCATGGGTGGCGCTAGTAACCCTGCACTTATTTAGGATTTCATGTATTTCTATACCAGAACAGAGGTTGGTGTTGCTCTGAATTTAGTATGCTGGCTTGATATGAAACTCCTACTGAAGTCTTGTCACACTGGCTGTACAAAGTTGAAGTGACTGTTATTGTCATTGTCAAAAAAAACAAACGGGAAATAGAGCCACATGGCTTTCTGTTATCTTTGACAGCAGACTTTTCATGTTTGCTTTGTTATTGTATCATATTTGTGTTTGTTTTATTCCGGACAGTAAGTTGCTTGGATCTTTCGATTGAGGAATATATGTCAACCTGACATCTGCAGTCTATCGTAGTGTTTTAGTCTGAGTCACGTTTCAGAGGAAATCACAATATCATCTAGTTCCAGAGTCATTGTGATATCTTTTAAACCGTGGATAATGCAGTCACATTAGCATTTGGGACAATTCAGGGTCTGTAGCATATAGCATTACCCTGGTATGTAGGGAGCTCAGTGACTGACAGGTCCACGTGCCACGTGATATTGAATCTCTGGTGGCTCAAAAACACAGCAAACAGTGTTGAGACTAATCCATTAAGTCCTTGTCCTGTTCGTATGGACACATGTCCTTTAAGCAGACAACCGTGTCTTAATCAGGCCATGCATCAAACCTTTTCCCACCCCATTCTCCCCAATCGATTGAACCCCCTCAGAAGTTATAAATTATTAATGATGACACTGGTAGTAGCAGTGAAGTCAGTGAAATCATTACAACCCTAAAGAAGCACTAGAGCTTGCCAGGGGGATATTGGCGTTAGCAGAACTCTGTACTTCCTTTTCAGGAGCATTTCACGTTACACAAGTACAACACTGTCAGCGGTGCAGCACAGACACAATGAATCACTGTGGTACTTGGGGATCACACAAAAAACACACCTGCTGCTGAAATCATCTGATCCATTAATTTACTTCCACTGCAGATTGGTTAAGTCTTCTGTTGACACTCTGCACTATGAACATTTATCAAGACTTTTATTGAACACCTTCATTGAAATGTTGTTGTGATTTAGCCAAGTCGTTAACAATGTCACATTCTGGCCGTTAATCTTTCTTGACGGCCAACAAAGACTATGGACTGTAGATATATTCTGTCACATAGGGTCTGCAATCCTGTGCAGTCTAAAACGGCAGACAAGGCTGGATGACAAGTCAGGAGATCACTATTCATGAGGACGCATCATTTGGTAACCATGTATCTCTGTGCCAATCTAAAGTTGTTGCGATACCATATTTATTCATGGATCACAAAGGTGGACTAATCTATCAAAAAACCTTGCCATCACACACCACCAGTCACACCACCAGTGTGGCTAGGAGGTCAATCAGAATCGAGAAAACATGCCTGTATCATACTGAATGAAAAGAAATTCATTCATTAGCCTTAACCCCCAAGTAAATGTTTCCATTGTCAGTCAGAGACTCTTCATTCAAACACATTTGGTAAAGATTTTTATTACTTACATTAAGGTAATGAAAATCTGTTTTAGAGGCCTTTTAAATATTAAGCTAAGCTAGTAGCTGCTTAAGGCTATAATGTTCACAACACCCGTTTGGAGCTCGGTGAAAGACATAGTGATGATTTAGCTATTCTGGAAGGTTAAAAACTTTTTGAAAAACTTTAGTTTCATGGCTGGCTCTAGAATAGAAGGTCATGGAGGCAGTAAAACAATAGTATTTGTCCTCTTGGGAGCTTGAATGTGCTCAGCAAATTTCATGCCATTCCACTCATTAGATTATGAGATATGGGCAAAATTGATATTTTAGATTGAAGATGGCACCCTAGCAGGGGTTCCTAACCTCTTTGGCAGCTGACCCTTGTGGATTTTTTTACAAAACAGAAGGAAGTAACAACAAGATAACTGTCTTTCTGGTTTATTCACCTAGGTGACTGCATCTATCAGCAACATGGAAGGTTTCAGACCGAATGCGCACTGCATCCTAAGTGCAGCAGGTTTATACACATCACAGTACACAATGACGTTAACACGTGTTGTTCATACATCACTAAATCCGACAGGTTGACCTCACTGGTCACCAAGCCAAGTTAAGAGTAAACAAAAACAGAGCAACATCTACTCACTAGCCCTTATCATGGAATGCAGATGACTATGAGACACTCAGTGTTATGACAATGCACCAAATGAAACCTAATGGAATGAGCAAAAGGTTGCCAGGTGCACATTTCAGCCTGATGGTAGAACTACAGGAAAGGTACAGTAAGGTGGTCACAAAATATAATGGGGGGCCTTGGATTGGTGCAACAAATATTAGAACATTATTGGAGTTTTCACAGTTTGTTGCTGTGGAACAAGGCTAGACAAACCATCTGACTGACCATCATACCCATCCTTAGAGCAGAGCAAATATGACTTTTACTTTTTATATAAAGAAGCATTTTGTAGTACTTGCCACATTCTTGGAAGGCATTTGTTTGAGCTGCAGTAGAAGGCTGAAGTACATTTGATGAATGTGCTGAGTAAACCAGTCAACTGGTAGCATCAATGCTGTTTGCTTTGTTAAAACAGCTGTTTGTCTGTTGGACTCCTGCTCCTCCTCATAAGTGGTAAGGGCCATGTTAAACTAAGAGACTGACAGACTCTGAGGATCAGCGGAGTTCAAAGACAGATTCACACAGAATGTGGATATAAATATCATAGAGTTCCAGATTAAAATTGATTTTATCACAAGAGCAATGGTGAACTTCCATAGCTTAGCAAATCTGCCTATAAAAGATAAGAAATTTGTTGCATGAATGCTACAATTCCCCTGAACTGAACCACTGCTGGCACCTAGATCAATACTTAGGATGTCACAGTAAATTGCAAACAAATCTACTGCTGAATTCAAAGAGACAGCAAAGGACAGATGAGCACCTTATGTTTGATGTGATTGGTTTACTGGCTGCACAGTGTCAAACTCAAAGATGACTTTTGTACTCCTCTGAACCCTTCCAGTGAGTTCATTGAGCAACGTGTCAGCCTAATCCTTCTCCATGAAGTGAATAAAGGCCCTATCTAATCCCGCCTCACTGGGCTATGACTTAACTCACGGCCTGCAAGGCTGTAGGCCTTTCCCACCCTCTCTCTATCTCTCTCTCTCTCTCTCTCTCTGGCAGGCCCCAGCAAACACCAGGCATCATCCATCTCAATTTTCTCTCTCAAAAAAAAAGGACAGAAATTAATAGTAAATCCTGCTTCAGCTCATCGTTTCTGTTGAGTGAAAATTATTTATGAGGAAGAATACGCTAGCTTCCCCCAGCACCTCCACCCACCCTCCGCCCTCAGTCCCTGTCTGTTGTTGACAGTTTGATGGTGATCAGTGTCAGAATATCAGCGCTGCAGAACGGGAAGCGTAGCATGACGAGCTCCGAGAGCATGTTCCATCTTTATCACAGCTGAGGCTCTGCTGCAGTAGGCAGGGTTGGGGGGCGAGTGGGAGAGTGAGAGGGTTGGAGGGCAGGAAGAGGCCAGATGGAGGCGATAAAGAAAAAAAAAATAACATGCAAAGGCAATGAGGGATGTATGAATGCAAATAGAATAATGTGGGGAATGATGAGGAAAAACGGGGGAAGGGATATTCAAAAGATAAAATAAGAGAATCCCTGAATCTCTCACACACATAAATGGGAAATACAAAAAAAACAAAGGGTTGATTAAAAATACGGTCCTCCCTCACCCCAACCAGCTGTGTCACACCTGGTGGGACATTTAAGGTCTCAGTATGCTGATGTCACAAGTGCACGCTTTTTAATGGATATAACCAATTGCAACAACATGAACCATTAAAGATCAGTAGTTAAGAAAAGCCTGCCATTATTCCCAAATGCATGATTAATTGCATCAAAACTAATAGGATGAGCAAAAAAATAATTGTTTATGAGAGAACAGGGATTCAATGAAGGCTGTGATAACCTGATTTTTGCCTTCCTTGTCGTTGGCCATTCAGAACAGGTATAAACACTATTGCCTTTAGATATGGTTGGACACATCTAGTACCTAGCTTGTTTGATGCATTCTTAAGCCTTCAGCACAGCATTTGGGACTATATTGTTTCCCTGTTATGAAGTAATCCTGATAATCCTGATCCTCCAGAAGCATATTGTAAGGGGGGCATGTGATCATCACAGGGGGGCAGCGTTACAGTTCCCACAGATCTGCACATACACACTTACATACATACATACATACATACATACATAATACACACGTGGCAATGGTCTATTATTACCTCTTCTCTCTCTATCGCCACTTTGCCGCACTTTCCATGCTGCGTTGGCTTTAATACTACTCTAACCCGTCTCTATGGTTGTACCACAGGGCAACAAATGAGCGTTTCTGACCCTTGAAAAGGCGAGAGGCAAACTTATACAAAATAACCTGAGTGGGCTTGTCCTCACCTAGATCATCCGGAGGGCCACCATGAGTTTTGGAAAGTCCGCTGCAGTATGGGCCTGGTGACGGCAAAGGACACCTGTCATTATCACTGGGTTTGGCGCTATAATCAGCTTGCACCGGCTCCGCTGGGGGGCTCGTGCCTGTGTGTCACTACTAGCTAGCAGAGGCTAACTAGCTCCTTGCTGCTTCTCTACTGTGGCTTGTTCCTCAGTTTGCTCTGCCCTACTGGAGGCAGTTTTAGGTCGCGGTGGTCGGAAGAATTTCCTTATATCCATAGTGAGTTCCGTTTTTAATCACATGTCTCCTCTCGCTCATAGACGGTAGAAAAATGTGAACGTAAACACACTAACGTCAGCGCGTCACATGACACAAGCCCAGCCGTATTAAATTAAAATATTTCTTTGTATTTTAAATTGTATTGATTAACTAAATATAAATTAATACAATCTGACACACAAAACAAGTTATGACTAGTCTAAATTATTTTCAGGAGGAAAAAAACCCCAAGGAGGCAGGGCCAGGGGGGCTAATTGACCCCCTAACGCTGGGGCTACTAATGTTTATCAGTGTGAAAACCAAAACCTCTGCTTTTTTTTTTTGAAAATGTAAAAGATTTATTCAAGGTGCAATAATTTCCACAGACTTTTTGTTTGCACTTTTCTTATTGTACTAAATGTGCACCATTACAGGAAGTTTCTGCTTTATATTGTTGTCTGTTATTTTATATTGTTTTAAGTTAAGCAGGACGGATTTCTGTTAAAAAAAGATTTGTTATTTTGCACTAAAAAATAAATTGTTGGATAATAATTTGTTTTCCAAGTATTCGTATCACTCAAAAACATCTATCGAATTAAATTCAGGTTCGAGTCAAATAATTTAAAAATCGGGTCAGCCGGCCCTGCCAACTAGGTGTGCCTTATTTATTTTTCAGGGAGTTGGCAACCCCAGTGAGACCCCTTGTAACCTGTACCTCCATTTTCAAAATGGTAGGCGCATTACAAACGTTCTCAAATTACAACTAAAGTACAGAACACTCAAATACATTTCTGATCATATCTGAGGTGAGAAACAGGTGACGCACCAAAACAATCTTGATCTATAGTTTGACAGTTTGATTTGAGTTTCATGTGTTGTTGACTTTCTTTTTTTCCCCCAAACTTTATTGAGTTATAGTGAGATGTTAGTGCTATAGTGTGACATCTAGTGGCTGAGTGTCATGTATTGCAACTTTAAATGTGTATAGAATGACATGACAAAGTCTCCCAAAAAGAAAGTGCAGAAACTTTCCATGTGAACCACACCACCCCACTACTGCTTTCATGTTCAAATGCATTTTACTGTGCTGGAAATGCAGAAATTGGTAATGTGCCAGCATGAGCTTGGCTACACATTAGCTTACTGCAGCAAATGAAGGTGGATTAGTGATGATGGATAATACATGATCTGGTGCATCTCTTGTTCTCATTACCTGCTTCATTAAATGTTTCTTCACTTGGATGCAATACTTTTACTCCACAGACTGATGTCTGTACAGGGAAGGCTGTTTTGACTTCCTTCTTCTGAAGGACAAACCTTTTTCTGGACTCTGCTGAAACCTGAGTTGAAGTAATTTACACACTAACATGATTTTTGACCTCACAAATCATATGGAAACCAGTTGTGAGAATGTTCCAGTATAGTGGAAGTCAACCTTAGTCAAGGCTAACCGTGATGGATTGTGGAGATTTGAGATTTGAGAGGCAAACCAGAATTGAGAGCAGAGTATTTTCTAAGGAATCCAGTGCTTGAAAGAAAAAGCTGAATTACTTTGGTTGTATCTAATAATAATACATTTATATAATAATATAATAATAGTTGTGTCTCAGGTGGAGTCAGTATGATACTTTAGTCCTATAGTAAATAAATAAACTGTTAAAAAGGCAAAAAGCCTGTATTATATTATACTATTTGTCTATTTGTCTTTTGATGACACATGCTAGTAGTGATGTTGTCAGCTGAATGGTGAAATCAGATAGTGTGTTTGTTTACAAAGCTCAGCGATATAAGACATGTTGTAGCACACTGGTCCTGTGCAATATACAGTGTGTATGAATCATTTTGAAAAAGTAATAATCCTCTGATGTTACTTCTTTGTGTTTTAATCCTTAGAAACCCACGGACACAATTAATCTTCAAAGTTGATGCCCTTCCTCTCAGTCGAATGATTTTGTTAGATCTGATCATGTAGATGCCAAGCACACACTGTTACAATTATCTAGATAAGTTTTCTGCTGCTACAGTCAGACCAAATGATATCTATGTCTTTCTATGAAGTCACTGTCCTGCTGTTATGACCTAACTGGTTCTGGCATTGTGGCCCTGAAACCCATCAGTATGTACAAGCTGCATGGTATGGTAGATGCAGTAGGGGATAAGGACTTCCAGGATCAGGAATGCCAACAACTCTGCACCATGAAGCAAGTCAGATTTTTGTCAAACTAAGGAAGAGAAAGCCAAGCGATTCTGACATACTAGTCTCTGTCAGAGCCTTGTGAGAAAGGCTGGATTGTCAGTGAGGTGGTAAATCTACCTATAGCACCTCAGACCATTCACTGTGTCATAATTACCTTGTGGTTATTTGATTTCATTGCAAATTTGTATGGTAATATACACCACTATAAACTGTAGCCTAGCATGAACTAAAATGGTAGGGGCTTCAAGGCTGTTCCTCCCTTTTTATTCAGACTTTTATTTATTGATAGCTCTTTACTCAAAGTCCCATATTGAGCATTTATAAGCACTATATAGAAGGCTTATTAAATGTGTGAACAACTATAATACCCTTATATGGGAACCTATAACTGGATGCTGTTATGTTTGTATAAACAGATAAAGACTGACAACCTAGTAAAACATATTTGCATCATATGAAATATATATTAAATGAGAGGTTATAATTGTTAACAAATATTGTAATGGCACTCCACCATCATTAATGTTCTATTTGTGCTTTTCCTGCTTTGACAAGTCAGAATGTCAGCTGTGAAAAGGGTCTATGGAGCCCTGCCCATGAGGCACTCTGGACACAGAATCAGACAAAACAATGAATTGTCATGCCCCAAAGGTTTTGTTCCAGACGTCCTCTGCCTGTTGGATCGGGACATTATCGATTTGCTGTTGTGCAGTCTGATTCTGGCATAAGGTTATCTTAGTGTAAGTATCCAATAAGACAGTCATTCCTGAATGTAGATATACATAATTGGAAACAACTTGGCTTCCTTTCCCTAAATGATGTAACTGATTTAACTGTCTGAGGCATCCTATATTCTCAGATGAAGTAGGAGTAAATGAGCTCTTAAACTTTTTTCAGTAGTTTACTCAATGTTATTATATTTTAATTGTGGACTTAAATGGTGGAAAAAAAGACTTTTACGGAAGCTATCCTTGTTCTGTCTGTGTTCTATCTCCGTGAGTCTGTGAAAATCTTGTACAGGCACTTGTGAATTTGTTTCCCAGAGCGGTGTCATTATTATTCAATGGTCTGTTTGTGCAGAACAGTTTGTACCTTTTTCATACAAGATCAACAGCAGAAGGCTTTCTATACTTTGGGGAGCTGTCTGCAGCAGTTGAGGGAGGTTTAGAAGGAAAAGACTGAAGATGCTTTCACACAGCGAGCCACTTGAGAATTGCAACTAGGTTGTTGTATTTATTCCATCATCTGTCCTTTATTCATCTCTCCCCCTCTCTCTCTCTCTATCTCCTATTTATTGTTCTATCCTGTTTTTCCCCTTTCCCTACCACTCATCTTTTTCTGTTTCATTTCTATCTGACATCCTATGAGCACAGATTACGGCAAAAGATATAAGTGTGTAATGTGTAATTTCCCTCCCTTTCACATAATAGAAAATCTTAGGAGTGCTCCGTTCGGCACTTCCACAAATGTCAGTGCTTCTCAGCCTTTGTCAAGTAGTCGCAGAGACACAAAATGTCAGCCTCTCTCCTCAGTCACAGCCTTTGTGAACTACTCACATCTGGAAATGTCAATGAGCAAACCACAATGGGAGGGAGCGGATTCTTGGAAGGCAGAACCCACAGCACGCTCCATCCACTGTATAGATATACAGGAGATTCTTGGTCGCCCAATAGAGAGAAACTCATCCATACTGCTGCTATAAACCTGTGACCCATATCAGTACCCATACAAGGTAAAAGTCACACATACAGTAGATGTCTAATGAATTTGGCTACACTTATAGGGGAATGGATAAGATAAAGTATTTTGTAATTATTAATACATCATTGTCAAATGTATTGGGATACTTGAATTACTGTCAAGAGATGATGGTGAAGACATTAGATTCATATCATCAGACTGATAGTGTTGTCAAACTGCAGCTTCATTTCATGTCGATACCCCATGCTGGTAGCTGCACACCCCCCTCTATCTCTGGTGTACTGAAGGCACACAAACTTTGCATCAGGCCTTCTGCTCCATTCACCACCTGCCATTACCAGACACTTTTAAAATGTTGAGTCAGTTAACCTTGTGAGGAAAATATTCTGCCCACTTCTGTCTGCATCTCTGATCCGAGTTAAAAATATCACATTACCGGAGTCCTATCATCTGATTATGTGTATGACATTGCACATCAATCAGCACTGACATTTTAACATAATCAGTGTAAATGTGCCATGGTGGGTTCAATAGCTAATTTGCACCTGTAGTCCTGAGACAGCAAAAATTGACAAATGGGTAAAACACTTTGTATACGTTGCATGAAAAAATAAGAGAACAAAATGATAAAAATGTATCAGCCTTAAACTATCAATACAATCAGACAGATGTAAAACACTATGAACAAGTTAGACTTAATCTATAAGGAACTTCATTTATGAGTACAGGTCAACGGAGATTTTAACCATATTAAAAATTAAAAATGTTGTAAAATGTTAAAGCAATACAATGTTAACATTATGCATATTCACTATGTTGTACATTTCAATTTTATATTTCTTTTTTACCATTTCACCATTTTACCTCTAGATTTAGAACAATCTATGCCAGTTTGACATTGACGTGACCTTTAAGATATTTCAATAGAATTAGAGGAACAGTTCAAAGTTAAAATCTGATTACATGCTTTTAATCATCGAGCATTTATAGATGATCATGTCAACATGGGCCACATACAGTACACTGTTAAAAAAAAAAAACCCCGAAATTTCAAAAGGGCACTTGCTTGGTCCAGAGGGCAAAGGGCAGGTGCTATAGCAACACCTACTGTCTATCTGTGCACGCCATTGCAGGAGGAGGTAGTTGGTGATGGCTAGACAGTTAAAACTGTTTCCCTCCCGCTTCCTGTGAGGATCGGGTGTGTTTTCTCCCACAAGGAGTGTATTTCACAGGTATTTTACACTGTGAATCACCACAGCTCAGGTGTCTGAGGTTTCTTTTTCTTTCCCTAACCAAGTCGTTTTTGTGCCTAAACATAAGTAGATCTAACCCTAACCAAGTGGTATTGTCATTAAACCTAACTATACCTTTACCACTACGTTGTCACATCATAAAACATAATTATATCATAAAATGGTCCAGTGGGTCAATCATCTGGTCCCCATCCATCCTCTAGAGGGCATTGAAGATACAAATCTATGTTGTTTTCAGATTAATTGGAAATAGATCTACTCTGTCATTTTGGTATGAGGATGTGTTGAATTTTCAAAGTCAGTACAGGAAGGTGTTACTGTTTGAGTTTGCTACATCACAAGTGTTTTAGTTGCCTATCCCCAATCATACCTTAAGTATTATTAGTCATAATCACAATTTTTCTCTAAATGTAACCATACCTTAAACATACTATAGTTGCCATGTGTAGATATGGTATCAATAAATTATTGAAATAACATCATCATTGAACATGATCCAGTTTTATATCTTTTGTTTGTAGCCTTTATAGGTTGGGAAGCATTTTTTCACAAGTTGCAAAAGCTGGTAAGACAGATGGACCATTAATTTGAGGGTTCCACTGAGGGATTGGATCATTCTTTCCACTGGCGTACCTTTTCATTTAGATTAGGTTTCCCTCCAAATCAGCCCATATGGAACACATTATAATAGCTAACATATAGGCCCTTAGCCTTTGACATTTTATCGCTGGTAAATTAAAAATGAAATTTGTATCAGACAATACTTGGAGTCCATTATGTCACACTGTTGGAATTGGAGTCAACATTGAAGCTACTGGAGTCAACAATGTGCAGTCACGGTGTGAGCCAGGTGTTTAGAGGACAATCAGAGAGCACAGCATTATTCTGCCTTACTATTCACCCTCCTCCATATCAACAGTTAGCTAATTCCCTGTGTGCTGAGGTGGGCATTCAGTCACACCAAGGGGGCGGCTCTTCCCCGTCAGTCTGCGAGAAGATACAGTTTGCTAATAGCACAGGGAGTAAATCTTATTATTTCTCTCCCTTCTATCTCTCCCTCTGTGGATCTATTTGCTTAACAATGATAACATTCCCTGCAGCTTAACTCGCCTGGGTTGGACCAATACTCCGAACAGCATGTTTGCTCCCTCTCTTTTTAATGAGTAGCTTTGGTTTTGAACCTAGCTGAGGCGTATTGATTTTCTGTGCTCAGGCAAGTGTGTGATATTATCTCGAGTAAAGGGGGAAAATGAGGGAGATGAGGGGTCGGGTGCGCATTCCTCCTCAGGCGTTTTTCTCCCGGTGCACCAGCACGATGCCCCCTGACCCTACCATTGTGATGTAATCCCAGTCCGTTTAAGGGATCAGCCTGAGCTCCAAAGAGATATGAAGGAGTCTCGACGGACTCATTGATTTAACAAAGGAGGAAACATCAGCCAATGATTGCACTTGTACACAAACACAACCTTCCCTCTCTGACCATGATTCAGATTAATTAAGGTATAGAGTTCCTCATGGCTCCGATGCAGAGCTGTCTATAAAGTCTGTCAACTGTAATGGGATCAATAGTGGATCTTTAATGTCCTGAATAGAGGTTCCTCAGGTCACAGGAGTCTTGGATCTTACATACCCCCTCTTCCCCTCCCTCACTTATCCATCCTTCTTCCTTTTCTAGTGTTTTCACCATTCATTTTCTCCACTGTACTGCAGATGGTTTGACCAACCGATTCTGAATTTAAGCTGCCAGAAGCCAATTGTTTCTGCCAGTTCCCTTGCTGAACAAAGAATTACTGTTTCCAGAAACTGTCAATAAGCTGTTGAGTGTAGTCTAACCCAAAATACGCACTAAAAGCAAGATATCAGTGGTATATAAGCACCATCACTTCAGTCCAATTAACCTCTATTATATCCATCAGTGTCCTTAGAACCAGCTGACCTGTCTCCACCACTACCCCTGAGACAGCAGCTGCAACTGTCCACTCTGTTCTGACTAATGTCAGACATACAATGGACAAAATAAGTTGTCAAGTAGGCTCCATGAGGATTTATTTGTTAATGGTGCATTGTGAATCAAACAAAGTATCTGTTGAATTTGCTCACTAAAACTCATTGTGTATGTCCTTGATGCCTAACAAACAAGTTGAATTAATTCACCCCATAAAACATTTATTAAATGTTGAACCTGCATTGCTTATATCTATGTTAACTTACAGTACTTAAAGCTCTTTTGCTGGTGTGTTGCCTTGTTTCACATGAGTACAAGCAAAACAGGGCTCCAATCCCAAGAATATTGCTTCATAACCTAGCAGATAGTCCAGGGTCTGAAAGGTCAAGCTAATGCAAAAATGACCTAACCCTTACATACTGTTCAGGGTCAGCTTTGACCCATTTTTACTGATGTCACCCCAAATATACCATTGTGTTTGTTTGTTTGTTTGTTTGTGCTACTGATACATATTTTTAGATAGTCAAATGTTCAAATTTTATTTTTGTTTGTTCAACAATTCTTAATAAAATCTTCTATAAAATGTTCTCCTGGACCATATTTAATGATTGTGAATGTCATGTTTATGAATAAATAGAATACACTGTGTTTGCTCTCTGACAGCTTCATTAAGGATGAATCAAACATGTATTAATCACTGACAAGGGGGGTTATGAATGTGAATTGGTGTGGAGACTAAATATGAGAGAATAACAGTATGTGAGGGTTAAATGTGCATTCTCTATAATGGTTGTCAGGGGCCAACTCCACTGGCTCCAAAAAAAGATTGTACGAAAGACTACAAGAAAATGACCCCTACTTCTCACTAGATGTTTTACATCAGTTAACAGTTTCCTAACATGTTTATAGTCTCAACTGCTAGTTTAAGCTTCTGGAATTGATGATGATAGAAAATAAAGCATTGTATGCTTTAGGGTATGGCTACTTTGTAAATGACAAGATGCTTCCACAGCGACAACGTTGGTTAAGTTTTTTGCTAACAAAAATTAGCACTAACATTAGTATTATCACAGTACAAAGAACAGACTGTAAATGCACTGCGCTAATCAAGCAAGCAGCTAGCATTAGGGACAACTCCAACATCTCGTCCAAATTTGTTTACCTCTGGCTCCAAAAATTGAATATGGCGACAATCAAAATGCAAACTTAAGGCTTCAAACAGGAATCCACATACCATTGAGTGATGTCACAGTGGCTACATCCATTATTTTTTTAACAGTCTATATTCTAGTGGTCGAAAACGCCACAGGGTATCTTTGAATGTATTTTATTTTTCTCGTCCACAGAGGCCATATGGAGCTTAGCATCAGTGCAAACAGGAAGACTATCACCCATTCATTCATTCTCATCCCTCTCTCCCTCCCCACTTCTCCTGCTCTTCTATTAGCTGATTAGGGGCGTTGCTCTTTGTTAAGAAATCACATCCTGCCACCATTTCTATCAGCTTATCACGTCTTACCTGCCAAACTTGAAATCTGTTCTTCTCTCTGTCACTGTCAACTATCATTTCTTCTCCACCCCATTCACCTCCACTTCATCACATCAGCGCCAGGTCCGAGATCAACCAGAAGCCCGCTCCTCTTCCCATCATCCAGATCTACACCCTATTCACCTCCACTTCATCATGTCAGCACCAAGGTCTGAGATCACCATGAAGCCGTTCCTTTTATCATCCAGATCTCAACATTCCCTTATTCATCACCACCAGCAGCGTCTGGACTCCATCAGGGGTACTAAACTATTCTACTCTCACCTTCTCTTCCACCTTATAATATAATGACATCACTACAGGGTCTAATGGCAAAAGACTTTTCACATTTTCATCTTATTATGCATGTTCAATAAAAAAAAAAATTCTGATTGAAATGCCCATAGTGGTTTGACTAGAAAGCTCATAGTACAACTGGTGGCTCTTTTTTATTATCTATAGAAAAAGACAACCTACTGTATTTTCTACCTACAGACAGTAGGAAATATGTGTTATTTAAATGGCTGCTTTAGTAATGCTTCACTAAGCACACTAGGCACATATGACATATAACATGACAGCACATCTGTTTCATTAGCACGTCGGTTCCACACAGAGGTGTTAGATGTCTAAAATGTAAATATAGTATATAGGGAAATTCAATCAATCAATGGACTACATTGAATGCCAATTGTCTTTATAATATTTATAATAATCTCAATATGTAAATCCCAGTACACTCAACAATAACGGTGCAGTTTGTGAGCTGTAAAACAAAATCAATTAACTGAAAGAAACTGAACAGCTCTATACATCTGAAAGGAAGTGACATCTTTCACATTATGCAGTATATAGTCATTAAATTCATTGTTAATAGAAAAATATTGATTGACTGCTTTAAGGCATCATAAATTCAGATTGGGCTTCAGAAACTCATCATTGTCCATCAGAAAGAAATGAAGGTGAGCCTTTGATGTGCCTTATAAATAACTAAAGAAGTCAGTCTGATCACAATGTTCTGTATCACCACATCTATTTTACAGATGATTTGAAAAGAGCGAAATGGAAAAGTGAACTCTCTTACCTATATATGCCCGCTGTAAATCTCTCTAATATCCCTATGGTTGAGCTGTAAGAGAAAATTGTACGTGGAGGGAGAAAAAGTGGGAGAAGCCGGCTCCCTATACACCACTAAAAAGGAAGTCCCTTCCTTTTATCATCCAGGGAATTATTCAACACACATTTATCATCATGTTCTGGATTCATTTTCATGTGAATTGCAGCCAAGACCTATTTATTATTAGAAATATTTTGAAAGTAGGAAGGAGGAAAATTTAACCTGGGCATTTTCATATGAAGATATGCAGCATGACTTTTCATTTTCTGCTTCCTCTGTGAAATTGTAAATAGAAATGGGTGGAGGGGTACACAACATGTTTTACAGATAATGAGAAAACAAAAAGAGGAGCAAATCAAATGTACAGAAATTCTATTTTCTGTGGGGAGAAAACTGTGCTGTCAAGTGTGCGCTGAATTATAATGTCAAGAAAAGATAATTCAGGCGGTGGGAGATCCCGGCGCCGAGTGCTGATAACAGAGAGAGAAACGCCTGGCTTTTAAACAAATCTCCTCGCAGCTGCATCGTCCATCTAGAGCTGCTCTCGGGGTCATACTGCAACTGTGTACAATAGGAGTGTGTATGTGTGAGTTGTGTGTGTATGCACGACTAGAACTGAGACATTTAGCTGGCACTCAGCCTCTTTCAGACATGTGCTTCATTTGAGCAAACGTGTTGGCAATTTCACATGCTGGTCTCATTTTTTGAATAAGCAAACCATCCATAAAACACATAGGATCAACTAAACTGAATGCAGTTACATTAATATAAAGGCTACAGTAGAGAGGAGCTTAAATACACAGAGCATATTGTTTCACGTATTTAAGAGCCTGGTTACATATTTATCATTGAATGTTGTCAATGCTTGAGTCAAATCAGGTTTCTTGCACTGTTTCCATTCAATCTCAATCAATCAATCTTTATTGATACAGCACCAAATCACAACAAAAGTCATCTCAAGGCACTTTACACATAGAGCACATCTAGACTGTACTCTTTTGAACCATACTCATGTGGAATACCTTGTAATTTTGAGTGAAATTCACTGACACACTAATGTATAGCAAGTAAACTGTACCATCTTTAATGTACAGCATGTTAGCATGCTAACATTACATAACTGGCATTTGACACAATGTAAAGCTGAGGTTGATGGAATCTGATACAAAGCGCAGTACAAAGTTTTGATACAAATTTCCTGGCAACCAATCTATAACAGGTATGTCCAAACTATTCCATAAAGAGACATTCCTGTCTTGTACCTCTGGTTTAAGAGAAGTAAGCAACCAATCAACCAATCAACTGTCTAAAGACTGAGATCAGTTGATTAAATGAGTCAAGCCTGGTGTGGTGTGGATCCTGCTTATTTGGAATGAAAACCTGCAGTCACATGGTCCTTTAGGTTTACTTTGGACATCCCTGATCTCACAGCTAAGGATCCATCTTCTAGGGACCATGAGATATTTCACTGGGTTAGTAATACATACAGTTGACCTGCTATTGGCAGCCAATGAAAAGTCAGCGGGTCACTGAAGTCAGTAGAATGTGTTCACTGGGCACCATGCGAGTCTGTGTGAGTCTGTGTAGTGATAGGCTGACCAGTGTTGCTATGTAGAGCCATGTGTGAAAGAATTGGAATGTCTTCTTTTATCTAACTATGCTGCTTGAGCAACTGTCAGACTGTATAAAATATGCAGCAGACAACTTTGTATATTCTCCATCATATTCATAAATGATGAAACTGATGACAAAATCTTTTAGGGGATCAAGTTGTGAGATTGTTCCTCGTGTCTCATGACTGTCATCAATGAAACCTTTGACTAAAAGGCTACAATCCATCACTGACGCAGCCTGTGTGAGAACCAACAACAATCTTTTTCCTTCATATAATTATTTTCCAACTCACTGCTGTTCTTCATCAGTGCCACCACTCCCTCTTGCATACCAGAGTCCAAATATCACAAACAGTCGTTATAGCCGTATCTGTTTTGAATGAAGCCATTACAGAACATTTACACGACAGGAAGCCCAAAATCCATCAATGTTCCAGCTTCCAGTCTGAAAAGCGCTTTATTCAGGGCAAATTACACCGAGCAAGAAAGATGGAAGTCAGTGTTTTGCTCAAGATGAAATTGAAAGCACTTGTGTGTATTGAACCAGGAATCTTATCAGTTATCAGACAGTCTTTCTGCACCCTGACACCTCTCTATGTGTGTCTGCCATGTGCACATATTGTGTTTTTGTTTCTCCCTCTGTGCTCTACACATATTCTCTAAGTGCCTCCACACTGAAAGCATCATGTTTCAGTGCACCTTCCATTTAGCGAGCAGCCCTCTGTGCTCCTCAGACGCCTCACCTCTATTGTCTCGACTTCCCGCGTAATGAAATCATGCTGCAGTCTCAAGGGCACAGCCGGGTCAGCTTCGTGGAATTTTCAGATTCTCTATCAAAAAAGGCGGAGCGCGGGCTGATTCGCTTCGTCTCCTGGATCCCAAACCGGATCTCTGGGAAGACAGAACTAATGGCTGATGGATGGATGATGGATGCGGTGGAACAATCCACCTCGTCTCTGTAATGAACTTGTTCCATTTGATCCGCCGCACGGAACCGAGCGGGAGGGCAAAACTTAACCCTTTCCTCACCACAGCTAATGAAGCCTGAGAGCTGATCAGAGTCAAAGCAACGAGTCAATAAATCATCACTGTCCATCAGAAACAATGCTATTAAGTAACATTTCAAATGGTACACCAGTGAAACACATGCAGCCCATCGACAACATGTCCACAATCACACAAACCACATACTCCACTGTTTTAGTTGCCTACAAACAATGATACTTTATGTGCATTTTTTGATTTGCAGAATTCATCAAACCAAATATTTTAGGCTTGCTGTGTGATTTCTAAGCATAATAATAAAGTTAATGTATCAATCGACACTATCTATATAGAACCAGCAGCCTTTACCTGTATCCATGGTCTTTACTATAATTGGAGAAAACAAAGTACATAACAATTACTGCACAAAGAAATGCGCCTTTTCTCAACTGTAGAAGAGAATTTGATTTAAAATATACCTGAACCTTGTTAAACTGTATGATGTTATTCATCATTTACATACAACATATATCAGAAGTATTTCATCCCTTATGCCATATAGGCACTGAATGTAAGATGAATGCACTATAAACGCATGTATTTTTTAAATTTAAATTTAAATTGATTTACTTTTTAACAGGTTTTGACTTATTACAATGGTTGCTGCTGTTTTCCTGCTTTTTTGCACTTCAGTTGTTGTATGTTTTTTATGTTGTGTAGTGTTGGTGTATGTTTTTTATTGGAAGCCGAGGATACATTTCCACTAAGGTGGACAATAAAGTCAATTCAATTCAATTTTTCCCTCTTCTTTATTTTTCATATAATCATATTTAAAAATCCTACCATAGGGATAACTGAAAAAAGTAACTTTTTCATATATAAAATATTTATCTCAGCACTTACATCTTTGCACTATTTGTAGCCTGTGTATAGAAATGGTTTGACTTGTATATACATACAGTTTCTCATCAAAGTTTCTCTATAATGGCTTTAAAATTGTGAGATGAACAGTCTGGAATCATGAGCAGTCCATCCTGAGTCCCATCCTGCTTGTCCTGAAAATTAGACTGAACCCAAGTTTTATTGAGTTAGTGTAGTGTCATATGTTTATAAAGAGGTCAGCTGTTACACACTGATTCCAGGTTTATACGGTGGGATTGTTTGTATTAAAGCAGTCTTTATGGATAGATCCTGAGCTTAATCAGAGCTGCCAGTACATTTTTTTATTTGTAAGTACCTGAAAGTCCAACATAAGCCTCAAACCCCATACCCACTAACCCAAACCCCAAATGTCTGACTGAAGATTTCAACCTTGATATGAAGAGAGATAATGAAGAAGAGAGATGAGAGAGAGAGACAGTGAGTGCTTACCACCAACTGTCTGAAGACACTAATAATTTCACTCTAACTGTGTGGCACAGGGCTTTGTGACTGTGTGACTTTTATGACTTTTGCAATGAGGCTCATTCACATAGAAATGGGCCAATTTTGCATCAAATGTATAAATATTATATCAGCAAAAGTCACAATCTGCAATCGTTTTGTGAATATGCCCATGAATGTTATGTACTAGAGGCTACACCCACTGTGGCCATGTGACCCCAAACTCCCCTGTCCCAAATTTCACCTACATTTGGTCACCCTAAACGTAACTATTCCATATTTTTTATATAAGACTGGGTTGGTATATAGAGTGTATGTGTGTAAGTGTATCCTTTTGTGTGTTCTGATGCTCTCTGATTTTTGATTTACTTTTCAAATTTAACAAAATAATAATTTTAATTTTAATTCAAATTTAATTCATCAGTTTTATTTCACAATTCAATTTAATATTTAATAGTTACATTTTTTTTCTCAATAAATGAAGGAATTCGTTTAAATGATGTCCTCCAAGCCAGCATGTTCATGTGGGCCACATAAGGGTCATAAGGGCAATATGAGTCCCATGTAGTTTCCATGGTGGCCCCACCTGTGTTTGCCCATATGGTCAAGTGGGTTCTGACTGGGTTTCAGGTGGGGCTCACCTTGGTGAGATGCATGTAGGCCCCATATGTTTGGGGTCATAGTGGGATCAGAATGGACCTTAAATGGGGCCCATTTCATATGTGGGACCCGTGTTTCTGAAATAATATGGGGCACATGCTATTTGCCCTGTTTATGCCCATGCCTGCTTAGCCCACCTACATCCCTTATGATGCTCATACAGTCAGCCCACATGGGCTTCACATGTGGGGCCCAATTACCGAAACCATGTGGGACCTGCAACATTTGACCTGTTCATGCCCACTCAGTACCCAGGCAAGCCCACATTTAACCCATGTGAGGCCCACATGGACATGCTGGGTGTCTGACCTCCATGGAAGTGCATTTATATAATTAACATCAAATCACACAATCATTTCTCAATAGTGTCCAATCGCCATAGAAACCTTTCCTTTCATGCACTTGTGTCTAGCAGGCAATGCTAAACATAATTACATTTTCATTTGATTGGTGCTTTCCTCAGAGTACAGCTTCTAAGGAGGTTGCAGAGCAGCAGGCTGTGTGAACAGCTCCTCTGTGGCTGCACATAATAGAATCATCTACAGGTGATTTGTTTCAGTCCTGAGGCCATGCCATTATTCACCGTTACCACCATGATCACTGCCCTCTCTCATTCACTCTGTCGTTTCTTTTTTTCCCCCTCCTTTCTCGTTTTTCCCCCCTTTCACTCCTTCAGGGTTTGGTGGGTGGAGGTTTCAGTGTGTGTGTGTGTGTGTGTGTGTGTGTGTGTGGCAAGAGATAAAAGGCAGGCATGTCTGCAGGTATGAGCCATGGGATCCATTATGGACGACTAATACATTAAGAGACATTTCAAACTGAATCACGGCAGGTGGAGAGCAGTTCTTCCTCTGGGCAGGCTGAGGCATCTGTTATGACAAGCAAACCAAATCTCAGCTTTCCCTGGATGAATTAGGAGTCACCTCCAGTCACACACACACACACACACACACACACACACACACACACACACACACACACACACACACACACACACACACACACACACACACACACACACTTCGCCACCGTCTTCTCCATCTCTGACACTTCCCTCCCTGCTGGTTCCTCCTCCCCTGACACCTCCATCCCTTTACTCCCCCTTCCCTATATTCCCACCATCCACCTCCTCTCTGCTGCTGTCACCTTCCATCTTTCATCTTCCATTCACATCTCCAAAACACTGCTACCAAAGAGAGGAAAAAGGGAAAAGTTGAGGAGAGCAGAGAGGATATTGTGTGTATGTGTATGTGCCAAAAAAAAAAGAGAGAAAAGAATAAAATTGTTGAAGTGAGAGTGCCTGGGGCAGAAATGTTGAGATAATGGTTTCATTTGGGAGAGATCGTGATGAGCCCCTTGAAGGGAAAATCCCCCCGGATGGGTGGATGAGTTACCTCTCTCTTTTCATCTCTTTGCCGCCGGATCACGCTGTCCTTAAAGCCATGGGAACATTGGACCCTCTGCCTTTAACTAACCCTGACAATCACAGCTATGGTGAGAGAGAAGTTGTCACACAGCCTCTTGCCTGCAGGCTCCTTTAAAACATAAAAGACACTCACACAGACGCACAGTCAGGCTCTCATATAAAAGCACACAAAAGGCATAAAAGCCCCCTGAAAAAAAGGCCATGAGGAATAAAAATTCAATCAGCAATCAAAGGTAATATTTTTATGTAAAGCCAAAGCATTAAAAGTGTTCAAGTCCAAGTCGGCTTCATGTTGAAAACAGTGAGAGGGAACATGGGCTTTTCTATTAGCTGCTCCTGACTGAATATCCAAACAGGCTGGAAAATAAGCGGCGACAGAAACACTTTATAAATATTCATAAAGGCTTTTAAAAGCGGGTAATCATTTTCCCTTTTATGCATAATGTAGCTTATTTATTTCAAACATTACCATGCATTTGGAGGAAATTGTTCCCCGTTTGAGGGAACTTGTATCTCTGGCTGCAGTTAGCTGGGACACAGAGCCAGCTGCTGCACAACTGGGGAATATGTGCAGGATCTGAGCAACAAGCGACGTGTGTGTGTGTGTGTGTGTTTGTGTCTATGCTGTGCACCACATGTTTTGCTGTTTGCAGTTGTTTATTTCTAGGAGCTGATGATGATGATGGTAGTGCTGGTGGTTTAGGGAGTATTTACTGGTGATATTATAGTGCTAATTCAGTGGGACAGTGTTGCCCTGATACATAACTATCACAAAATGTGCATGAAAATGGGGTCAATGTTTACCTCAGAGTCATTCTCATGATGGATAAATGGTTAATGGACTACATTTATATAGCACCTTTCTAGTCTAATTGACCACTCAAAGTACTTTACACTACATGCACACATTCAGCCATTTACACACATTCATACACTGATGGCAGAGGCTGCCATGCAAGGTGCCAACCTGCTCATCAGGAGCGATACAGCAATTCCTATCCAAAGCACCCGACAGTGTTTCTATGCTCATTCACACACATTCACACACACACAGCCTTTGGGAGTAATTTGGAGTTCACTATCTAGCCCAAGAACACATTGGCATGTTGCTCACACTCTCCCTTCAAATACACACAATTCAATTATTTTAGATAGATAGTTTAGATAGTTCTTTTTGATCATTGTGCAAAAAGAAAAAAAACAGGTGGAAAATGTAACCAACTTGTCCACTGGACCACCAGTCATTATCTTTCCACCCATACTTTGCAAAAGTTGTTCTTATTTGGATTCAATTAAAATCAAAACAAATCTTATTGGAGCTAGCCAAATAGTCTTTTTGGATATTAAAAAAAGCCTTTTGCTATATTGTTTTCGATATGTTTGTTGATGTTTGCATATTGTATGTATGTTTGAGGTCATCTGTCAGTGTTGGTAATTTTCTGTACCGCTTTGGCATTATAGATATTTGATCTGTCATGCCAATAAAGAAACATTTATCTAATTTTGTTGGTTTAAAAAACGATGAGTGGAAAAATGGCTTTATGTTTTGAGTAGAATTAGTATCTTGCAGTTGTAAAATGTAGTCTTTGAAACTCTTTTTATTGAAAAAAAGCAAAACAATGTAGTACACAATCAGGTAAACACCATATCACACATACAGTATGTACAGCTCAGAAATAAGTTACACATATGAGGAAATGAAAAATATAGAATAATAAAGTACATATGAAAATGAAAAGAACATAAAATGATTCCAATAAATACAGTTTTAAAATTGTGATTTTAAGAGTTCAGTTGGAAAGTTACAATTTATAGTTGATGTTTTAGAAAATGTCTGTTTATGAATAAAAGAAATAGTCAAAGAATGATCAAATGAATCAGATATTCTGCAGTGTTATTCTCTGAGTTATCATAGTAGCAAATTATATCTTTGAGGTTAAAAGTGTATGCTTTAAAATGCACAAATTCTTCAAAAAATATGGAGGCAATGACATCATCCAGTAGCCAAATTACACCACAGAGGTCCACAAGTGTGTAACAGAAGCAGATTGTTGATATGAATGTCACCATCTGTATCTGCTTTCAGTTGTATTGCATGTCCAACCAGCTTTCCCCACTCAATAATAATAATCTACAATAAACATATTAAGCTACACCTGTTTAATGGGAGAGCACAGAAGCTATGGTAACCCCCCCACCACCACCACCACCACCACAGTGACATGATGATCCTCCCACACGATGCGGTTCAGCAGTGAGACTGAGCCAGGCACAGACCCAGGGCCATCTCTCCCTCCCACATGAGCCACCAACAACACCTGCAGGGGTCCAAAACGCAGCAATCCCACACACACTCTACACTAACACCACCACTGCTTTCCATTATACCCCCCTGCGCCCCCCCTGCATGAGCCCACCACTCTCTATACCGCCTCCGCTTCCATTCACACATACAGTACATACACACATGCTGCAGTATGTGTGTATGTACTACCTTTTTTCTTAATAGCCAAATTAACACTTGAATCACACACACACACACACACACACACACACACACACACACACACACACACATACACACACACACCCTTCCCAAAACGGAGCATGTGCGAAGCTGCAGCGACACATAGCTGGGTGTAAACATTGTATTGCTGGAGGTGGGAATATGGTGGGAATATTTCTCACTTTTCTCTGTGAGATTTAGACGCCTCAAATTGCTGAGTGTGAGGAGAATGTAGCGTGAATATCTACAGGTAGAGTAATCAGAGCTGGTGAAGCCTGCAGGCACTGTGCTGGTGCTCCTTGTGGGAGGGGGGTGGAGGGGGGGATTACCGGGTGAGAGAAGAGGAAGCAGTTCAACAATGGAGTGATAGGGAGCATAGGGACAGGGCCACCGGCTGAATAGAGGCCCCCATACAAAGGAAGCAGCCAGCAGCATGCAACCCTTCTCCATAATCCACTCTCACGGCACAACACAGCTTCCAACACATCTCAGCGTCTTTTCTCCTCCAAACCTGAGGTACCAAAACCAGATGCACAGATCATAATGTGTGCCAACTAGTTAACCAGCTTGGGCCAAATCCAGAAGGCTGATAACAATCCTAATGATTTTGGCTCAAAGAGATTAGTACCAATAATATGGGAAGACTAAAACTCTCCAGTGAAATCCATGCTATTTAAATGACTGTACTGTATGTGGTATTGAGCCTTTTCTGCATATCAAACACAACCTCTAGCAGGATATGCCACACACATTATTGATGCACAGCTTCTCTGGAGAAGTGATGAACCCCTAACAAAATGTCACAATGATCACTACCCATCAGCCGACCCTATCGTCACACATGAAATCGGACTTTTTCTTGCTGTCTTAACTTTCATTCAGACTTGTTTCATTAAGACAAATATGATTTTTATTTGGAAAGCTGTAGGAGTCCCAGTAGCTTTCCCTGATTTTGACCTCATTACTCTACACCCTCATCCTTTCATCCCTAACCCTTCAACCCTCTACTCTCATCCTTTCATCCCTTCATCCGCCCCCCACTAACCCTTCTACCTCTGTCATAATAAATCTTTAAACTCATATCTGAGTTGTTGAGGTGTTTGTTAGTGAATGAGAAGTATATCAGGTTGGGGTACACCACAATGACCCTTTTAAGTGTGGTTAGGTTTAGGCATGAAAACAATCATCTATGGATCTATCATGTTTGGGTGACTACAGGTTCTTTAGGGTTAGGGAACCTTTATTGTAATGGTTACTATAACAACCAGATGGTTAAGGTCAAGGACGGATCTCAGTCAGGGTTAAGAGAAACCAATATTGATTGACTGTAGAGAATCGGAAGTGAATAGTGATCACTTGTGCTAAAGTCTAATGTTGGTATTGATCCATCCATCCAAAAGAGATTGTGCATGGAAGAGATCTGTAGTTGGTGTCTATGACAGTCAAACACATTACATTAGTCAAGAGGACTTTTATTGTTTTAACTGTCTTCTAGCTAACCCTGTGCGCTAAGGCCCCATTTGAACCTGGTATTACCATGTGATCTGTATCTGGATACATTATCTGGATAAACCTTGCATTTACACCTGGTATTAAGACATGTTCTCACATTCTCTTATCAACAGACATACTACGTCCCAGGGAAAAGAAACTGCTGGCCACTACTACTACTACTACTTCTAGCTTTTATGGTGCTTGCTTTAGCTGGCAGGAAGTGGTGTAGCCAGGTAATCTTGATTGTGATTGGAAGCCCAACACATTCTGATCACAATGCATTTACACCTTACACCTAACATGTTTTTCTTTATCCAGATATTATATCCAGATATAGATAACTTGTTAGTGCCAGGTTTAAATAGAGTACTTTGCATAAGAGACACCTCATTACTAATAAGTAGACTTCAGATTGCCTACACTGTTCCAAAGAGATGGACCCTTTTGATTTAAATCTAATTATATTTACTCTTGCCCAACATGTCATTTTTCAGCCTTGATCAATGCTCAGTACTAAATATAGCTATTTTTCTGTCCAACACTTTTGGATTGTTAGATGCAATAAACACTAAAGCCAACAATATTTTGGTCTTGTTGGAGAAAAAAAACATCAAAAAGCATTGAGAAATAAAGTGTGTTCTTCTTGTCACGATCCAATATGATCCATGTGTGTTGGTCTATCATTAGTCACTAATCAATCAGTGCTTAAAATCTCATCAAATGAGATTTGTTGGTATTCCATTAAACATGAAAGAATGAGAATGATTTTCTTTTTAATTCCTTTTGGTGCTGTGTTCTTTGACCTAATCACAAGGTGCAGACAGAAAGAGAGCAAGCAGGCTTTTTAGTGACAAAGACCTCCCAGGAGGGCTGTCTAAGACATATGTAGGACAGAGGAACGATTATAAATAGAGGCGGTAAAAATAATCGACATAAGAGTTTGTGACACAACGTAGACAAGACCGCCACTCTTTGTTCTTGTTGAGTCAAACAGTCCCTTCAGCAGAGGAACACGCGTGTGCTTTTCCTTTTTTGACAGAATACAACAGAGGGAAGAAGAAGAAAACAAAAGAGCATGTGGTGAAGAGGGAGGAGGAGGAGGAGGAGGGGAGTGATGAAGGTTGAGTGAAGAATGTAATTGTCTTCAATACTTAATATCCAAGAAAAACATGCTCGTCTAAGTGATTTTCACCACTGGGGGTTTGTGGAACACTGAGGTTTCGGGCTGGTACGCGCTCGTCTCCTCTCTGCTCAGTACATCAGATATGGGTTACACACACACACACACACACACACAGATTCACACAGAGGCACAACAGAAAACAGTTGGTCATGGTTTAGTTATGAAATGCGCCGAAAGAAAAACACACACACACACACCGTGGCTTTGTTTATGCACTTTCTAGAAATCTTTCGCCGAACACAAACAGAAGAGTGTGAGTGCATCAGTCTGGAGTGAAAAACAAAAATGACTGTAGGGCAGTTTTGGTCATTACAAGAAGCACTTCCTATGTGGAGCCTATCTTATGAGTGTCCAAGCTGATACCACCATCAGAGGCAGCTATTGTGTGTTAGCAAGGTGTCTTTTCATGTTTGTTACAAAATCTATTTTTATCTTACAACTTTAAAATTTCAGTTCGATTTACTCTAAAATCTCTCTGAACAGTCCTCTGACTATCCAGCTGCTAAAATATAGATGAGGGAAGAGGAGAGCTGATTAATGTTAATACACTCATCTAGGTTGGCTTCAGTTATTCCTGTGCACTCATGCACTTGTCAATCATCAGCTAATGCTGTATGTATGTATGTGTTGTGTCTCAGGTTACAGGCAGAGTGCTGTAATCTCATGATTTGTGGAGGTTTACTGGGGCCACAAGCAGATCTACTCAGTCTCCTTTCACATGCTTTAATTGAGTTAAATAGATGTATAAATGTTTTCTGTGTTTGTATATTGCAGTTGAGAATGTGCAATTATAATATTCCCTTTAAAAGTAAGGGTGACTTGAACATCAATCCAAGATAAACCAGATTAGGCTGGGCCTGAGAGAGGAATACACTGGTGGGCATTCAGGGGTTGGCCCCCCATCAGGTTCAGCCTGCACAACCAACTGTTACTAGATGGGCCCACCATGACATGCTGGACATGCTGGCTGCAAAATCTAGTGTGCTGAAAGGGAACATGAAACCTATATGCTATTGGGTTTAAGCCCAAAATACTGGTATTGTACACTGTACTCTAAAATGAACAGTCCTTGGATAACAAAGATCCCAGAAAAAGTTGAATGTACAGCAAGTTGTGGGTTCAAACCACCAGAGCATTGTTGGAACTGATCCAGCTTACTCTCACCAGCACTAGCAGAGAGATCAATAAATAAGAGTATGAATTATTTAGTAAATCATTTGCAGATTTGCATTTAATCAACATATGATCCATTGTTTGTGTTTAAAGGAAAAAGTCACTGTGTGAATATGATGGTTTCTTAAAACTAGGTCACCTACTGTATGTAGAAATGTGCAATTATTATAATGTTTTTAAATTGTACCTGATGACTGGAGAAAGCTGACAACCAGAATGCATCACATGTAGTCTCATCCAATCAGCTACTGTAGTGATGCAGGCGGTGAGTGCAGAGATAAAGTTAGTGAGCAGCATTATATCTCTTTGCTGAGGCTTATTTTTCATTTTTCCTCATCGAGCCTGGATATATGTACCGATGTGCAAGGATTGTATAAAGAAGAGGAACGCTGGAGTCAGTTCATTAAAAACTTAGAGAGCTGCAAACTTAGAAAGTCAAAAACATCTGAGTCTGCTGTCTGCATTGTAATAATTGTGGATGAAGGGGTAAAAAACCAAACACTGCCTCTTTTATCATTATGGATGGTGAGGAACCAGGACCAGATTGTGCTAAAAGCTACAGCCACATTACAGGTAACACAGTCGCTGCTTCTCTGTTCTATATTCAGAGTTAAAGCCTGATATAATATTCTCTCAGAAAACAAAGTCAGGCTCATGAAAACTCTGCAAAGTTAAAATGTTTCTGTTCTGTCTCCATTTTTTCTGCATGATGCTTGTTGCCATTTACCAGCAAATGAGTGGGAAGCTCTGTTTACATGGAGGGAGGTTAAACACAGATTCTTTTAGCACATACTATCCATATAGTAATAATACATTGATCGCTGGTTGAAAATCAGCAAAGTTTCCCTTAACGTGTGGGGAAAACATGCCTTCTTTGTTTTGGGTGGCTGCTGCACTCCGCTTGAGGGGCTGCAGAGAGGGAGGTAGCGCCATCAACAACATTAGGCAGTTATAATAATTCAGGAAGTAATTACAGGCTCAACCATTTTATTAACAATTCCACTTTCTTCCCTGTTCACCAGCCGGAGGAACTGCATGCATGGAAACAAACCATTAACAAGGCAAGCCAGCAAATAAAGTCGGCACTTCTGGGCGTTGATGGAGAAATATGGGAGGATAAGGGAGTTTGTGTGTGTGTGTGTGTGTGTGTGTGTGTGTGTGTGTGTTTCCATTCATTTCCATCTAATAAACAATATTTATATTTTAACTCCTGGCTAGTGTCATGGTATAATGGATCTGATTAACTGCCAATATGATGCCTAGGACTGTTTGAAATATATTTGGCAGTGATAATGTATTTGCATGTCTTGTGTTATAAAATTTTATTCTGTAAGTTAAAACAATATATAGTCAGTGATTGTATCTCAGTTGTACCTCAGCATGAAGACTGTACTGCTGACTATGAAGCAATTATAGCTCCCTTCTTCCAGTGACATCCTAAATGAATTTGCCTTGTATGACTTTAATCTGACATTGCATCAGTCACATCACAATATAACAAATGTATGCACAATCACATATTAAATAACCAAATTGATTTATAGTCATTTGCATTGGGCCATAATGTATGTTTAGAAAGCAAAATTTGATAATTGGATTAGATTATCAATCAGGTTCTCTGGTAGCAGTGTGACATTCTTATTAAGATGTGCGCATACAGAAAGAAAAGTTCATTTGGTACACAAAAGAAGAAAAAGTTGCAACAAAACTGTGAAAATCATGTGACTGCTTTAATCTACTTCTTAAATATACTGCATTACAGTTGGTTACATTTTGTACTGAGAGAAACAGACTGTCTTTTCACCAGTCGCCCCATCCATCCTGCACACCTCCTGTATTACACAGACTGCAGGTTAATGAGGTCTGAGGTCTAAATGAGGGTCTGAGCATGTCCTCCAATTAACTCCTTTTTCTCAACCTCATCCTCATACAATGGGCCGGGATCACCCGAGAGATCTGTCACTATAATAACTACTCATCATCCTAATTACATCCACAGCTGCACACATAGTCTCATGCATGTCAACTTTTTTTGGGGGGAAATAAACAGTTGGGTTATTGAACCATCCATTGGTGTAACATCACAGACAGTGCAATAATAACAGGGTGCTGTTGATCTATTGGTCATGAGGAAGGATCACTTCTTTCTTATGGTGTGTGTAAACTGTTGGTTACATTGTGAGCTAATACAATAGAGTTGTATTTAGGTGGGTTAGGTAACAGGTAACACCTCCTCTGACCACTGCCAGTTTCAACTACTTGGGATTGCCCAGTGAGGACATCAACTCATGGGTATTTTCAGTTAATCACATGGTATCAATATAAATGGAATACATAGAACAGTGTAAGTGTCAGCTGGGGCCCTTCTACAGCTTCCCCTCACAGACCAAAAATATGCAATTTAGGCTAATCGGTCACTCTAAATTGACCATTAGGGTGAATGGTTGTTTGTCTCCTATAAGCCTGTGGTGACCTGTCCAGGGTGTAACCCCCCCCCAATGTTAGCTGGGATGTCAAACATGCGGCCAGATATGGCCCACCGAGGGGTGCGATCCGGCCCACTTACCATCCAGTGCTCTTTTCCTTCCTTCCATCTGTCCTTCCTACCTTCCTTTTTCCCTTTCTTCATTCCTTCCTTCCTTTCTTCCTTCTGTCCTTCCTTCCATCTGTCCTTCCTTCCTTTCTTCCTTCTGTCCTTCCTTCCATCTGTCCTTCCTTCCATTCTTCCTTCTGTCCTTCCTTCCTTCTGTCTGTCCATCCTTCACTATCTCTCTTTCCTATCTTTCTTTCCTCCTTCCTTTTGCCTGTCTTTCCTTCCTTCCCTTCTTATTTCCTTATTTCCTTCCTTCCTTCTTTCCTTCCATCTTTTTAATGATCCGGCCCACATGAGATCAAATTGGTCTGTATGTGGCCCTTGAATGAAAATGATTTTGACACCTCTGCTCTAGACAGAAAGTGGTTTGGAAAATGAATGAATGAAAGTATAATACAGTAAGATTAATTCCAATGCTGAACGACAACACAATTCCCCAAAATACATACAAAATATGAAATAATTAAAATACAACAAAATAAGCACTATTTGAAGTCTCCAACCAGTTCAATAGATCCAAATATAAATATAACAGTAATTGTAGTAATAAAATAAAATCAGTTTGACTCTCAAATAGTGAGTTCAAAGTGTACAGTGGTTTCCAGCTGTTCTAGTTTGGATTCATTTCAAGTTTGGCAGAGAAGCTGTATTTACGACATTATGCCAGGTAACTTAAAGAGGACTCTGATTTTTAGCCAGCACTGACCATCACTTCTGCTGCTTAACATGACACCCACAGTGCAGCTGCAGCTAATTAATGTTGATTGTGTAAGTAACTGGAGAACAGCCAAAACAGACTGATGAGTCATTTCTACAGAAACAACATACGGATTTAAAAGGATTTGGTTTTGATAAGTGTATCTAATACTTGATTCAAATGGAATAAAATGGACCCAACCCTACTTATTGCCCAGCATCAGTGTTGGACCTTACTAATGCTGTTGTGGCTGAATGGGAGAAGGTATAGTGAAGAAGAGTGGAGGCTGTTAGATCAGTGGATTAATGCAAATCATAAATAGTTTTGAAATGTCGTATTTGGCCATTTGATAAGTTCACCAAATAAAGTGTTACTTGTTGCTTTAGGCCTTTTAAAAGCTTTAAAACTTGGAGCAATATCCCTCTACCTGACTCACCCCCAGCTGAATCCTTCCCCTCCAGTGAGAGCACTATGCCTTCCCTTCCAGTCTCCACCTCTAACAGCTCCCTCTCATTACTGTGCTCCAGTTTTTACTTGAGCTGTTATTTATGGGACACCGAATCAGTCACAATTTGTCTTTCCTCATTCGTCATATTAAACCAACGATGGATCACTCCTGTGGGTATTTTGCACCAGCCAGCAGGCGATGTCAGCTTTTTTATACAGATTAATACAGCAAATGAAGACAGGCGAGTTGTGAGCCTTTTAGCGTTCCACACTTATTCACTATGTCACCAACTCGCAGCGATGCAGCAATACCACTCAGCTTGAGTCCTTTTTCTTTTATATGCGCTGCCGGCCTAAAGAGTCCACACAAGGAGTGAAGTGGTGGTGGTGTTCTGAGTCGAAGCCTCAGCAGCAGCAGTTAGAGATCAGACAACTTCAGAAGGGTGGAACTGGAAAGGGATTTGAAAAATTGAGCACTATGAATCACACAATAGGTGTATAAAGGATGTGGTAATATGGTACAGTCACTGATGCAAGAAGTTGGTAGAGGACACGTTTAGTCAGGCTACGATTAAAATCGACCTCAGATCGAACTGTTATGCAAGAGTTTAATCTACTATTAACCTGAAATAAATCAGAGTCAAACCTCAAATAGTTCCATTTACACATGTCTAGTAGTTTGAGGGTTATTCAACTTTTTTTGAATTTGTTTTTTGGCGTGCACACCTTTCAGACCACATGAGCACATGACATATGAGTTGGTATTGTGTGATTTATCATCCTTCCAAAATATTCATACGTATAGATTTCATAAAGCTGATAAATTATAGAATTATTTAGTGATTTATTTTATTTACTGTACTAGTTATGTCTATGCAACTAGTGTGTTACTTTTCCAGAAAACTACACCAACTTTGATGTATGTTTTAATGCTTACATACTGTCTGGGTCACATTTGACCCATTTTGACATTTGACAGCTATAAAATGTCTTTTATTCTGAAGTTTGATGACTTTTCCTAAAGTGGCCCAAAATGCACAAAAATGTAAATATTTTAAATGTTATACTTTTGTATAGGTGCTACACATGTTTATCCATTGAGTCTGTTCTGGGTCAAGTTTGATCCGTATCTATTGCCATGTGTTTTAGTGAAATGAATAGTTACTAGTTTTAATAAGATAGTAGTTTTTATGATGTAGCAGTGAAGACTGATGGCTCTAATGGTTATACAATAAACCCCACACTTCCATAAACTTCTTGTTATTTTCACTTTACATTAAATACATTTCCATCATTATTGCTATGTTATATTTTCATGTCTTAGGTCAAATAGGACATGATATTGTGTGATAGTAGATGTTTTTTCTCCAACAATGAGTGATGTAAAAGCTAAAACATACACTCTCTCTGCTCTCTGAAACATGAATCAAGGTTTAATCACATTTATTGATCAGATCGACTATTGACGCTTTCTAAACACATCTGTGCTTCAACACTTTTTATGAAAGGATTCTTAGACCGGGTCAAAATTGATGCTGTAAGGTTGTATAACATAACCAGTATATAAGGGTTAACATAGCAGAAATAAGAAATTAACTTGCAGTATTTAAATCCATATGCAAAATAATGACTTACAGTAACAGCCACTAAAAGTTGTATAACTATCAAACATTAACTGCAGGAGTGAGTGTCACCAAACTGTTACAAACAGCAGGGATTCGTATCCATAGGCTAACAAGTATATAGGAGAGCTGGTATCAGCAGCAGTCGAGTTGTGTGTGACACGTTGCGTATATGAGTTTGCCAGCATGCACAGCTGCAGTGAGCCCCAAGGGTAAAATATGTCAGTCAGTCACCACCTGCACTGCTTAAAGCAAACTAAACATGGTCACACAGCACTTTGAGAGTTTTTAATACAATTTAAGGTTGTAATGTTTCCATTTTGATCCCTGGCAGCTAGTTTGGTAATATTTTATAGCAGAGGAGGAGGAGAGCTTTCATTAGTGTTGGACTCAAGGCTGTGTGTCTTTTTCCTGAGTAGTGAATATCAATTGTAGAGCTATAGAGCATAGTAGGGGAATATATACCTTAAGGCACATTTTGATACTTTTGATTTGGATGAACCATTTGGTGGACCTTTTGGTGAAAGGTACTAGCAACCACAATGGTTTACTGGCATTGACCAAGATCACCACCAGAGACAACCTTATAGTTCTTACATTAATGAATAGAATAATTCTCATAATCACCACAAAAACACACATTACAAGCTGTGAACCCTCAAAACTTGACTTCTTTAACAGCTGATTGTAGCCATTTGTGATTTCTTAAAAGTTGACATCTAGTGGTCATTTGTGGTACTGCATTGTATAAGAAAAGGTTTTATATTTGCAGCTCCAGCCGTATTGGGTTAACATTTTATTGTGTTAATTGCTGAGATGTTGGAATGCAGTCACATCAATATAAAAGTCAGACAATCCTCTGGTTAGCCAGAAATATTTGGAAAATAAAATAAAGGCGGAAAAATTTGAACCTAAAGTGTTTGATGTAATCATCCACCATAGCTTACAGGACATCCTGGTTCTACTTTGACCTACTGTATTTGGCATTAATGCACATGGTTTTCCATTGCAATAAAGGATTATTAGCAACATTATGGATGTGCAGACTTTTGAATTGACCTCATATTAAATGATAATAGGTCTGGCTTTGCTGTCTAAGTCTGCCCACTCATGCTTTTCCTCGTTGGATCTATTTTAGCTATCTTACCACTTTAATTCTGAGATATCAACAATTACTTAGAGGAATGTAATGTAAATGGCCATAGCTACAGATATTTCCCTTATTAGTTTTCGATTCGATTTTGACCATTGCAGTGAACACTTCAAGTTGCATTCAAACCGGCAAACACCCAAAAAAGCAGATTAGTGTGGTCATGTTGTAGAGGACCCGAATCTGAACACAGTATTCGTAAAAGCACAAACATCGGGTTTATAAGAATATATACAAACACACACACACATATGTATATGTATATGTATATATATATATATATATATATATATATATATATATATATATATATATATATATATATATATTGGAAAGAAAAAAAAAAGTCACGTCAAATAGCAGCATGCAGGTCGGGACTCGGTTACATTGCTGTCTCTGTCTCTCTGCTCTCCTCCACTCTGCTGTTTTCTGAGTCATTGGTGTATTAATAGCTGCAGGTCTGTGTGTCTGGTGGAGCTGAGCTTTGGTTGAGTGGTCAGCACAGTTGTCTGTGGTCTGGGAGACTGTGGTTTTAAAAAGTTCATTGAATCTGAGGTCGCAGATCTGCTTGTTAGCATGGTTTGGCATTTTTTAGCTTGGGCAGTGGTGACCAGAGCTTCATGTTGGTTGTGTTATTTATGTAGCTCATCATTCTCTTGCAGTATTTCAATATTGTCTTGTCTTTTTATCTTCTCACCTTTTAAATTTTCTGACTTAGGCAATTTCAAAATCTTCACATGCACCTGACAAGAGTGTATATCACTGTGTCAAACAAGCTAAATCAAAAGCAGACGCTTAGAAAGAGTACTGCAATAAATGTTTCATCTTTTAATGTATTGTAACATTCCTGCTTATACACTAACATTTAAAGGGCATCTCATGGCCATTAAGATCACAGCTAATCTAATTTGCAAATCAGTTCATAATGTAAAGCCTGTTTGGCAAAGCCCAGATGCTCTCCACTCAGCGGGTACCAGTGTGTTGTGAAAACAGGTGATTCAGCCGAGCGCTGCACTAATCTGAATAAGTGGCACTTAATGCTGAATTGTGTGGTTATATAAGGCTTCAAACATCCAGCGCTTCCAACCCACAGGGCTACATACAGCACCTCATAATGGAGCAGTTCTGAAATCCTACAAAAAAAAAACTATAGACACATGGCCAAAAAGCTGGTGTGCTGTGTCCAACATTTAGCAGAAACAACAGCTTTTGTGTCACTCTCACAAATCAAGCTTTTCAGTTTACAGGCATAAATGATTGCTACAATCCATTTTTAACTTCTTTCCTATGTGGTTATCACTCCAGCACTTTATCAGGAGCCAGTATGTATGATCATTTTTGCTTTTCTTTGTTGTTTTTTTTCTCAGATTAACATATGCATGGTTTACTTTGTTGGATGAAAATTAGATTTAACATAAGAGACAACACATCTCTTATCTTTGTACACCAGCTTAATAGCTTTCAGCACTCACCTGTACGCTATGAATAACACAACATTCCTATTATAGTACTGCCAACAAATATTTATATGCAGTGGTGCCAACTTTGCTTGAAGTAAGACAGTTGTGCAAATGTAACTATAGTTTATTAATATGTGTTTTTGCCTTTGCTCTCCTGTCCACCCAGACCTAGTAAGTAACACTAGGTAACCTAATTTGATTCATGTTTTATAATGCATAGATTGATGAAATAAAATAAATAATATCAGAGCCAAATTATTCTCAGGTATCAATCCAGTCCTCTATTTTCATCTCAACACTATACTAACCTGGACCAGATTCCAGTTTTAAAAAGAGCACATTCCTAAGGGGAAATGTGTGGGCTAAGTGAAAGCAATGAAACATATTGTGCGCAGATATAAGATCTGTTATTGTAGCAGGGCCTTCAAAGGGCCTTCAAAACCCAAAGATTTTGGCAGGATTGGCAATTCAACACAGTTCACACGAGGTTTTTTTTTGTTTTTTTTCAAGCAACGGTGAGATAAGAGGAAATCTGAGGATTTGAAAGCTCTGTTGGACACAATTACAGTGGATACTATATCTTTAATCAACAAGAAGCATTCATTGTCAGGCCAGCCTCTACCAAAGCCTGATAATCTCTCATTAGCTGTTTTGTAGTCAGTATTAGTGTGATAATGGTGCTTTATGACATGGCTATAAAGCTTATAGCCATAGCTTCATAAATATGTTGGACACAAACTGAAATGAGGAGGGGTGTCATGTTAGCTCTTTAGTGAAGAAATTGCAAACTCTCCTGCAGGCAAATTGGACCCTCAACACATCCATCCAAAATACTGTAGTAGCTTTACTTTCTACTTCACCACAGAGAGTACACAATGCTTCCTGTAACTGAATGGAGTAATAGCATGGGGACATAAATCATGAGGTGCAGAATCGTCAAATATTTAAGTTTTTCCTTGGCATACTGGGCTGGGAACACACTTTAGAGGAATACTTTATACTCATAGAATGTAGATAAACATAATCCAGAGCTCCTTCTATAGTTTTTGAACCTGAATCTGGCGATCACACAATGGGAGCTGTAGCTGCCTTGGTGATTACTGGTTGAGGTGGTTTGTGGTCGCCAAATTGTCTCTCTGTGGTAACTGAGTTAATTCATTATTAGTGGTTTCTGGGTGATTAGCATTGCTTTGTGGTTGCGTAGTGGTTACTTGTGGTAACAAAGAGTTCGATCTGTCTCAGCTCAGTGTCTACGATGAGGAGTGAGGCAGTTGCGGCTCATTATATGCTGTAACATCAGTATTACACAGGGCCTTGTCATGATTGAACTGTGCAGTGTATAGAAGTAGACAGTGTGTGTTTCTTCAGCCGGTTTTAATGGGCCTCCTCCACACCTCTCATAATGTGCAGCCAGGCATAGGCAGGATGCTCCATAAAGTCTGCCGGACAGACAGAGGGCTCGCTGGATAAAAGAAGACAAACCCTACAGGTCCTCAATCAATACTGCTGGCATCAATATTCACCACCTCACTGCCCCTATACCAGCCTCCTGTTAACTAACAGTCTCAGCTCCCATCGCTTTGTTGTGTGTGTGTGTGTGTGTGTGTGTGTGTGTGTGTGTGTGTGTGTGTGTGTGTGTGTGTGTGTGTGTGTGTGTGTGTGTGCGGGCCATGTTTGAAAAGAAGACCAAAATAGTGCAGGGTAGAATTTACACTCAATAGGCTATCGATTTCATTTTTGCTCATTTCTCATGTCTGCAGCAAGTTTAATTGGATATACCATAACGATGCGCCAAGGAAGGAGACAGTGCAAACAGCAACAAAATCTAAAAGTACCCAGCAAGTAACTATTCCCTCATAAAAAAATGACTGCCATGCTTCGATTTCCCCTATTGTCTTTGGGGGGGTCGATCACAAATTAAACAAACACTGGGGAACCAATTTCTTGGCCCTGGTTGTGGCCAGAATGGATTTTTCTCAAACACCCACAAAATCCTGTGGTCATTAACATGTCAGAAACAATTCTTTTCATGTTTCTTCATCTCACATTCCTGTTGTATTCCACAACAGATTGAATGCTTCCTCTAAAGCAGAAAAACAGACCACTGGTAAAAGCAGCAGGAGAAGCCCAAGAGGCTGAGTCATTGTAATAATATTTCTGACTTCCCCCATCATCCTTTAATTATTATGATAGCTCACAAAATATATTCGATGCAATACTGGCAATTTTGACGAAAATTATTACTGTATTACTTTATTTCCAATCTGAAATGCCTGTCTCCAAGCTAAACAAAATTCCATCTATAACTACTTCAGATGAGCTCTTTGTGTGCAGTGTTGCCCAAGCAATGAATTCAGAGAACAGCTTGAGCAGCAAACCTAGTTTCAGTCCATGGCACATTATCAAGAGGCAGCAATGAAAAATAATGATGGCCCTTTGCTCTTCCATCAGCAAACATCGGAGAGGCAAGAGTGGAAATCAGTGGGAGATGATCGGTTGCTGTGCTGCTTCAGGCTGGTTCTGTCCAACCTGAGGACAGCCACATCAGAAAATGAAAGACGACAATCAGTTGATGAATGAATGCTTGTTGTTTGGCAGTTTTCATGCACAGAAACACACTGCCTTTCTTTAGGTTGACATCTACTTGTGAGATTCCCATGAACATTTAGCTTGTGAATCTTTTAGATATTACCTCTTCATTTGCCTCTAATGGCACCATCAAAGCTAAAACTCCCTTTAGGGTTGTTTCCACTGCAAGAACTTTGGGTAAATTTACAAGGCCATGACCGTTGGTGCGTGTCTCCATAGCAGGAACCTCCCCTGAACGACAGTCTGCCAGAACTTTCACAGGGGTAAAATGAGTCCCTGATTCTTGGTATGTACCCCGTGCACCCCGAAAAATTCCTGAGGTTCTTTGAGGTTGACTCATTGTTGATTAGGTATACTTGTGTCGCCTCGGTGACATCACGGTCAAAACTGTTGCATAATGATTTCACAATGATCAAAACTGTTTCAGAATGATTAGGTTCCCCTCCAGAGTCAGGTGGGTCCTATCAAGGTCCTACTCTGCAATGGAGACAACGGCTGAGAGGACAGAGTGAGGGGACCTTCCTGTTAAGTTCCCGCCTCCTAAATTTTATCAAGAACTTCTTTAATGGAAACAGGACTCATGACCAAAACTTTCCCATAACAAGATAAACTAGAGCAAAAAGCTTGTGAACTCTAAATGTCCATGTCCACAAACATGACCACAGCATACAATGATATATTATCCAATAGTGTCCTCAGCAGTTTGTTAAAGACCCTTTCCTGTTCCAACATTACAATGTCCCTGTGCACAAAGCCAGAAATAAATGCATTTCCCAGTTTGCTGTGGAAGAACTGCAGAGTCCTCACCTCAACCTCTTCTGACACCTTTGACTGCCAGTCAGCCACCTTATCACCCGACATCAGTGTTGGATCTCACTAATGCTCTTGTGGCTGAGTGATAGCAAATCCCTGCAGCCAGCTTCCAAAATCATTTTCATGATCTTTAGCTGAATAATGATGATAAACCCCTTTCAGTTTAATGAACTCATGACCTTTCCTCCACCATTACCCTCAAGCAAATCTTTTTTTAGCTTACCTACTTATAAGGCAAAGCAAGTAGTCAGTAAATTGTTCATTCTTTTCAATACTTCCTGTATTGTGGGGTGAAATGAGGCCTCCTGAGCCTCTACGTTTGTTTTTTTCCTTTTAGTTGTAATGCTGAATTGCCCTCTGGGGAGTAAAAGAGCTCCAAAACAACCTGAAAACAAACATTGCTGACATATAGCCCTGTTACAATGTGTGGCAAACATATCGGTAAACATTGTGTACTCATTAAATAGCGACATTGTCAACCTCGCTCTGTTTTTTTCTCTTCTTCTGAGGAAAATATCTGACTTTTCAGCTTCTAGATGTTCTACTTTCTTCTGCATCTAGGCACTAACTTTGTCTACCATTTGGTGCCTGGCAGGTGGTGTACAGTAGATTCATCAAAGCTTTTTTTTTTTGGAAAAAATTGCTACCTGCTGTTGCTAAGGAGAGTGGCTCCTCAGTAAATGTATGAAAGCTAAAACAACCAGATTGCTTGATGTAATTATCCATGTATTTGTTTATTTATCATCCTAGAGAAATTTCACTCTGGGATTGTGTGAAAAGTTTTAGTGTCCCATGATGATCTAAGAACCTGCTTCAGAGGTGATGCTTTTCATGGATTGCTCAAATGTAACCTTAAAATGAATCTAACAATATCTAATATGAAACTGTAAACCAGAACAAGGTAAAAAAAAAGGCAGAGGGAGACACAACTAAAGGGCCAAAGGAGAGTAGTGAACAGAATGTCTGCCACTTTTTAAAACCAGATAATAGATCATTTATAAAAATGAGTGCTCGCATATGAACACACAGCTCCTTGTGGCTGTGTAGTGTTTCCAGCTTTATCCTCATTGTCAGGGTGAAGCAGTGTTAGCAGGTAACAGATGGCAGCCTGATCGCAGCGCGTGCTCTCTCAGATGATTCTTCATTACCTTTAAACAAGTGTGAGGCAAATGTCCTGCAGCCAGTGCTATGCTAATAAGACTTCCTGCTGAATCCAAGGCTTCCAGCTCCAACATATGGACACACACAGACTCCTCATGTCATTATGCCAAGATGAGGAAGTGCTTTGTGCCCTGTAGTCAAATCTCAGAGGATATGCACTTTCTTTTTGTAAAACTATCACGACTCCTCGCCACCAAGTCACATTATAGTTCTTAGTCTGTAATCTCACTGTGTTTCTCAACAGAATCAAGTATTGATATGGTTTTACTTCTAGAGTGGGGTGATCAGTTGATTGGTCATCATTTTGATTAAGAGCAAGATAGCTTGAAAGCAACTCATTAGATTTCAGTGAAATAAACTGTGAAGATTTACAGAGGACTACTGCAAACTATGTTTTGGCGACCCATTTACCTTCCCTCTAAAAGTTTCTACGTGTACAGAGGAAATATGGTGAATGGTAAATGGACTGTACTCATACAGTATAGCACTTTTCTAGACTGTTTGAACACTCTCAAGCACTGTCACATTCATCCATTCATACACTCATGGCAGGGGCTACTACGCAGGTACCAACCTGCTCATCAGGAGAGAGATTAACCATTCACACACATTCACACACATACACACACCATTGGTGCAGCCATCAGGGGCAATTTGGGGTGAAGTAACTTGCCCAAGGACACATCAACATGTGGACTGGAGGAGCTGGGAATCGAACTGCCAATCTTCCAATCGGTGAACGACCCACTCTACCTCCTGAGCCCCAGCCTTAAAAATTGAATTGGCAAATACAAAATGTGCTGTACACAGTCATGCTGGGACTGTAATGACCATGTGTCTTAAAATGAACTTTTAGCTTGTTGATAAGGCTCTTACACATCTTCCATTCCCAACCTGGTAAGAACACATTGTTGATGTGAGGAAAACTGTAAAATGAAAACCATTATGAGTATTACTCAACCTGCAAAACACCTAACTACAATACTACAGAATACATTTCACAAAAAAATAAGCACATTATTAATTTTCTGATTTGGTAGCCTCACCCAGTATTATTTTGGTATGCTGGCAGGATCAAGGAGTAAAGTCACATAACCTTGCGTACACTGTCAAAGCTAGAACATTTAGGAAAGTTACATTTAGTTGAACTTTGGCTATAAAATCTCATATAAAATCATGGAAATGTGTGCCACTATGGCTCCCGCAGCTGCTCTGGAGTTAATTCATTAGTTGAGCTTTATTTATTCAGGAACAGTAATTTAGATCAAAATCAGTTTCTTTAGATCTCAATTGGAGACATGGATAGAGTAGGAACATCAAAGTGCATACATGTGTCTTTTTTAGAGTTTAGAAGAAGCTTTAAATGAATATGAGAGGTCTGGAAAGCATCAAAAGCAGAGCGTAACCTTGAGAAGGCCTGGAATAGTAGAGTTGCAGAGCTGATTACACACAAGATACAAGATCAAAATTGATATTGCAGTACTGAGGTTATGCTGAGAGTGATATTCGCGGGGTACCTTAATCATATGTGGAATGGATTGTGAAACCAATAGCAACAACAGTCTGCGCTCTACCAGAAAAACCAAAGCAGCTTATTTAACAAAATGTTGTGATCAACAGAATCAATGCTTTGTATTAAATAAGGGAACAACAAAAATCCACAGCTGTTATTGTTGTATGATCAGGACTAAAACTTGACTGCTGTGGCTGTCAACATGTCAGAAATCTTTGGGTTTCAGACAAAATAAGCAATTTGAATATGTTAATTTGGGCTCTTGGCATTTTTGCTCAAGCCGAGCCAGCATGTCCATGTGGGCCCCATAAGGATTAAATTTAGGCTGCAATATGGGTCCCAAGTGGGTTTGTCTGCAGTTTCCATGGTGGCCCCACCTGTGTTTGCACATATGGGCTTCAAGTGGGTCCTTTCAGGTGGGGCCCAACTGAGTGAGACCCATGTAGGCCCCATGTGTTTGGGGTCATAGTGGGATCAGAATGGAGCTTAAATGGGGCCCATTTAGCCAGCCCACATGGGTTTCATATGTGGGGCCCATGTTACTGAAACCATTTGAAAAATTTGCCCAGTTCAAGCCCATGCCCACTCAGTACCCAAGTAGCCCACATTTAACCCAAGTGAGGCCCACATGGACATGCTGGCTGGTAGGAGAACAGTAATGGTAGTGGTATCAACAATAAAATCTTTCATTTGAGAAATGTTGCTTCTCATGCTCCAAATGCCATTATTAAGGCATTTCCATGCTTTCAACGTTCAACATCAATCTAATTTCAGCATGAAAATAACCAAAGATATAGAAGTGCCACACATGATTGAACACTAAAAGCTTTGAATATCATTATTGGCATCAATCTTTTAAAGTCTGTATTATAACCAGTCCATTCTCCTGATACTAAAAGTCAGTAAATGCCATCTTTTCTTCTTCTTTCTCTCCATCTGAAGCCTTCTTCTCATTGCAGTAGCTATTTGAGCATTGGAGCATTGTTTTTAGTAAATGTGAGCAGGTAGAGGCATTGTTGCAGTAATGATAGTCGCTTAACAGTAAGAGAAAAGGAGGGGGATGATGAGAGCAGCTTTTTCTTCCTCGCCTTCCCTCTTGATCCTTCCCTTCTCTGTGTCTCTCCGTCGCCTTTCTCGCTCTGTCTGGATTACAGACGCCGAGCTTTTTGGGTTAGACTTTATCCCCCCAATTCCCACAGCAGTTAAAAGGCAAAGGAGGAGATCACAGTCTGCCACCGCAAAACCCCATCCTCACCCAGGCACCCCACCCATCCCTTTTTTCCCCCCTTTACTGTAACCGTACAGACATTATCTCAGTTTAGAGGCTGTGGGTCAAGCGCTAATTTCTGCACTGGAGCTCTTAATGTTTTCTGGCATCCATTATGGAGAGAGAGGGAAAGAGGTTGGTGATAATTAGACTGGAGGAGGGAAGGCATTTTAACAGAACATGTAATGGTTATTACAGAAGAGGTGAGTGACAGAGAAATTGTAGAGAGAATACACAGCTGTTAAAGATGGCAACTGCTGGGCCCCAGCAAAGATAAAGCTTCAAGTGTCCAGAAATAACACAATTAGCAGCAGGCCATTCCATAGCGCCACGCTGGTTTTACTCTGGCTGAATCTGCAGGTAAGAGGCACAAATATGAAATCTGAACGTCAGCCTTTTTCTGTCATTTTTTAAAACCAATCTATCACTAAGTCGGTCAATCTGTTCCCATCTTTCTACCCCCCCCCCCTTCTTTCGCTGTGGACCTGCAGAGGAAAGTGATGCATCTCCAGTCCATGTACCCACATTCACTTGAATTTCCTGCCAAACAAAATAAACACTCTCCATGCTGAATTGCTGAGCTGGAGTCCATTATGGAGAACTCGAGTGAGGAGAAGAACCAAGAAAATGTCATTCAGAATTGCATTAGCATTTTGATGATATGTATGCTGTGCAGCTCACTCCGTTTGGGATTTTTTTAAAACAAATTTAGTAGAATCTTAAGTGATGAACAGATCAAGCCGAGCACATCACAAGTTAAATCAAACCTGCTCCACAGCATGAAGGGAGTTCATAGGCAAGTAGGGATCAGACAGAGAGGGCTGAGCATTGTAAATGTTTTTTTAAATAGTAGAGATTATAGAAAAGCTAACAAAATGATGTTAGAAGGGAGCACTGAAGGATAGTTGAGATATAGAAGAAACCAAATGATGTACATGTGTTACTGTGCTGGTCAATTTCAATGCAAGCTGTAGTTTTTGTATTCTATCAAATTCATTATTATTTTATTGTTTTTTAAGCTCCAAAAGGTTTAAAATTCTAATAGAAAGTGTTGTAGTATACACCTTGCTTTCATGGTTTCCACAATATATTTGTTTAGCATTTATTTGTATAGCCAAATGTATTACTGAAATGACCACAACCAAGTCAGGCAGGCAAGAACAAGTCAATAGTTCATCCATTCATTACCTAAACGTCTTTATTTGGAGGAATAACTGACAGTGAGCACAACTGCAACGCCTCTAATTCTATTCTATTCTATTCACACTGTGGCAGAGCTATTTTAAGTTACTGCTAATGCAAATATCCTACTGCTGACCCTTCACATCAAAAGCATTCAACTGAACATTCAACTGAACACCAGGCTATCATTGTAAAGCAGCCGCAGGAAAGACAGCAGCAGTTAGCACTAACAGTTATCAAGTATGCGTTTCTTTGGAAGCGGATCGTTTTTAGTTTTTACAAAGGAGCGATGGAATAAGAAGGAGAAGCCACAGGCCGAGCTGCTGTGTGGAAAAGCAGTCACGCCTTGTGTGCAGCATGAAATTAGATTGCCATTCTAAATATTATTGACCGGCTTCTTCATTAAAACAACATGAGTTTGTTTGGCTGCTCTGTAAATAGAAACAGACCCTAAGAGTGTTTGCTAGTATTGATTCACATTTGCTGTTACCATGGTAACCACAGGTGTCCCTAAATCAGTCGGGTCTCAAATGTTAAGGGTCAGACCTTTAACCAGTGCATGAACAGAGATGTCACATGATAATTGTCATTTTAGAGTTTGTTGCATTCATTTTCTCTTCACTGCTTATCATCTGGAGGGTCACAGGGGAGCTGAAGCCAATCACAGCTGACTTTCAGGTAAGAGGTGGCAATTTAGAGTCACCAATTAACCTAACCTGTGTATTTTTTGTGTGTGGGACGAAGCTGGAGTACCTTGAAAGAACCAATGCGAGCACAGGGGGAACATGAAAACTGAATTGTTGTTAAGTTGATAATTCATGTCAAAACAGTTAATGTTAGAAATGTGGAGTTGAAAGAATATTAGACAATTTCATTTGCATAGTACATGTTATTTTAAGTACAGGAGAAAAAATCGGAAGCTAAAATAAATGACAATGTTTCAAGTATTTAATTATCTACTAGGTGCTGAAAAAACAAGAAAAGAAGAGCATGTTGGTTCTGTGTACAGTCAAGCTGTACAGCCTCTGTAGCCATGAGCTAATGTGTATGATTTTCAGTTATTCACTAAAGAAACATGTCTGATTTTAAATCCAGAGTCTCGTCTCATCATCTTTGATCAGTTGATAGTTAGATTAAGCTACAACAGAACCTACTTCCTGTGAGAAAACAGTGCTAACCACTCTACCACTGCTTGTTGCATATTGAAATCATTTCTTGTGCATCAACAATATTTTTATTGTTACCTTAAATTCACATTTGGAAATTAAAAACACTGCATGAAGGCTATTCAGGGAATTTAATACACCAGCAACCTAACAGTCACAAACCTGTCTTTTCTAACCTTTCTAGCCCACCAAGTTCTTTTTTTTTGCAGACCCCTTTCACTCTCAAGTGGATATTGTTGACTTTATAACAGACAAATTTAACCTGCTTATGACCTTTGCAGGAGAAATCAAAGCTGTGCTCGTCCTCTAGTCAGAATATCTCAGTCCACTAAAAGCTGCAGTACTTTGGCTGTAAACCTGTGTTTCTATCCCACAAGGCAAGTGCTACCTCTTTTTTTTCATCATACATGCAGAGAGACATAATGCAGAAATGCGAAATATCGTCATAGTTACTACAAATGGCTGAGGGTAAAAGCAGTCACAGATCAAAAAGAGGAGGAGAAGGTCTGAGCCCAGAGGCCGAGCCATGGAAACACCAGCTCTGTCTGAGGACGCGTGAGGACAAACACACCTCCGCATCTCCCCACAAATCGATCAGTCCCAAACATTAAAGGTCCTTCTTTGTCAAACCCAGCTTTTCACCCTGAAATGAGATCAGCCGACAGAGAACAAACACCCAGCAAGGAGAGAATGTCACACTAATGCTGCCACCAGTGGACACCTCCTCCACCTCCTCCACCGCAAACTGTTTAAGGGTCAACAGAGGCCAGCCGTAACTCCATTAGACGGAGAAATGGATAGCTTAGTATCTGCTGCCTGACACCAGCATCGTGTATTGTCAAAGTGGCCCTGGAGGCAGAGGGGTGAGAGGTGTAGATGGGGAGGAAAGGACTTGAGAAAGAGGCAAAGAGGACGAATACGGAGTGGAATGATGATACAAAAAAAGGGTTAAGAATAGACAAAAAAATGATAGACAAGGAGGAAAAAAGAGGAATGGAAAGTAAGGTTAAACGTGTAAAGGTTGAAAAAGGTGATAGTTAATACTTTATGTCATTTAGAACTAATAATGGGAAAAGAGATGTTCATGTGATACACTTAATTATTAGTAATTAATTGTGAGTGTTACTTACAGTTTTTCCGTCAAAGCAACTGGTTCTACTTTGCTAGGGGTTTTTTTGTTCGGCATTAAACCACTGCTAATGAAAGTCAACGCCTCCTTACACAGATGTTTAACATTAAAAGCCATCCAACAGCAAAGGGTCTGATGAACTTGTAAACCAATGGGGTATTCGATATTTAAAATAAAGGTAAGGTAAGGTAAGGTAAGGTAAGCTCAAGTAAGGTAAGGTAAGCTAAGCTAAGCTAATGTAAGGTAAGGTAAGCTAAAGTAAGGTAGGGTAAGGTAAGCTAAGGTAAGGTAAGCTAAAGTAAGGTAAGGTAAGGTAAGCTAAAGTAAGGTAAGGTAAGATAGGGTAAGGTATCTTTATTGCCAAATAAAAATAAAATAAATACTATACTATATACAATAAATAATCTCTGTGTAACATTATCTGCAATATTCATCAATTCCTGATACTATATGCAAGTGTGCAATGTTCCTGGGATTAGCTACAAAGTAAGGACAGCCTCAGTCTTTTTGGTGAGAGTTTGGTGTTCTAGCAAATATAGATTGATATGAGATTTGAGTTACATGCAATATTGCAGTATTGCAGGATGAGGTCATTTGTGATACGATGCTGTTTTACAAGAAGCAACCATTTTTCCAGGTAGTTCAGGTGTCATTTGATGGGATCTTTAAAAGACATCTCAAGGCTTTTAACTTGAAACATTTGCAGGAAGTGCTGAGTCACAACAACAGACAGAAGAACATAAAAGTAGAAGTAAAAGGAAATATTTAGGGAATGAAAAAAGTGTTTCTGTTAAAGAGAAACTCCGAGCTGCAGAGTAATCAATCTGACATGACTCTTTTGTACTTGCTAGAATTTACCATTTGAGATATTGTAGTGCACTTAATTCCATCTCTGCTCAATGTTTTGTGCCCAGACTTTACAATAAACCACATTTGATATGTTCTGGCTATTATTTGTGACTCTGCCATTATGGCTTTTATTATAGAATTTACGCTATACTGTAACTGTTCCCAGTGCATCCAACACTCACTGCTGTTATACTACCAGAAAATGCAGCCCTCATAGCAGTGATCCGCTCTACTTAGCTGAAGTTGACTCAGAGCTGTGCATCTTTCCAGACAGAGACAAAAAACCTTCAGAGAGCCACTGACCCTGAAAATAACACTGTTTTATATTTTCTCCTTCTTCTTTCTTTTGTCCCCGGCTGCAAATCGACCAGAAGTAATTTGATTTAGCCATGGGCATTTACCATCGATTGTCTGGCCTGCTGGATGCTCTGGTCAAGTGTTTGTCCAAACAGGAAGACACTGAATAAGAGAGAGAGAGAGAGAGAGAGAGAGAGGGAGAGAGAGAGAGAGAGAGGGAGGGAAAGTGTGTCCGGGTGTGTGTATGGCTGTGTGTGCATGATGATAGTGAAAAAGTCAAGATAACTCCTCCACAGAAGGTTCTACAGCGATGATCCCTGTCTTATTCTTGACAGACTTTGACATGCAGGAGGAAGCCAAGTTCATGCTAAAGTGAATGCAAAACAATCCATTTATGAAATTACGACAGCCAGAGAACATGAGAACTTTACTTCTGACTGGTACAGGAAGTCAAGTGAAAGTAAAGTTTAGTAGGCATGAGGTTTCCAAGTTCCTCCATTTTTTTATCAAGTCAAGCTATTGAGTTATCTGGTTAAAACGTAGCAGTATCTTACACCCAGTCACATGACACAGTGGTTTATTTAGAATGGATGGTGCTGGCTAATCTAGGGAACATCTTAGAATGGACTATTTCCATTTGTTGCAATTAATGGCTTGATCTATGATGAATGTTCCTGACTGAATTATGGTCATTAGTGTACATGTTATGTTTGTAATAAAGCTTAGTTAGTAACCAGTAGTTGAATTATTTTATATCACCAGTAGATCTATTTCAGATTGAATTGTGATGAGTCTTTGCTTGCACCAATCCGTCACTCATTCTAATCAATGTCTCCAGTATGAGACTAACACTTTCAATTGAGCCATTATACTAAAGTCAGCTGTGTTTAATCTAAGAGTTACAATGAGAATTTTCCAGATGCCTGTCCATATTTTGTAACACAGTGTCAGATGAAAAAAAAACTGATGACGAATCATGAGCAGTGATATTGTGAGAGAGTGAAACATCTCGCACAAGTAACAAAAATGAGGATCTAATGGATGACTACTTTAATATGTCAAGAAAAATACTAAGGTGAGTCGCACACATACACACAAACAAATTAAACACACTCAGAGTCTCTTCACTCTAAACCTGGCAGATAGAAGAAGGTCAACAAACTGCTGACTTCCTCCCTCCTCGTCTTCCTCCTCCCTCTCAAAAACCTCCGTCCTTCCTATAACAGTGAGATCGGGGGAGAGGTAAGGCCGGCCCTGAGCCTGCTGCTGATATGTGACATCAAGGTGAACTCCTGCCTGCTCCACCAGGAATACCATGCCTATTAAAAGAGAAAAGAGCCGCGGGCCAAACCGTCTGTTTCCTTTTTTAGCCCGTCACCCTCCAGAGGTTCGGCTTACATAGCAAGAAGCAAGGAGAGAGAGAGAGAGGAGGAGAGGGAAACTGAGAAAGATGACAGAGAGAGAGATACAGGGAGATTAAAAAACCTCCTTGATTTAAAAATTAATGTATAACTCTTATTTTTGACTTATGCCAGTTTTGATAAAAAAGCCATGGTCTTGGTTCTTATCATTGTTATTAGAAAGACTTTGTTTTTGTGTGACTTTCTTTCTGTCTGTTTAACTGTCTCTGTCTTGCATGTCTTTCTTTCTTCTACAATGGGACTCTGTTGGAAGCCCATTAAAACTACATGGTCAGTGTTTTTTGGTCAATGTCAGCCCTGAAATACAGAAGTCCTCTAAATGAAACAACAAAATTGACTGTCTTTGTCTTTCAAAATGATACGTATCGGTGTCTATATTCTCTTATTTCAAATACTGAAGGTTTGACTAAAGATGAGAAGCCTGCTACCTACAGTGTGTGCTTCCCATTGTGCATTGTTAATTAAGTGACTCATTAGCATCAGAGATTAACAAATGCTATGGGCGCCCATCACTAAACATGAGTCATTTTCTAAATCCCCACCTGCAGTCCAGCATTCAACTCATACTTTTTGATCTAGGTCTAGGTCTAAATGAATCCAATACATGTATCCTGGTACCTTTCATCCTACTAGTTTGCCATCTTATTGAGTTTTGTCAAACATCTATCAGTATCTCTGACTTCTTTCTCAACACAACTAATCCAATTTTCACCACATATGGTTGATGAACCCATTGAATTAGGTAATAAGGCACAGAATCAATGTGTTCTACAGTTGCTGAATGGTGTATTAGTGAATAGCTTGAATGGTTTTGCTGCTGTGTCATTACATATCTTCCATTACAGGACCATTTCACAAAGTTGGTACAGTAGTGGGCCAGATATATGAGTGGAGGGTAGATACTGTACAGGAAAGATTAACACTGGGTTTGATGCAGAATTAGCTGATTTTAACTGTGACATCATCTTTCATCTTCAAAGTTTGCCATATTGATGCATTGCTATGCTTACATATTCACTTTTGATTCACTTCTAGGCTAGGGATACTGATAATGGCATTATTTGTTTCATAGTTTTATGTTGTTCTATTGCAGCAAACAAAGAGAAATGTGTGGATTGACTTTTACATTAATGTTACTTCTCATGTGTAATTATACATACAGACTAGATGGAAGATTGTGCACATTTTACCAATTACATGCTTGATAGTGGAAGAGTGTCAATAAAGAAGCTACTATCAGCTGCTACTATAAGCTGCCTTCAAACATACTTTTTTATCTTGTTCTCTTGGTTCTTGTTTTTGTATTCAGCTCCCACATCTATTGATTCCTTTTGTGTGTTTTATGTAGGGTTATTTTACCCCATAATGACTGTTAGAATTAGTTTTCAGACAGATGCAAGTATACTTAAAAGTAACTAGAAATTAAAGCACATTTTCTCTCAGGGGAGTATGATCCCTGACCTCGCTAGCTGCAGGTTTTCTCTATCCATGCATTGTTCTCTTTTGTACCTGTTTGCATCCCTACCTTTTATTAATCTGAGCAGAAAAGCACACTATTACATCCCCAATGCAATCACAGTGTTCTACTAAATGACCACTGAACAGATGAGAGTTTGATTTGCTCAATGAGGGCATGTGATGAAGGATTGGAGTGTTAATCTATTGCTTTTCCTCACCCAGTCAGTCTTTTCTGGGATTGAAGCCAGTGACTTTCACCTTCTTCTCTGACCTCAGCGCCACATTTTAGTCCCTGGAATACGCCGACCCTCGTCCAGCTTGTGTTTTTGTTGTTCTTTTGCTCTGCCATGCAGCATGGGGTTGTCTCATACTCCTCCATATGGGACACCTGCCAACACTCCTGTCTCTCAGTGGATTCTCAACGCCTATTTTCACCTCCAAATGAGGTAGAGAGCCCAATGCTCATCTCTCCCAGAGCTTCCCCAAGGCTGTTTTTCAGACTGCACTTGCACAAGCGGCCTGAGTCACTGAGTATCACCACTCACTAGCTTTAATCACCTTTTCTTAACAGGACTGAGTGACTTAGAAGGGGTGAAAAAGGGCAAAGAAGCAAGATGCTGGAGATTCTCTGATGTGCCAACTTTGAGTGAATAATTTAGTGTCCAATTGTCATCCATGTTCCTAATGAATAAGATAAGATCCCACGTGCAGTGACCTGTATAGTACTACACTGTTGGATTAATTGGAAGACACAGAGAAGAGGGCAGAGGGCTGTGCACTGGAGCTGTCAGAGGAAAGAGGGAGCAACTGGAGTTCAAATAATAGTGGCTTAATACTCACAGTATGGATAGTGCTGGTCCAGTCTGCCAACAGCATTTCATTCAGTCAATATCAAGTCAAAGAAAACTATTCATTGTTTGCCCATTAACATTAACATTGGATAATTCAACAGCCTCATAACCAGAATGAATTGCCAGTTTGTTTCACTTCATTCATTCTGCCTGGAGTCTTTTAATTCCTGTTTGAGGCTGGAGGGTAATTTTAAATTGTAAATTGTTTTATGGTTACCAATCAGAAGCAAGTCAATCATGTTTTGGTCCCATCATCTTTCAGTCAACACAGTAGCAGGTTCAGTAGTTAATGTTCTTCATGGAGACAAGGAAATATGTCAATTTAAGAGTTTTTATTTGTGTTGAAAGTAGTTTTATAATAACATTGCCAATTTCATCATAGCTAACTATTTAGAAGGATGGTATCACCATTTATAATCCCACCACAGAGCCGTTTGCTTGATTATTTCTTTAACCCGGAGAATCAGCCGTCAGTCAGCAGCAAACCTTTGAATTACTGAACAAATCTGAGATATGAGCAGTGTCTCAGAGATCTGGAACCAGGCTATATATCCAGGCCCAGATTTACAAAGAAAGCAGCTCATTAGGCACTCAGCTCCTAGACTATTCCTGGTACTGACCTCCAGTCACATCTTTTGAGGGAAGGAGAGCTCATAGCCACACTGGATCTTGATTGTATATAATTTGTCTATGCCAAGCCTAATTGCTTCATTTTTGTTTCTAAACTATGTTTTTAGTTATATTTATCAAATGATTCTTTCCCCCACTACAGTCTTTGTACCCTTGTGGCTCCTGTAAATCTGTTTTACGGCTGGTCTTCAGAGAAAGAGAATTTCTCCTGCAAAACTGACCGATGAAAATTGTACAATTGATATCCAGCCGAATGTACAAATGACACAGAAACTGCAACTCCAGCCTGCCAGAGACCAAACTTTACCTTTTCAGCAGCACAACCAGTAACTGTCAAAAATAGCTCGTTTGTCAGTAGCGGATGTGGTTTATGCCAGCAAGCACCTTACAATAGAACCCTGTAGCCTGAAGGGGGGTAGATATATCAACCTAAACCCCTGCATCAGTCTAACTCTGGATTAAACTGGTCATTTTTTACCCCCCTTATAAATCCCACGGTACTCTCTGCAACACCCAGAGTACTGTGATACTGTTGTAATGTCGTGGCAACCATATGTGAGAAAGCAAGGACAGACTGACCTGTTGTTCTCTCCAGATGCAACCTGCAGTTTGGCTGCTGTTAGCATCCTCGGCTCTCCCCCAGGGGAACGGTGCTGAGGATTACAACCAGGACACAGAAAACTACACTCACAGCAGACAGGCACAGTGAGTGAACATACTGCATCATACTGTACTGTGCCAATGGGCTTAGTCACAGACATATGTAAATGTTCACTCACCCTGTACTCACATTCTGACTGTTCAACAGAAAAAAGGAGACGTATGTGCAAGATGCTTAAAGACTGACACAGATATATGAGACATACACAAACATATTTCTACACTGCTGTGATGCTTTTAGAAGTGTCTAATAATGGTGCTGCTCTCTTTTTCTGTATACGAGCAATTATTAGTCATGTCATGCTCTTCTTCTATTTATTCCGAAACAAAGTGGGTGAATAAAAGAAGAAGAATTGTAACAAACATTTCTCTTGCAGTAACTGTGATTAATGATAAATGGTAAAAGTTTTGAGACTTGGTTGTAAGTTGAGTCACCCTTCTTTGGCAAAAAGCATGAAGCAAAAGCCATTGCAGTTTGCTGTGACAGCAAATGCAATGCAAGCGTGACTTCTCTGCAGTGCCTGCTCCTTTAAAGCTACAGGAGACTTCATTAAAAATCGACTTTTTTCTAAATATACATGTACATGTACAGATGTGCATGAGATGAAGGCTGCCATACAAACAGTTACATCAATCTCTTTTGTTATGCCACTTTTATCATCAATCTTACTAAATCTGTATTTAGACACAAACAGATGAAAAGGTGATTACAAGCGATCTAAACATCACACAACATCCCATCTATGTAGTTGATGTTGCTATGCCAACACATGAACTCTGGCACACATAATGAAAGTAACAAAGCTTTAAAATGTATGTTTGAGCCAGATGACCTTTCAACAAGTTTATTTAGAAATACAGAGCAGCTTCACCCCGATCAACCTGACACGAGACCCCACGGAAACAAAAAGAAGATCTTTGTTTAACTGTGTGTGTCTGAGGCAAACAGATGGTGAGGAAAGTCATATTTAACAATGACAACAAGCTATTTAATGTTAGATATCCATCCAAACCTACTGCTGGAACAGTAAAATATGTGTAGATAAGAAACACAGTATCATTGCCATATTCCATACTCTTGTTTACCAGTCCAGGTGGTTTCTATTGTGTCCTGGTGGAAATGCCATGCTGCCTATAAATCATCTGTCTTCCTCACTTGGACTACATTTCTTGAAATTGTTTGGTTAAACACTCAGCCAAATGGACAGGTTGCCTTCATAGCTTGCATTGGTTAACTCTCTGCAAGGTGCCATTCTCTCAACTTGGTTCATGTTCATAATACATTCAATTGAATGCAGAGGATTGAGTGGTATTTTTCTGTCAGTGACAACAATACAGAGCTGAATGTATGAGCTGGGAAATAAAGGTAATAGCATAAAAAAAGAAAAACAACAGGGAAGCCATTAACAGCTGCTGATGACATTTCTAGGAGCAGATGAAAAGGCCACCAAAACAATTAGCACTTATTCTGATACAATTTTGAGTTTATGTGGCCTTAACAGAGTCGACTGATGAGAGGAGACAGAATAAAAACGAACCTAACCTTAATTCTAAATTTAAACAATAACTTTAACCTCAAATATATGCAGGCCCAAATATGAACCCCATGTTGGCTGATTGTATGAGCCCCATAAGGGATGTGAGTGGGATAAGCGGGCATGGGCATAAACAGGGCAACTTGTATGGGCCCCATATTGTTTCAGAAACATGGGCCCTGCATGTGAAGCCCATGTGGGCTGGCTAAATGGGTCCCATTTAAGGTCCATTGTGATCCCACTTAAACCCCATATGGGCAAACATATGGGCACCTGAAGCCCAGTCAGAACCCACTTGAAGCCCATATGGGCAAACACAGATGGGGTAAACTATGGATAAACCCACTTGGGACCCATATTTGCAGCCCACATGTAACCCTTATGGGGCCCACATGGACATGGTGACTGGGTTTTGACTGTATAAAGACTTACTGTATGTTATTTTAATTGGAGTTTGAATTATTTCACACCACTTCAATTATAATTCAATTAATGGCATTAATTTAACACCAAACACTTTGGGGTCACAGAAAAACCCTCTATGTATCCTTTAGAAAACACTCATTTACTTCAAACATCAACAAACATATGCTTAATATGGAATACATAGACAGACCACCCATGTGTGTAAGTATTGTATTGACCAGTGGTTTCTATGGAAGCTTGGAAAAGAGTCCATTAATTAGACTGCCAGTTTCAATCCATGTCCAGCTTTTTCAATTAGGGTAATTGTAACCCTCACAGGGAAATGGCCTGCTTGCTTGTTAAATTAGACCTTTTCCATTTACTTTACTGTTGAACAACCTTCCCTGATTTAAATCATTGAATACATGCTTAAATCTGCCCATTCTAGGGTAAAAGCTATTTATATTTAGAGGTTAACAAATATCACAGACTTACAGTGAATCTGGCTCGGCTCAGTTAACCATGACATCAGTGTCTTAGCACATGTATCTAGATTCAGGGAGCAAAATGAAGAACCCTGACTGGAGCAGAAAACAGTGAGCACATCTGCAGCTCAGGATATTGTAATGCACTTCCAGCAGCACTTCCTCTTTACCCCCTAAAAGTTATCAGAAGAGAGTCAGGAAGCCTTTGAAGTGATGCTGGTGGTGACGCTGCGCAGGGAGCCGCACAGGATGAGTGTACAGTATAGCAGCTGACACAGAGCACAGCACTCAGCTCAGGATGATGCTGTTTGATCTGAATAAAGCTAATAAGATACATGTTTGTACATACCGCTATACACTGTTTGACCAGTGTCGGCTATTTAAGACCAATTCAAATAGTTTGGGAAATTCTTCAAATCACATTTTGCTCATGCTAAAAAAAGTTTCATGTTTCATCTTCCTGTAATTTCACAGCTTGGTCAAACCATCCTAGGAAATGTAGCCTCCACTATTCCAGCTTGTGATTGAAAGGTTATGACTTTGACAAGCAGAGTACATCTGGGCTGGCAAGAGAAAGAGCAGCTCTTGCCCGTTTCTCCAGTGCAGTGCCCTTGAGCAAGGCGCCTAACCCTTTAAGTGCTCACTGGTCAACAGACTGTACTGGACGGTGGTCTTACAAGGCTGCTGTTAGGTGAGACATGTGTGAATTGAGCTAACTTGACATTTATTAATCCTGTCATACTATTCAGTTCACCCTAAAAACACCCTAAATAACATATTCAAGCCTGAAATTGTATGACTTTTCCTAAAGTGGCTCAGAATCTAGAAAAAGTTTTTTCTGCAGCTGGTACACAGCTGGTATGCTGGTATTAAAGGTTATCATGTAACCTACCATTCAAATGTTGCATCTTTCATTTTCAATAAATAAACAGAAATAATTATGGCTGTTATGTTCTCCTTTTAGATATATCATCATACTATAGTGTGATTTTGAATGTATTCATACACCTTAAACTAATACTGACAAACCAAAAGAAAACAGGAATGCAAAATACAGTAATTATGCTTAAGCCGGGTCTGAATATGAACAGTGTGTAAGGGTTAATTAAGGTAAATACAAATTGAAGTAAGCCATAAAATCCACAAAAAAAACCAAAATACATAAATAAATAAAGCAAGAACAAATTATTGGCATTGATTGACAGCTCTCTATTTCACTGTTGTCAAATCTCTCATAGACAAACCATCAGGAACCACTTTCAGAATTAACCAGAGCTTAGAAACAGGCCATTACATTGTGGAAACTGACTTTGATACTTACTACTAATATTACTAATTTACAATCAAAAATCACTTAACGGATGATTCCAATTTATTATAGAGTAGGTCCACTGTTGGTAGTTTTGTCATGAATAATTTCTACTGGTTTACCAATTATCAAAGTAACTGTTAAGTTCAGGAAAGAATTAAATATATTCACTCAGACTAACCTAATTTAGATTAAAGCTTCTAAATATTTTAGGATTTTAAATTTCCCTTTGCTGTTAAAAAATGCTATTTCATAAGATCAATTTGTTATTTTTAATACCCACTTTCCTTTTTTAGTCCTTTTTCTTTTTTTATTGAATTATGGTCTGGTCATTTTGAGCACTAAAATAATAATCATAACCTATTTACCATTCTCTTTTAATTTTCCATGTTCTTTTCTAATTCTAATTCTGGGTAAATTGATCCTTCTTAAAACATTGTGATCAAGCTGAAAGGAAGGAGATGGCCTGCTGGTGTAAGATGCTTATCCAGCACTGGAGCTCCAATGTCTTCCATTCTCAGATCTTGACACTTATCTTTGTCCAGGGGTAAAAATGTGAGCCAGCAAAAAAAAAAAAAGCACAACACTGCAGTGAAGTTAAGGATGACATCAGAGTCACAGATATAAATTGCATCTCTAGATTTAATATAGCACCAGGTGAGTAGTGGTGGAAGATGACCTACACTGAACACACTCACAATGCTGTTATTCTAAAAGTAACAAGTGCATGCTGGGTATGGCTAGCATGCAGGTGCATCATTATCATGTAACTTTTGTAGGTGTGCACAGTAGTAGATGATCCCTGCTACAGGTGTTACTGGTGAGTAATCAATATGATGAACATGTGAAAAGAAGGTTGAGTGGGTCAGTCATTGTATCCACTGAGGAGCACAAAGCTTGTTGTTAACATTGCTTACATACTGTACATGTGTGCTCTGTCATGTGATGCTCTAAATGTTGAGCAATTTCACTGTAGAAAAGACACATTTCAAGAGAACTTCAAAAGAATTTCAAATTAGGTGATTTAACTTTATTGTCTTGTGTTTAAGCAATTTTCCAACTTCAAATGTATATTTTATGCTATGCTAATGCATTCAAAGTAAGAGCAACCTGAACCTCTTTCTAGTGTATATCACTAGAAATTATAAGCTTGCAAATATGCTTGGATTCCTTTCTTTAATGGTTTGTGTCCAGCTTTCTCTCATGACAGTTGCCATGGTGCTGGTAGTCAGGTGTCTGACCTATCCTCCTCCTCATCATCTTCATCATATCTTACATTCTTTTAATGTTGATCAGATAATTATTATTATTATTAGAATGATCTCAAGTATGAAATGACATATAACTGCCTCCAGTACATTACTTAATGCAATGCATGCTGGGAAGTATATGTAAATAAGCAATGTTTCTAAATAACTTCATTTGATGGGTTAAATATATATACATATATGTGTGTGTGTGTGTGTGTGTGTGTGTGTGTGTGTGTGTGTGTGTGTGTGTGTGTGTATATTGAAACTGACAGACTTAATTACACTGATATAATAATAGAAGGAAAGTTTATTTTTTATGATTAATTGTGATTTTACAATGCAAACAACACACAGTGAAATTTGCATTATAAACAACAACAACAAAAGTCAGTTAACAAAGCTTTCTTTCTTTGTACTGAATAACAGTTATGAGGATTCACTCACTACTATTAAAGCAATTTTTACTTTAATCTTTACTATTCATATTCTGAATAATTCACAATCACTGTTTTATGGTCCAGGAGAACATTGAATAGAATATGATGAATACAACATGTTTCAATGCTGATTTTTGATTTGTTTTAAATAAACATAGGTCAAACTTGCATATTTAAAAATGTGTATCAGCTTTTATGCATTTTATTTCCATTTTTGTATAGTGTGGGTCGCATCATGAACATTTCAGCTAAAAGAAATGTGTATTGGTTGTTTTTACAGCTCTCCAATGTAACACTGGGTCAGATTTGACCCTGAACAGTACGTGAGGGATGAATACTGATAATCTAGGCTTCTAAGGCCTAACAAGTGATGTGTATAGCTTAATTAAAGTTGCATCTACTACAGTGTATTGTACAGTATGCATACACTACAAATGTCACATCTCTAGCAGTTAGCTTCTACTATTGCTGGTGAGTACTGTACTATTATTATTACCAATAGCACTGATTGCCAAAGTTACAAACATGAAACACTGATGGTAATAAACTGGAAGTATCCTTTAATGATGACGCAGTATATTTACACTACAAAAGCAGCCACCATGATGTAAGATGCACACTCAGAGCAGAGTGTACCAGGCAGACAGTGTAGTTAACTGCTCAGTGTCCCTATAGGCTGCTGAGGCGGAGTGTTGTGTTGACCAGCTAAGATGAACTGAGTGTGAGGTCCCTATCCCCACCGCAGTTTACAGTCATGTTTAATTCAAAGCAAACATCCTTTATTTATTTGCTCCCTTCTCTCTAAAGTGTCTTCATATTTTTCTGCAAATTTCCCCCAACTGACCTTCATCCCATCTTCTCCCTCTCTCAATTTCTCTTGCTTTCTCTTTCTCTCTAGCTTCGCACACACAAAAGCACACACTCTTTTCTCTACACTGTTCTCCTCCTCCCACCATTTTTCCCCTCCTCTTTAAGTAGAGATTGCTGTCTAAAAGCGATGAGGCCTGACCGGGACGTCTTGGGAAATCAAAGCGGCTCCCCTCCCACGGTACCAATGTGAGCTCGCAATGAACACACACTTTGTGAAAACTCTAAACCATGGCAGGCAATCAGGAGTCACAAGGCACTGATGGGCGGTGTGTTTGAGATGCAGAGATTTCCCCTCAGAATTACAAAGGAGAGATCAGGAGAAATCACAGTTCAAAAGGGGGAAACCTGACAAAAGATGGAAAGGGAAAAGAGGCACAAAACAAACACATGAAAAATTCCACATGCGGTTTCAAAGAGTAGAAGATACCAGCGAGAGATAGCACACACACTAACACACACACACACTAACACACACACACACACACACTGCCTCTAGAAGTGCAGATAAAATACCCACCCACAACCAGTGATCCTGCTGTTGGTTGTGATGTCGCAGCACTTCCAAGAAATGCCTGAAGTGTTTCTTTATTCTCCAGTCAGCAGAGTGTGAGACACTTCCTCCAAGAGAGAAGAGAGAGAGAGAGAGAGAGAGAGAGAGAGAGAGAGAGAGAGAGAGAGAGAGAGAGAGAGAGCGCAACTTTCTCCTCACGTCTGTGAATGCAACACTCAGGACAGTTCGCTCAGCGCGTGCACAGTCACTGAGCAGCGGAGCAAAATTGCACTGAATATGGATGTGATTGCATAAAGCATCAGGAAGCATCAGGTTCATTAAAACTGAACTAAACATCTAAAGCATCATATCAGCCTACAAAAGCACAATATGGGGCTGCAGGGATCACTTAGTGAAATTCATGCTCTTTGCCCAAATAAATTCTGGTATAATTGATTAAACGTCACTCTGCTGCCGACAATTTATCCCAAACATAGCACTCTCAGTTGGATTGATTTCCTAACTCCAGGCAACTACTGGTTACCTTTCACTCTTATGAAAATGAATTGAAGTTTAAACAGTAAAGCTGGCATTACTCTACTACTACTGCTACATTTCTGAAGTCTCATGAAAATGCCACTTTTAGCCTTTCCTACTTTGTCAGCTCCCAAGCTCTCATTTTTTTTAAAGGCACAGTAACATGGACCTGATGGGTCTGTGGATGTACATGAGGTCATAATACATAAGGTCATACACACACACATATCTACACACACACACACACACACACAAACACACACATCACACACACACATATATACACACATAAGGGATATGTATTGATGTATTGTAGTATTTATTGATGCCTACTCCTCCCTCCCAATGTTTGTTTTAGTCTTTTTGTTGTAGTTTTTTGTGCCTGTATTGTTTGTATTGTATGTAATGATGAAGAAAGGGAACATTTTTAAAAGCCTCAGTCACAGCTGGAAACTGTAGTTTTAAGCAAACTTTACTCAAACAGGAGGAAATAATGCATTTGTTGTGGGCTACCTTCAACTATAAATGAATATAACGTTGGTGCTTCAGTCAGAAACAAAAGCGGATGCCAGCTTTATTCATTCATAGCTAGCTACAGCAAATACTCACATAAAATGACTAGTATGTGTCAGATTTCTGCTATGCAGGTTGTTGTAAGTTGACTTAATTAACAACAATTGGATTTTTTTATTTTTTTCATTCAATGTGAAAAACATTTAGTTAACTGTTCCTAACAACTGCTGCTGGATGCACTCCAAATCCTGACTGTCACAGTGCCAGTATGAGTCGGGTGGGTGTGGTTTCCACTTTCATTTGGAACACAAACATGCTGACTTGAATCGAGGACACTGGGCAGTGTGTAAACACAATACCATGTGTACCATCACACATTAATAAAGACATATTTCACATCGCTTATACTGGATGTTTTATAGTAGTGGATGTTCTATAGTGTAATATATCGTTCCTGCTGTTTCAAATGCTGCCTACACTCTATTTAAGGGGGATTTCTGCTTAAGGTGACAATAGCAAATCAATGTTGGCTAGGAGTAGCTTGGATTCAGTTAAAATAAACGACAGTCCTCATCTTCATCATAATGAAGGAAGACTCAGCGTGACAGTCATGTGCATCTGTATGTTTAGATCATTTTGGAACAGAGGAATAAGATGTGTCAGGCTTGGTTAAATATGAATATTATCATTGTTCAGTTTCAAATGAGGAGCGCTGTAAAAACATTCCCTAGTGATGTAATGAAGGTCACTCTGAGAGAGCTGTACAGCTGCCAAGGCCAATTTGAGGTAGAGAACATTGTTGAATGCAAGCTGAGTGTTCTGAATACGACTAAATGTTCTCTGGGATGGATCAGCTATCTGCAGCAAGTCTCAAGTCTCACAACGTTCTGCAATGAACTGAAACCAAGGATTCTGGGATCAGTCTGAAACTTTGTTCACGGTAAACTTTGGGAAATGGTTGCAGTAATGTAAAGTGTGCTTAATGAGCTCATACTAGCAGAATCACTACAGTCCTTTGAAAGTAGGTTAGTCTCAGCTGTACTGTACAGTGCAATCGTATCATTTCATGAGCTCATTTCGGTTTTGTGAGCCATTCTTGGGTTTGAAACTCTGCTAATGAAACTGAACTGAAATCTGCAGTACCCTGACTGTTTAAGTGTTACAGCAATAGAAAAAAAATAAAAACAAAGAATCATGATCATGACCGTGGAGGTTCTGGGTGGTCGACCACCAAAGCAGCTTAAGGCAGACAACTCTAAGTCCCCAAATTCTTTGACCTGTAACCCAAATATGACAAAAGCAGTGGGAGCAACCCTGAGGGATACAAATACAAAACGCTCCACTGACCCAGGAAACACAACGGTGTGTTGTGTGGTGCTTTAGCTGGAGGGCAAACCACAGAGTCACTGGCTCTGTAACTATATTGATGCATTTAAACTGCAGTAAAGCATCCACCCTGCTTTACACAGCCTCCGGTGCCAGGAATGGAGGCTGATATTAAATCGGGTAAAAACGACACATTGAAAATAATTGAAGGAGAGCTATTGTTTATTACAACTTGTGTTTTATTGTTTTAGCTTTGGATATATCAGATAAAATAACACTGTGCTCACCAGTCTGCTTTGCGTCACTGCATTCTCACCAGAATGCGATGACGTAACTAAAATAGGTCCGTCGGGGGAAGAAACATGGGCGTCTACCATCAAGTACTGCATAAGATTCTCAAAGAACGAGGCTTCAGTATCAGATTATGATGTAAACACTTGCAACATCTGTCAGCAGCCAGTACTGCACAACAAAACCATTATACAGGTCTTATTCAAAGGTGACTGTTGATTAACCTTTCTGTATGTCTGTTAGAAGTTCCTGTTTGAACAGATAACAATCATTGGGCTGGCTTTGATAGTGAAGAAAAGACTTCAAATAACTAAGCAGAGTTTATGTGCAATGGACACTGAACAGGAAGGGATGCAAGTGTTTATCTGCACAAATTTGAGTGTTTCACATCATTTTCAAAGCACTGCATAATATACTTCATACACAGCTTATTCAAATATATCATATATATCATATCTGCATAAACTGTCAATTGAAGTTATTAATGTGTTGTTCAATAGTTAATAGTCTCTATTAACTGTTTATATGCATGTACAAATGAAAAAGCAGTTTAAAACGGCTTATGAGTGTATCCAGGTCTAATAAAGATTTATCATTATAACATATCAACTGTATTATACTAGCAAGTATTTATAAAACAGTAATGGATGCTTCAAGGAATTATAGTTGTTAACATTCTGACTGCATTGTCCTAATTTCTAACCTGTGTTTGCATCTCTTAATTCTAGTATTGGTTCACAAGTGTAAAGGATTTGGTATTTTTCTATTGCTGTTTACATTCTTGTATTGTTATATTGTGTGTATATTGTGTGTATTCTGTATCAGTATCTATCTAACACATTAATAAGAAGTCATGTCTACATGAAACTAGATTCTACAGTGTTTTAATGTGTAATAACAGCAGATAAATAGGTGTGATTAAAATAAAATGTCCCTTAAAAAAGAGAAATTTGGGACAAATTGATTGATTTTGCCGACGATGTAATTGATAAATTAATGAGCTAAAAGACATCCACTCAGAGGCTGTTTACAGTTGTTGGATGCAATGAAAGGCCTGTCAGTGGGCCAGAAATGTACTTTAGCACAGTAACAACTAAGGATTTTGTGTTTGAAGATGTGTAAATAAGATGGGTTTGGAGTTATGGGTACTTCAGCAAAAATTGACGGATCTAAAATGTACAAATTCTCCGTTTTTTGGGGGGGATGATGCAACCTTCAGGCTACACCGCTATTTCATTCACTGTGTATCTCCCAACACATCACGCTGCTGACTTATCGGACTGACGACTCTATTAAGGTTGAGAGCCGTGAAAGAGCCTGACTGTTGTACAAATAAGCAAACGCACTCACACACACACACACACACACACACACACACACACACACACACACACACACACACACACACACTACTGAAACACTTACAGATGCAGCAGCAGGCTCTCATATTATGGATGGCACTTCAATCTAAATACAAGCTAATGAAAGAACCACCCTGCCATTGAGGATATTATTGACATATAATCCCAGCCTCTGGGAGAGGGAAGCTGTCATCCACCATCCACATGCCAATCTAAATGGCCTGAAATTTTAATATGACATATATGGGAATTAGATTTATAGCATATCAGCAGAAATTCAGCCGATTGACAGATAAGAGTTGTGTGGTGCAGAAAGAAGCCTGTGCTGGTATTTGTCCCTGTGGCGCTGCATTCTGCATCGATTTTCCTGGAGGATTATTATTCCAGCTTCTTTAGTGACTGGAGGCAGGATATGGGCTAGAGTCTACCTTCCCCTCAGCAAGATCATTCTAATTCATAACCCCTTCCAAATGAGTTATTGACTTGGAGAGGCTTCTCTGCCATTCTCAATCACAGGCTTTTACTTACAATATATACAGCTCTGGTTTCCAAACACCTGTCTCCCAGGCAGCGAGAAGAAGGATGGAGACATCTGGAAGACCCGCACAGGAAATAGAGCGATATCAAGTGATGAAACGTCCCCTCCGGCAGCCTTATTGGAGATCCATAGGTTTTGAATTTTGCACAGCTTGTTGTGCAAATTCTATAGGCATGTTTAACATTGTTTGCTTCTTTTCACTGGAAATAATGTGAAATTCACCTTCAGGTCAGCACTTAGCACTGCTTAACCAGCCATTTATATAGATTTAAGGAGCTGTCAGACATTTTTGAATTACGCAGTAAAGGGAGATTTGAGAAGTTTCTACTGACTTTTTGATTTAGTTTCACATGTTTTCGCCCTGACCTTGTTATGCAAAGTATTGAATGCAGTTATTCTTAATTTGAAGTTTGACCACTTTTAGTTCATTGTTCTTGTTCTCTTACACATGTGGACACAATTATTGACTTTAAATCTCTGCAACCTTTCAGGCCTACTTTGGATTCAAAATTTTAAAAAGTTAAAGTTAAGGATCACTCAGTCTTGTCTCACAAAGCTCAACCTTTGCATACACTCGTCATTCAGCGTCTGTCATTCATTGAAATGTTTAAAAGCAACTGAGTTCACATTATTCAGAGTGACTTTCAAGTGACTTGTGTTCTTATGAATAAGGACTGTCCTGTCTTTCAGAGTCAGAGACAGCATTATTGTGATTATTGTGTTCTTACAGCAGCACAAAACCTTTGTCAGAGGAGTTCAGAGCATATGATATGTCTGACTTTGATTCTGGAGACCACAATTCTCATCCCGTCTCCTACCAACTGTCAACACTGCTTACCTTTAACCATGACAACAATCTTCTCTTAGCTTTAACCATGATGTTTTTTTGTAGCCTAAACGTACCAGTCCTTTACCACAGATGAAACATTAGTGTAAAGGTGAGGCTTGAAACAAACACTCACCATACCATCACAGTGTACCATTGCAGGTCATGAATAAGGCCATGTTCAGACCATACCAAGCCCCAGCTATGTGTCACTACCATGCAGGATTCTGTGGAGGTGTAGTCTAGTGATGTATCTAATTGTAGCACAAGTAGAAATCTTAACCAGAAATTCCAACTTGCAGCCCAAAACAGCGCCAAGCAAGTATACAGCAATATACATCCCTGTCCTCCCTCATGGCAGAGTTGTAGAGCTCTGGAAAAGGATGACTGCTGTGGTTTTGTTGCTGAGCCTTATGCAGTCCCCACCACTGCAATGTAAATGCACTGCCCCCATTCAAACCAATGAGAGGGCTGCGGTTTTTCACGCATAGCCAGATTTGGTGTGAACACAGCCTGAGCCCTGATGGAACCACACTGAATACAGGAACGATCATTTTAATGCCCCTAGAGACCCTCACAGCTCTGCTCATGTGTAAATGAAGGGCAGTCATACGAATTAGTATCAGAATTTTACAGAAGTCACTGTGAATTAGGAAAAACAGTGGGACACTGGAAAAATGATATAGCCTACTGTATATGAGCCTTGGCCCTCAAGTGCATCAGAGTCATCATGGCAACAGGATGCAGCTCTTAGCGGACAGTGAGTGATGTGTAGGACGAACCACAAGGATACAACAGTCAGAGAGCAGAGGACAGCGTGTCATGAGAAGTCCTGGCTCGTATTACTGACACAGTGATACAGGGAATGGATCTGGTCACTTATGTCCTCAGTGTGTTGCAGTACAGCAGGAACAGAGCGTCTCCATCACGGTAAGTCACCTCCAGCTCAGCCACAGTCAGCATCTAAGACTAATTACATCCACATACATGCCTTATGTGACAAAACCAACGGCAAGCAAAAGACTTTCCGTTTCAAGCCGAGGGAAGGATGCAGAGAATCGGCTTTTAGAATAATCATTTCATGTGGCGCATTAAATGTCTTCACGCGTGGCAATATCATGAGCCTGAGAGGAACATGGCATCCTGCCCTCTCAGCCAGGAGAGACAGAGCATCTAAAGCCAAGCCATATCAGAAAAACACACACTGTGCACGGGGGCTTAACGCCTCACCACCGCTCACCAGCTTCCCGCTCTCTTTGTTCCCAAAAAAATGTGAAATGATATATATATATTTTATCCATGTAACTGATTTGGCCAGCCTGAGATAGTTTCAAATTTCTATAAACTAGCTATGAGTGAAATATGAATATTTTAAGCAGCTTAGCACTGATTTAAATATATTTACCAGCATAGCGTTGGCTGTGGGCCAAGACACAGTGTAATGCTCACAAAGCCACCTCTGCTAAAGAAAGCTGATAATTCAGACTGGCAGTGCTAAGGCAAATAAAGTCATTTAAGTAAAATATTTCATTTTTTCATGCTAAAACCTGCAAGGAGAATAGCACAGATATGGGTAGACACAGAGAAAATGTGTTACAGAGGGAAATTAGGCAACAAGAACAACTACCAGACCTAGGCATCCTTTATCAGAGGACAGTTTAAATCTGAGTGTTTTGTAGTTTACGCCAATGTTTACATGTGTATAATAATGTGATGACTTGAATACTTGCATTCTAGTGATATCCCTGGGATGCTGGATATGGTAATTGCACGTACTCACTTACAAACTGACAGACCTATATCTAATGTCATGCTGCTGTATAGATTCATCCTTGTTGGCAGATGTAAACAAGCCAAGATTACTGTGGTCGTATCTCACTTTGAAACCTGTGCATTTAATGCTGTAGCTGTAATGTATGTAAAGGATTTCACTTTTTAAGCACCTATGCACAGCACAGATCTGTTACATCAATCATCACAATGGCTTTGAATTCAATTATATATGTTTCTATTATGTAAAATTGTGTTTGTGGACTACTGTATTTCATCAGATTACAAGTCAAGAAATGGTTGATTGCAATTTTGGTGATAGATAAATCATAAGCTAAGATTTTTTTTAACAAATTTTGGCATAAGCAGAATTACTAACATTTTAACTCAAATTCTAGGGTGTAAGCATTCTCCCAAAGTCTATGTCAACAATTTTGGGCCCCATGAAAAGGTATCTCATTGGTCCCCATGCATTGAAAAAGTTTCTTTTGATCAGGACTGACCCAAGCAGGTTTCAGGCCACAAACCCCAAATGTTTCCTAATTCATGGTCAATTCACAAGCATGGTGGGCGTGGTTTGGTTAGTCAGCTATAGGAGGGAGAGGCTGGGCAGAGCTAGCTCAACAGGAGCAGTGCCAGGTGAGTTGATTAGCTCAGTTTGGGTGAGTTGACTAATCAATCTCTCTTTGTGTCTGCAGTAGTGGCTGGACTGGGGCAAGCTGCACACGGAAAGCTGAAGACAAGTACTCAAAGTTTAAGTTTGGTTTTTGTGTTTTAAGTTAGTGTCATCGGTGGAGACGTGCATGCTACAATATAACAGTACAGTAACACAACTCCATACACTGATACTGTAAGTGTATGAAGACTGTGTCAGTTAAAAGATCCAGAAAATGTAATTATAGCAAGTGGACCTTGCAAGTGGACCTGTGGAATTGGCAAACTACAATTCCAATTGTGATTTGGCACTATATAAATAAAGCTTGACTGATGGATTGATTGGTTGATGGTCAAGAATGTTCTTTTGTGCTTAACTGATTAAAGCACAAAAGATGGTTTGTTGGTTGGTTGGTTGGTTAAACATGTGATCACCTGTAAATCTAACATTACTACAAGCCCTATTTGGATTTTCTGCTGCTGAAGTTCAACTTTATGCAGTTCCTGTGAGGCTGTAAGGTTTGTCTGTCCTTCTATTGATGGGACTGTTGCCAACAACACAGCTCTTCTTCAACTTATTCCAAACAGACATTAGATGTTTATAACAGTGTAAAACTAGAGGTTTATAACAGGGTTGAATCACTGTTAACAGTGACAAGAGAGGGCTAAATGTAATCTTTATTTTACTTATCACATATGGCTGGCAGGAAACAAGCAATAAGGACCCTCAACCTTATAAACATGAGCACTGCACTCTACATCTGTTTAAATAAGGCCAGTAAAGCTGTACTCCTTGGTAGGAAATCATCATAAACTGGAAGAACAAGTGAAGGGGAAGTGATGCCATGGTAGAATGCGTGCTCTGCTGCCAAGGGCACAAAAAGAGTCACTGACACATCATATGCTTGAGTTACCCTCAATGAAGGATGATACAATGAGTGTTGCCATTCTCTGAAACTGCTGAACTTATTTCCGTCTCAGCAAACATGCCTACTGGCTGAAAGCAGGTTCGCAAAGACTGTATAGCAGAAGGAATATACAGTGCACTTACTCTGTCTGTCTTTCACAGGCATTAGCATTAATGTAATTCCTGGTCTGTTTAGGGAACTGGTTAAACCACTGGTCAACTTCTATGCCCAACACTTGGTCTTGAGCGTGATATCTCAGTAACTACTGGTCAGATTGCTGTAAAATCCAGTGTGCCCACTAATGGTCCCTAAAGGATGCCTCCAAATGAATTTTTGCCAAGTGACACCATCAAGCAAAAGTTTCTGCTTGACCAACAACTTCTATAACAAGTTATTCTGAGTACTAGAAAGCCAGTCTGCCAGACCTCGCTGCCTGTCAATACAGATTTTTACTGTGTTCATGTCATTGTTGATGATTTGGGATCTTCTGACCTTTTCTCTGGTGCTTCCCAGACCAGAATATTATCTTCTACACAAGAAATATCAAACTCTAATGAAAAATCTAATGGTCATGAACTACATCCTTTACATTTAGGCTCCCCAGAGATTGAATCCTTTCCATTTCAGACAATCCATGAGTTGCAGTCGTAGCAGATCGTCAACTGTGCACACAAGATATCGCAGAGAAAAACAGAAATTTACAGTAGGCTGTCAAGGAGATAAATCTATATCATAAGAGCCCAAAATTACACAGCAAAATGTGTTTTTGGTCCATGCATTCCAGAAAGACAGCTTTTTCTGATTTGACGCCCCTGTCAGCAGTAATCAGCAGGGCAACATCATTGTTTGTACCTTCCAAAACTGTTACAAAGTACTGTTGAAAACTAAAAATGTTCCATGATGTCGTGGTTGCAATAGTAACTATGTGGTTAGGAGTTGATCATGTTCATAGTTTAAAAGTCTGATGTTTTACTAACGCATTTTTATTGACCCTCTTCCCTACATGGATTTTGTTGCACTATAATAACCATCTGATTTTCTTCTTTTGCTTGTGTAATAATTACGACTGCTAGATGGCTTCAGTCACATAAATATGTTGTTTTGGGGAACTCGCATAAACAACTTATCCTGTCATTCTTTTACAGGATAAGTTCTTTCTTGGTAGCTAAGAACAGCGCTTTCATGATACCTAATATAATGAATATTGCAGCCTCTGGGGTTATATAGAGCCTTCAGTTTATTACAGCTTTATTGTCATAGCTCTGGCTATCACTTATGATAACATTTTATTCACCAAAGTAATTGCAATGATTTGGGAGCATAGAAACACCATTAAAAGTAGGTCCAATAGGTCAAGAAACACAGACAGCTTGGAAACAAGCCCCCAGGTTAGTCATACTCATTTGTAGGAGAAAATAAGACAAATGCTGCCACTATTACACAACTGGTCATTTGTAAATATATAACACAAGTTTATAGAACAACTTTCTGCTGCAACTCTGAATTCTGTACTGGATGTATTTCTGCACAGTGAGGGATTATTCATTATATTTCATGTGCACTCACTTTCAGTTTCATTTCTAAATAAAGTGTCATTGTGTTCCAGGACAAGGTATGGTGTACACTGATACAATGCAGCTGATAGAACTGAAGGCCAAAGTAATGATCACAAAACCCAAAGTGTAATAAACCATCATCATAGAAGTCTGGCTGTTTTAACATCCATCTATTTTCTATTAAAAAACAATATGTTAAAAAGCCCTCCAGGATTTTTTTTAAATGTCAGGCAAAGAAGACACTGTTCTTTGTTCTACTTTAGCCTGTGGTCTTCTCCAACACATCTTTCGATCTCAAGGTGTGCAAAAATTCTTCTCTTTGACAATCATCTATTGTAACAAGCAGTGGTGCTTTTCCATTATGCTTGGCAGTAACAGTCACACACATTCATATCAGAGGAACTGTTATCTATGTGGACTGAGGAATTCTTCGAGAGAGAGAGAGACTGAGCCTTGCCCAAGGGCAGCCCTGTAATGTTTGAAGAATGCACAGTCTTACTGATCTCTGTATCCATGTTTTTCCAGATGGCAGTGTTCCACTCATGCCACTGCCATCAGTGTCTTATATGAAGCAGATCTGAGCAGCAGTGCATATCATCCTGTCCTCTCACTCGCATGATAAACCCATGTGTGTGTTTTTTTTGTCTTTGCTAGAGTCGCTGCATTTTGTTTATTCAGAGGAATCCTTGGAGCCACTGCTACTGGGTGTTGGTTTTACAGCATGTTTATCACCCTGCAATAACTACAGCGTGACATCTAAAAGATATCGCCTGAATGCTTTGGCAACACATAAATGTTTGCTGTTATCTCTGTCCTCATCTCAATGTCAGAAAGCAGCCTGGGCCTGAGCCTTAGCCTGACATCACCAGCTCTTAATTGAGTTGCATTGGAATGTATTCACATGTTTCACAACACATTGGTATATATCATTTTTGAGTGAAAGACCTCTCTTGCAGTGCACTTAGTGGGGTAAGAAGTGCTGATGGTAGAGTGTATAAACTACATTTACACTGCAGAGAGGCATAATGAACACAAAGGCACCTGAAGGGGAACAGCAGTGAATTTCAGTCTAAATATATAAAAGCCCTGTGCTCAGCATTATTGGTTTTGTATAAGTGCACATTCTCTCATATGCGGTAAAAGGGAAAGCAGATTGTGTCTCGTATCTGTCACGTTACAATGAGAAGAGACTGTAAAAATGAAAAGAGTGCTCATGGATCATTTTCAGGTGCAGTTTGGACTTTGAAGTTAAAATGGGGGGAAAAAACCTAATTTGATTGTAAAAAGTAAAAGTCTCCCATTAATCTGCAGCAGCTCAAGGCTTTTTATGCCTTTAAGATATTACAGAGTGGAGATTTTGTTATCTGCTTTTTTTCCATTAGATGGACAAGGATGATTACAATAATGTTATAACCATGAACGTTATTCCTTGATAAAATGATTTGTTGTGTCCTTGGCTTAAACTAATAACTGGAGCCTCAAATATCTGTTCCCCATTCAAAACAGAAAGTGCAGAAAATTGATTTTGTCTTTTAAAAAGGTATCTTCCTTTAAAAAAATCATTTAAAAATCCTCCTTTAACACGGTTCCATCGAATCAGATTAGTTTCCTCTGATTGAGGTCAAATGTAGTTCAACCAGCATGCTTTTAATTGAAATGATAGCTTCCTTTGCTAGTGGTGCATCACCTTGACTTCTAACACTTCTTCTAATTCAGCTTTCAAATTCGAGTAGGGAAGACGGAGAGCGGGTAAACAAATCACCGGAAAATCATCCATTTGAGCGTGAGGATTTGACTGTGTTCCTGTATCGAGTGTTTACTGAATGGGGCATCACGTTCAGGCACGGTGCTGGAGTAGATGGAATATGATTGGGGATTGTAAAGATTATGAAAAAAAAGACAATGAGAGGAACTTTTGAATGTGACAGATCACACAAATGCTGTACAGATCATTGTGCTGCTGCTGAGGATGATCTCTCCTTCCTCAGCATCCATCTGTTCTGCACTTTGCTCATTTGCTTTATTCAGTATGGTTTCAGGTGTTAAGTATGGAGCTGGAATTAGGACATAGTGTTTTTGCTTGTTTAGCATTAAGACTGAAAGTAAAAGTGTGGGGGCGTTGGGGGAGTACATGCACCTACACTACTAAACCTCTATCTCATGTGTGTAGCCCATACACTAATATAAACATGGTAATGTGTGCTTTTAGGTTAGAAACATGCTGTAACTATGTCTTATTGAACTCAAGTCAGGTGCAGTAACTGTGAGGACCTTCACAAAGTGCTCTTGTTGCAGTGAGGTTACCAGGTTTGGTACCATTGTTCCTGAACAGAGAGCAAAACCAAAACATGTGTCCACCAACATGATCTACTGTAGCAACCAAAACTAAAGACACAATCTATATTTTAATCCTACTCCTGAAGCAATTTACACAACTTATTCATGAACAACTCAAACAAGATCCATCATGTTTTGAATTTCTTATTATATTTTTGAACTTTGGACAGAGTCAGGCTAACTGTTTCCCCTGATTGCTGATGTGCTTTATGCTAATCAAGGTTAACCACATCTTGACTCCAGCTACTAACAAGACATAAGATTGATATCAAATGTTTCAGCTCACTCAATAAAGAAAAGCAAATGAACAGATCACAGCTTAATATAGCCTCCTGCTTTCCTTAACCACTCAAACAAATCAGTGTCGAACATTATGATGCTTTATGGTATGACAGCACTGTGGTTAAGGTCTGGTTAGGCACCGTGGCTCAGTGGTTAGCACTGTTGGTGTAAGGCTTCTATGTGTGGAGTTTGCCTGTTCTTCCTGTGCTTGCATGAGTTTCCTCCCATTATCGAAAAATCAAGTGTGATATGTTAATTCTCCTGTCAGTGCCTGTAACAAAGGTACTGACATAGATCTGGAGTTGGTCCCCAGGTGATGCACAATGTCTGCCCACTGCTCCTATACTTAGGATGGATTAAATGCAGAGACTGAATTTCACTGTACAACTGTATGTGTGACAAATAAAGTACCTTTTCCACTTGGTTAGGCTTAGAGACAGATTAAGGTTTGGGTTAAAATGATCACTCAAAATGTTACTTCCTTAAATTTAGGCAACCTTTGTTGTCATGGCAGCAGTTAACACAAATTTCTTTCTATGGAAAGAAGTGGGAAGTAAACAGGGTTCTCCTGCAGCAACGTACAGTACTACCTATTCCCACCCAACCTGTCTCCTCCTAATAAAGCTAAATCATCTTATGAAGTAACTATAGGTCATTTTTGGTGATGGTTTGGTGGTCACTTATAGGGTCTTTCTTTTTTGGAAGGACAGGCTCCAATAAGCACATTCTCCTACATGTTCACCTCTTTCCATAGTGATACTTGCAGTGGCATTATCTGCTTCTCACATTGTGTCACACTCTCAGTGCTACAGTATGTCTCTGCTGGGTTCTGCTTTATACCCCTGAGGGCTTTTTATCACAGTCTCTGCTGAATCTTTAACATGCTGCTTGGATTCATATTATAATCATACTCAAGAGTCTTTCTGCCAATGTATATAAATACTCCAACCTCCTTTGATGTAAGCCTTTCTGACTAGACTTGCAATTCATAATCCATAACCTGCTTCATATATTCAACTTAAACTTGATTTTCCTATTCTTTTTTTCTTCTTCTTCTAACTTAACTATTGATTGCGTTTGAGATTTTATCTCTCACTTCACTAGCGAGCGTGATGTAGTTTCAGTTGACTGGAAACGTTGCTTTTCAATACACACCCACAGGGGAAACACATTCTCCAGCAGCTGTATCCCAAAAACAATTTAAACTCAGAGCAATACACACACACACACACACACACACACACACACACACACACACACACACACACACACACACACACACACACACTGCACTGGGACCTGCATGCTTACGTCCCGATTCCATTTATCCACTGACTGAAAAGTGCATATTTTCAGTATTAGATAACTACTGTGGGCAAGTCGGCTGTTCATTGCTCAAGTGATGCTACGTTCTTGTCATATTGGATTTTTTTTTGTAAACAAGGTCTGCCAACTGGGGAAAGCTGTTCATGTCATCTTCTCTCCTAGAAATACAAGTGGAATGTGATGCAGTTTTTTCTCAGGCAGCGTTACCTCCCATGTGGCGTCACAAAATGAAGAAGTGTGACAAACAGAGTGGGCAATCCAGCAAAGTTGGCAGCACAAATATTAAACATGGAAATGATTATTGTTTCTTATATTGTGCCGCTGCTGGAGATTGTTTTTTTTGCTGTGTGAGCATATATTACCATTCATTGCTACAGACAGAAGGAAATGGTGCAGTTTTAAACATGATGAGCAAAACAGGAAAATCATGAGTGTTAAAAGTCAGTAAAATGTACATCATTAAATATTAAACTTCTGCAAGTTAGAGTAAAGTTCATTCACTTTTTTTATAGAAATAGAACACCTTAGGTAGAGATAATCCATACTGATGTCAAGATGCTACTGAACTGTGCAGAAGTTTGTAGTTTTGTTGGAATATTCTAACACTTAAATGTTGAAATCTGACCTTATGATGTTGTAACTCTCAGGCTGAGCTGTTGGTTGTAAACAGAAGTTGTGGGGTTTTATAGTTTAAACAAGTCAAACATTACAACTACTATCAGTCAAATCAGTGTATGGTGTCTGTATGTTAGTTGTATATAACTAACAGTACATTTCAGGTGTGAGGTGTTATATTACTGGTGAAAATGTTCCCAAAAACAGAAGGATGGAAGACATACATACATAATGTAATATGTTATATAATATGATCAAAACCAATGAGATGTACCAATGAGACTGGGTTTTTGAGGCTGATATTTTTCTACATAAACACAGTTAAGACAACATTTTAGATAGTGATCCTTCAGTTTAGTACTGTAAAGAACTTTGACCATGAGATGTAATGAGCACAACATTTGACACTGTAAAAATACATTTGGTGGACAAATTCAGAGACGCTGTTTCTACATGACCTCAAATGTGTCTTTGGTATTCATGCAGTTTCTTATTATTTAATACCTGACATCTACAGTATGACAGTGTTGATATAAGCCACATATCTAGCTCTACTGAGAATGGTAAGTAATGAAATCTTAGTCAAGTCTTTGGCACTGATTGTGTCTTTTTAATGTTCTGTAAATGAATTAACTGATCAAATGAAATAGAAAAATACCAAAAAAATCTGTGTTGTATGATACAATTCCTGTTATTTCTGTTTTGGGGAAGTTATATAAGCCAATTGATGCTACAGTTTTTTTCTCTACACTGTGCATGATGATTGTCTGAAAAATATGCCCTTACCAATGCAAACCCTCAGTGACTCAACAATGAGGCTATAAAACCATCACTAAACAACACTGCATACACACACACACACACACACACACACACACACACACACACACACACACACACACACACACACACACGGTCATGTGAATTAAAGATGCATCATACACTCCGTCCAGAAGATAATCTACTCCACACAGACACAGAGAGCGGCAAGAATAAGCACATATCAGCCAGTCACATGCTGTATTCAGTATCACAGAAAGGAGGTTGGTTTGGTCTTGTGCAGTGTTTTGTTTTGGCTCTGAGCTGAAGGTCAGAAGTCAGGCTTCTGACAAATGTACAGATGGGTCCAGAGTGAATAGACTGTTCAGACTGAGCCTGGAAAGAAAAGGCTTTTCTTCCCTTCTGTTCATCCAGCTCCACCCTCAGGATCCCTATCAGACATGTGGGCAGACTACTACTGTGTAAATAAGGTTTAATAAGGGCTGCATCATAAAATAATGTGTTTTTACTGTATCATGTTGTTTCTGAAACCCCTCTCCCTTTGCTCTCAGGCTTCGTTTCTGTACTAAGGAGTAGATGAACATGTTTGAAGTGATTTTCCATCAGACTTTCTGTTCTTCTATAATCTGCCACAGCTCCGTTTGTGCCTCTGTGAGCAAAGCAGCACCTTGGCCTCACAGTCCTGCCCAGCAGTGGACATTAATAGCCTCTGGGTTCTATCATTTATAAGTCTTACTTTGTTAGTCTGAGATATGGACTTTTTTTTTACTTGCCTTTGAAGAGTAAATTAGAATAACTGCATTGTGTTATCATACTGCACTGACGACAAGCTTTTTCACACAAATGCAAGTGTCAGAAAAGTCAGAGCATCAATTATCTTTATGCTTAGAACAATATATTAATGTTTTGTTTTGTTTTTCTTTTCCTGACAAGCAGTCTCCTATTGAGTGAATAATCAACACAAACACAGATATAACATGGCATTGTCATGGCACTATAAAGCCATTCAGGGTAGGTGGATGGTTGGATGGTTGAGTATACAACCACCTAACTTTGACAGCAGAGACTGATGTTCATGTCTGAGCTTTGGTACTAAATAGTAGCCTAAACAAAACCAAACCCAAAAAGAATATGCAGATTTTTTTGGAGTTTTCAGCACTGATCCAGAATGACATTTTGTAGAATGTATTTTGCTTGTAATGTGATAGATAATATTCATGTAAAATAAAGATTGTTTTCAATGAATTAGAGCTCAGCTATATTATTCTGAAAATACCCACTGATATAAGAACACACATCTCTTCCTATCTAGCTACATGTTGCTCTGTTAGAAACCAATAGTGAAGTGCAATGTTATATGTCATCCACATTTGATTGGCTGAACTTTTGTAAATGCCTCTGACACATTATGAGCAAACATTTGAAACTATTTTACAGAGACAGAAAAGACGTACTGATGTAACAAAAAAATAAGTTTAAAAAAAAATTACATATTGTGACATATATGTGGTGTATAATAAATAATAAGCAATTAACATAGAGACACAGGATTAATCAGTCATTTTCATGTCACTGGGTCTTAACATTTTGAGTTTTACAAGCAGTATCTTTATTGGTCAATGGTAAATAGACTCTACTTATATAGCACTGTTCTAGTCTTTTTGACCACTCAAAGCACTTTTACACTACATGTCACATTCACCCATTCGCACACATTCATACACTGATGACAGGAGCTACCACACAGAGTACCAACCTGCTCATCAGGAGGAGACTAACATTCACTCAGGAGCTATTTGGGGTTAAGTATCTTGCCCAAGGAACACATCGACATCAATCAAACCGTTGATCTTCTGATTAGTGGTGTACTGTACCTCATGAGCCTTTATTTGTGGTAAATATGCTGAAATCTTTAGAAAATCTGCAGAGGGGTCATTGGACCCTGAGCATAACCAAACCTTAACCATAAAGGCAGCAAATATCTTTTTTCTTGTCTTTTTCTCTGTACACTGACAACTGAGTTATTCTTTGTTATTCTGGTACTGAGGTGTTCTTTGCTGTTCCCTGTTGTCTTGTTTGTCTTGTTTGGTGTTGGGCAGGTAGTGTATGGTGAGGTTTCAGAGCTTTTTCATTGAAAACAACAGCATTCCACTGCTGGAGACCAGGGTGATGAGAGCACTGAGACTGAACACAAACAGTAAAGTTATACAGTGGTAAAACCAATACTATGAACTGGAGGAGGCTAAAACATCCTATAGATGTGAGGGGAGGAATTTATGAGTTTGCTCTATATTTTTTGTTGACTCTTTAGTTTTTGCTACCCAATCATTTATGAGACACTATTTTCAACTCTGGATTAATACATATTTAGTCACTGTTAACTATAAAAGTGTTTAACCAAATTAAATTTGATCCATTTTGAAATTTGAAAGCAATTAAAAACCACATAAATTACATTATTTAAGGCTGAAATGTAATGATGTTTCCTTTAGTGGTCTAAAATGTCTAACAAGTTTTAATATTTTTAAAATGTCTTATGTTTGTGCAGCTGGTACACATTTTGCACATGTAGAGTGTGATGTCATGAAGCCTAATATTCAAATGTTGTTGCATCCTTCACTTTCAATTAATTAACAGAAATAATTATGGCTATGATTTTAGATAATGTGAGATTATAATATAGTGTGATTGTGAATGTATTTTCACTATAATAGTGTCAAATCTACATATAATACATTGGTGGTTCAGAATTAGGCACTAATTATAAACAATACTTAATATGAACAGTATGTAAGGGTTATACATGTTCATTAAAATCAGCTCTATCCCCAAAAAATCCCCCAAAAAAGAAAAAAGATGATGAGGTAAATTAGCGTGTTCATTGAAGAATACTGTGACTGTCACCTCTCATTTCATACCTAATGATCTCCACTGCACCATGATCTGCTTAGCCACACATTGTTTCTAAGCAGCTCACATTCTCCACAAATCACCTTGTTTACAAGTCATCAGTGGGGGGGGCAGATGCAGCCGTCGGAGCGGCCGGGAAGATAATGTCAACTTTTCTGTTCAGTTATTGACAGGCCAGCTTCTCAGACAGAAGCCGAGAGTTTTTCTAGCCTTGACCTGCAACCTTTAGCTCGTCTGGCCCATTAGATGATGACCTTCATACTAATACTGACGGCAGCAGCCAACACCAACGCACTTCATTCATTCTGCTCTACAGAGATCACAGAGACATGGAGTGCATATATATATATATGTATTTATAGGTAGACAAATGCTGCTTCAGATTGGTTCTTGAATGTGAGAAACCTTGTGGGTCTCCATGACTCCGAGGCTTTGATGAAACACTTTGTAGATAATGCGTGACTTTCCATGCTGTTAAAAGTTGGACCACTTCCCTGACCTCGAATTTTTTTTTTTTTTTTTTTGTTAACGCTGCTTTTCTAAACAGCTCAACAGTCTTTCCATCAGAGGCTGAGGCTCATGCCATGAATGTGTAACATACATTCTGCTGTCTTCCTGAGAAGTGACCCTGCATACGCCTTCTCCTCCACACAAGTAATCCCATTTCCTGACCTCACCTGTCTGCAGTACAGCTCCTCTAAAAACTGCAGAGCCTTTCAGAAGACCCAGCAGACTAGAGTCATATAAACACAGAGCCGGCAGGTCACATGTTGCTGCGGTTCAGTACGGCTGATCTGTATGCAGCTTTATTTTCAATAGGCCTGGACATGATTCAGCTGTAGTTTCTATCATCTGTGAATCTCAGCGTCGGTCTTCAACACACTTACAGTATACATAAGCAAAGAAAATCCCAGCCAATCACATCATCTGAACTCTGCTATTCTTATTCTATTTCCTTACCCTCTGCACAGCTGTTTAAAAAAACCATCTCTGGTCCAAAATACCTTTTAATAACTCTCTCTGAGAATCTGTAAAAAGCTTCTTTATCACATGGAGCTGGTCAGATTGATTAAAAACAACAGCTGTGTTATTAAGTTCTACTCTCAGCTTTTCCTGTTGTGCTTAAATTTCAAAATGGAAACAGTTTAGTTATGTGTCACATTGAATCGTAATTCTTAAAATGACTACAAGCACCTAATTTGAAGCATCGCTACAATAAATGAATGAATGGTCGAAACACATCCAGAAGCTTTATTTTGGGATTACTGCATGAATAGCATCTCTTTAAAATGGTTTCTCAAAGCAGAGAGCATCCCATTTGTTAAGTTAAAAATTCATACCGAAGTATTAATGATGAAAAAGTGTTAGACGTAGCTCAGGTAATTTAAACATACACTTCTTTCTCATTTACCATCAATCATCATCATAGTGTCATAGAATCTGTTAAAACGGTGCATATTTACCACATTAAGAGTTACAGCAGTCATGTCCAAACTATTTCGTAAAGAGTTGTGTGCCTGCAGGTTTTTGTTCCCACCATGCTCTACATCCTTCTGAGCCTCCACAATCAGGAACGCCATGGTTACGAGTGGATGAAAAACAGATCAGATCAGTTTACCCGTCAGTAAGTTGAAGTTCCACTCAGCATGTGAAAACTAGTCCATCACGTCCTCTTTAGATCTGGAGGAGCTTTGTCAAATCTAATAAAATAGCCTGAGATTTTGGAAAATATGAGTTTCTTTTACCAAGGAAGGGGGTTTAATAAAATGTGCTGTTGAATTGCACCATGGGAAGTGTAGGAAGCTTCATTTATACAATGGATAAAAAAGTCAAGCTATTCCATCAGTCTCTCACAGGTCTAATATCATCATGGAAGTTCAATACAAAATCACTGCAGTTACCCTTTCATATATATATATATACATAAATGCTGATTAGTATGATTAGTGTTCTGCTGTACCGTTCATGTCATTGTAATTAATTTAATATAATTAATGTTGTAATTACACTGAGGGTAGTTCAACCAATAAGATACTCTGAGCTCTTTACTGTCCTCACAACTAAACCCACAGTCTGTCACATTCCATGAGCGGCTGAAAGCTGACAGACACACACACACATTAAAGGCCTTACAGATGCTGAACAGAGCTGTCAATACAGAGTGGCTGCTAGCTAATAAAAGTGGCTTGGCAGAGGAAGAGAGGAGGACTAAATGTAATCAAAGACATGTTGTCCGACAGACAAATTCAGGTTGTAAGTGTCCAGCTCCAGCCGGCGCTGAGTGCTCCTGACTCTGCTGCTGCTGTCGTCAAATACAGAGCTATTTAACTGAGGTGCAATAAAGGACAGTGATGACATAATGGGATATAATGGGGTGCAGCGTGTCCCCCCCACCCCACCCCCAGCTCTACACACAGACCATCTATCAACCTACCTACCTCTCTGTCTACCTCTTTCACACTGGTGTAAATCTGATTCAGAGCTCACAGTTAGTTCCATCTGCAGGGAAATCAATCAGCTCATCAATTTGCATTGAAAATGAAAGAAATGTACATTCCTGCATTTTTTCTTTATCACTGATGATTTTTCTTCTATTCAGTTCCACTGCTGTTTTTTTCCAGTCAATAAAAATAAAAAGGGTTGGATTATTCTACAAAATGATTTGCCAGTATTCATTCATCTGTATGTGTGTGTGTGTGTGTGTGTGTGTGTGTGTGTGTGTGTGTGTGTGTGTGTGTGTGTGTGTGAGTGTGTCATTGTTGTTCTGCCTGTATTTTTTCTTCTTCAACACATAAAATAACAGATCAAATCCCTGCCTTATAAGGCAAATTAAATCAAACATTCTCTTAAATAACCTGCACAGCTGAACATATTCTTCAGTGTGTTTCCTTTTCTCTGCTGTGATTCAAGTCAGTGGTCTTAACCTCTTCAACCCATCTGACAGCTGGGTTTAGCATTAAAAGCGTAAGTCGCACACGGGCTTCATTCAAAGGAAATGAGCGTCGGCACAAAAGAGAAACGGCGAAGCCACGAAACAAATGTGGATTTAGAGTAGAATGTATTTCTGCCTGTCTGAGCATCTTATAGCTGCAATCAAGTGCTGGAAAAAGCACAGGTTATTTGGCATAGAGTGATGACTATTTGCTTTTCCTGCTGAGAGCTATATACTATAGGATTTAAAAATATCTCTTATGGCAGAGTAATAGCTATAGAATAAAAAAGACCACACACTATGTAAAAAAGCATTCAAATAAACAGCTTCAGCAAATAGCATTTGACAGTCTGTCTGGTTCTCACACACACACACACGCACATATACACATATCACTCCCACGGCCACTGCACATATTTCACTTACACACGCATGAGAGGAGGGGGGGGGGGGGGGGGTGTACATAGAGAGGTATTCATATCAACTTTAAACTTTAAAGCTTTCTTTAAATGTCAAACTTTCTAAGTAGCAACAAGTCAGAGACAGTCCAGCGTTGTCACTCACTAATCATTATCTTCATTTCTGTTTTTTGGCAGCTTTACACTTGTAGTGCACTTACAGTATGTGCCAACTCTCTGGATACACTACACTCTCATGTGACACTGCAAACTGCTGTCAAACACTCCAGCTGCAACTTCCAACTATTCCCCACGAGTGAGTGGGAAGGGAGAGAAAAGTGATTCTCCAACAGGTCGGGAATGTGAAGCAACATGATGCATGCACTGTCATTCATAACTTTTAAAAAAGAAAGTATAGCTCACCGAATCTCAAGACGTGTGGCATCCCATGAGAATATCCCACACAGTGTAATAGCAGCAGTAGAAGCCTGGCGGTGCACCTGAATCTCGCATTAAATATCAGCAGAGAGGTAATCTTCATGGTGCTTGTGTGGTGCACAGGATTTTTATTCCCTGAATCGGTATATTCCCCAGATTTGTTCTTTTCTTTTCTTTTCTTTTCTTTTCTTTTCTCTGTCACCCCTTTAACGTGAAGCAAGGCGGCTGCAACAAGATCATGGTATGATCACAACCACCGGCGGACTGGGCAACGGTTTCCCCACATCCATTTGGTCCAACAACAACAACAACAAAAAAGAGAGAGAGAAAAAGAAAAAAAAAGAAAAAAAGGAGAAAAAAAACACTGCGTGTCCAGCTCACTGCGCCAGGAAGAAGAAGCAGAAGAAGCCCTCCGACTCAGCTGATGAGGAAGATGATGGTAGAGGTGGTAGTGGTGGAGGTGGCGGGGCATCCATGTTAGGCTGGGCAGAGCTTGAAGAAATCCATCTACTGAAAGACAGAGGCACAGATTGGAGGGGGGTGAGAGAGGGAGAGCGGAGGTTTGTGGAGATCCAGCGTGACCGAGTGAGCGTGTGAGTGATGGAGTGAGGGAGTGAGGGAGTGAAAGCAGCGGTCTTCAGCAGCCTCGCCAGCCCGAGCTCCTCCTGCTGCACTGCCGTACAGCATCTGACGTCGAGCCAACACTAGTAGTGGGAGAGCTCACAGGGTTGGATCGGGCATGTTTCTCGGCTACTGCTGACCACACTTCGCCCTTTGATCTATATCGCCTGCTGAATTTGTCATGCCTCCCCCTTTCTCCCTGTCTCCCTCCCTCCTTTCCTTCCTCTCCGTCCTTCTCTTTCCCTGATGTCGTGGTCCCCCGGTCAGTCAGTCAGTCAGCCAGTCAGCCGCCACTCGCCGGTTCTCCGCTCTGATTTTTTTTTTTTTCTGTCTCGTTTCGGTTCAGTGATCGTTACTGGCAGCGGAGCGCCGCCGTATAAAAAGCCAATCTATGCATTTGAAAAGATCGCCTAGTGTTTGATCGGAGTCACTCAAGCTTGGACTTATGTGAGGACTCCGTGAAGCAAACCTGTCACTGTACACTCAACATGATGAATAGCCTCTGCTCGCCCCCCCAATTGTATTTCAGAACTCCCGCTCTGTCTTTGAAATTATTACTTCTTTATATTTATTGATATTGGACTTTTTCCTCAGGCTGTGGAGTCTGTTAGATTCGAGCCAACTCTCAACATCCAAGATTTTAATTTAATGTTTGTCGTCTTGTGAAGTGCCACATCGGCTCCTTTAGTCTATTGAATTATTGACGGTGCTTACATGGTCAGTAAGGCGAAGAAATTTAAGTGTCATATTCAATATTCCCCCCCGCCTGTATGTGCTGTGGCTATTATCATTATCACACGGTTAGGGAGAAAATTCCATGAGGATGTTTCCTAGAAGAAAGAAGCGCAGATGCTTTTTTTTATCCTGCTGTGTCTGTAAATGTTCAGACAGAGTTTACAGCCAAATTCAAGCTGGTTAATTGGATTGAATAAATCTTCTATAAACTTTCCAACTTAAACATGATCAGATATGCTACTTATTTATAAATCCATGTGGTTTAAACATTAAGATAATACAAATAAACGAAGCTGGCCTTCAGTCCGGGTCGCTGTAATGTAAAAAGTCAGCTATATGTAGATACAAATATGAAAAGAGTGAACAGAAGACAATCAGTGTTATATTGTAATATATTATAATATATTGTGAATAAATAGAACAGTCTCTAAATGAAGGAAACTGTTTAACATGTTTAACGTGTAGGCCACAGCTGATAGGTGATTTTGTTTTTCGGAGTGTTATTTGGTTGTTGTTTTTTAGCACCAATAACAACAACTATACATACATACATATATATACATATATATTTAAATGAAGTGTGCATTTCAGCATCGATGTTGTTTTAGCAGTGAGGAGTTTTCAGCACCAAGGACAGAGCCTGTGTTTTAAAGAAGTATTTGCATTGAGAAAGCTTTCAGCACCATGGACAGCGACTCCGGGGCTCCTTTCATATCATTCCCTCAGCCTCCTCTCCTCCTCTGTTCATTTACCTCTTTAATTATCAGCACGATTTCATTTTTTTATTCTGTTTGGAGCGACTCCATATGATGATACAGTTGATGCTTAAAGGTTAAATATTATATCTCGATACCGCCTTGCTTCCATACTGACATGCATGTACTGTTACCAGCACGTAAAAAAACTCCTCAGACTGACAGCTCAACATTTTTCTTTCTTCTGGAAGTTGAGATGTATTAATGTGAGAGGTGTAAAGAGGCGAAATGTAACTTTAGAATGATGCCAGACGCAATTAGCATTAAGTCGTGAGGATAGAATTAGCCTTGAGGGACAACACACGAGTAGCACAACATGCAGGGGAACATGCAAGTTGATTTCGAGGTTTTAAAAGAAGATTTTTTTTTAATTATTTCTTAATTCTTAAACAAATCAGCAAATTTCAGCTGCAGTCGGTGGACTTTGAGGTAATATGTGACCAATGAACAAAACGTCTGAGATTTGTTTGTCTTCGAGTGCAAAAAGAGTAAATCAGTTGTATTTGAACTCCAAAGATTCTAAGAAGGAAAGAACCGTATGAACACAAAGCCGCAGTTCTCTGATAGCCGTGCGTAACGGGCACAAATGTGCTTATGGAGTCTACGAGGCTCGCAGGTGAAAAAAGGCAGTTGGCACCAATGCATATACTCATCCCGATTTTCCTACATTTGGTTTTTTCCCCTTCCACAGATACTGTAGATGTAGAGCTCAACAAATGCCCCTTTGTGCGTTTAAAAAGGGGCTTTTAAACCGGCTGAGCGGAGTCTCTCCACCGGGCAGCGCTGCGTGATGATAAAGTTGATTTAAAGCTAATGCGCTCATCAACTATGAGATTTAAATGCGCGGCTCGTCTTCGCGACTTCCCAACCAGCCTCCCCAACTGGAGACGTTATCTGCGGATCATTCATAAAGCGGATCACGGTGGGCATTTTTTTAACGACCCCCATAATGACTTTCAAGCCCCTCAACAGTGAAGGCATCAGCCCGAGGAGGAGGAGGAGGAGGAGGAGGAGGAGGAACTCGGAAAAAAGGTGACAAGCGTCTCCAAATAGAGGTCGGGCAAAGACACGGGAGGTCACGTCTCTTAGAGGCTTATTAAAACATGAGTCGTGGACTATTTTTGAGACATCTAAGTGTTCTCTTGGTTCTGGATGCGCAGGTTAAAAGCGCGTTTGCTCCTATTAACTCCCCAAATGAACTTCAAACCTAACCAGCGAGGTGCGTAACGGTGTTTTCTGTGCGTCTTGCCGGTTAGAAACGATGTGAGGAGGGAAAAAAGCATTTACTTTGGTTTCATCTGTTTCCAAAGATATGTTCCTGAAAAGATGCGACGCACGAAATCAAATCAAAAAATCCAAAGACAACGCAGTGAAACACATGAATAAATGTAAAGTTGTGAAATAAAGGGCTTACCATAGGTAGAGCAGGAGCAGGAAGAGTCACCAGAGCAGCACAAAGAAGTTGATTTGTTTCTATGGAGGAGCTGAGTCGCTTCCCCCGCACTTGCATCTGGTAGCTCTGCGCTCCGGCCGTAGGGGAGACACGCCTCCTGTCGGACGGCAGGACGCACTGCTTAAAGCAACAGGGGGCACACACGCCGGACCAGGAGGGAGAGGGGGGGGGGGGGGGGGCTCACCGACACCGAATCCTGCAGCTTCTCCCCAGCGGAGGAGACTGGATGTCAGGTCGGAATAAGGCACATTATATCGCTTTTATCTGCTGGATAGTTCAACCCCGCCGTGAGCATTTGCACCAGCATCGCAATGCAGTTCATGCACATGCTGTGGGTGTGAGGCTAACTGGGTGCAAAGGTGCCATCCACACAGCAGGGTGAGCTTGATCTCATCTTGTAAGGATGTTGAAGATGAATAAATGCACTTTTATTGAAGAGTAGAAGATCAGTGTTCCTTCTGATACTCTGGTTTGGTGACCTGTATCATATCAAATATGCCGCCATCTGCCGTGACTTGTTTATTGTAAGCAGGGTGCAGTTTAAAATGCGTTTGAGACCAATTAAAATCATTTTTTGTTAGTTAGTTAGTTAGTTAGTTAGTTGATTAGTTAGTTTTGTGATTATTTTTACATATTTTTTGTCAAAAGAGAAGCTATAACAAAAGCTTAAAAGCATACAAGCCTCATTTCAGCTCCACACTGTGAGCAGGTGGTGAATTATATTCAATTTACAGCTAGCAGCAGATCTCTTTCTTTGTGTTTGCTGGATTAACCGGTGGGAATTTTTGTAGACAAACAACATAAAACATTTTTAAATTTCACTATATGCAACATTCTCTCAGTTTGCAGATCACTCACTCTCGGAATATTACACCCAGAAGATTTTTGTAATAATAATAATAATAATAATAATAATAATAATACAATCAGAAACATCTCCAAAGTCTGAACGTTTCTGGTTCAAAGGGTCACACACTGTCAGAAGCACACTGTAGGATCAATGCTACATAGAAGCCTATTGTTTGATGACAAATATATCAAATATCTGCCTCAGTCACTCCTCTTTTCTCCCACACTGACTTACTGTATGTTTCATTTGTATTTGTGACAGCAGACTTTCAATTCATTTTATAAGGTGAATGAAAAGTCACAAGCAAAGAAAAAGTAAAAAGCATCCAATCTCATCATTTCCCCAAACTGTTAGCAGAGGTTAGAGAGGATTTAAATGTACATAGTGTATCTCATGCACAATGAGGATAGTTTTCCCTCATTTCAACTTTAAAAGAAACTGACAAGAATGTAGGGAAGGAAATCCAGCAACTCAGTGTTGGTTCAGTGAACATACTAGAACTAGAACCATAACTAGAACATCAAAACATCCAAAGGTACAGTCAGAACTTTAGGGGGAAAACCACATATATTCATTATTTAAAAACATTATACATAATTAAGAATTTGAATGTTGCAACTCAGTGTGGAATATTATGAGAGAAGTTTTGCATTATGGGAAAAAAATGTATTTATTAATTCTCAAGGAATTTAATGTCCATTAGTTGATTAACAAATGTGTAATTTTGATTGGTGTTTTATTGTTATCAGTGTTATCTTGATCTGCTGCTCATCAGTCATTACTGGGAAGTGATGTCACATATCTGACATCTTAGTATTTGGTCTTAAATGAAGTATATACTTAGATATATTTCTAAGATCAGATGCTCAGACATCTAACATGGCGCATCAGTGTATGAGCAGAGACTGGTACAACAACAGCCTCTTGTTTGTGAAACAGATGCACAGATGAACACATTGTTGTGTTTGTGTAGTGAAGCAGCTCAGAGAAGAGAAGTTTGTGCTGAAATCACATTTCTTATTAACTATTACGTTTCCATCAGAGGTTTATTCTTTCTAATGTGGAAACAGCTCAGAAACATCAGTTAGTGTTAAGTTAGGATGAGCAGGATGGAGTATAGAAACATGAAGTCATTAGGTACATTACATTTGGATTTGAGGCAAATCAAGCAGACTTTCAAACAGTTTATAGAGGGAACTTAGTGTCACTTATATGTCAAAATTGTATAGAAGCTATAAGAGAAGCTGACAGTCAGTTTCTTAAATGTTTGAGAGGAAAACACACAGATGTCACTGCTGAGAGTTTGATGGATTAACTAAAAGTTACTTTTATAAACTCACTCAGTCTTTTTCTGCTTCTGACACTTGTGATATAATTTAAACAGACATTTGATACTCTTGCTATTGAACGTTCGATGGTACAATAATCTATTCACTAATCATACTAATTGTTTATAATTATTAACATTATTAGTATTGTTACATGTTTTTAGTGTTGTTTTATCAGTTTATCTGTCTTCAACTGTCTTGGTCAAGTCCTCTTCAAAAGAGGTTTCCAGCCTCAGTAGGACTGAATGTTATATTTTGAGGTTGTGCAGAGCCCAGTCTCTCCTTTACACCTCTAAAATGATACTAAATATTGTTGTTTCATCTAGATACATGACCAGATCTACCATACTGCCAATCTGGGCCTAAACCATATCCAATCAGAATGAAATCAAAGTTGTTTTAAAAGAAGTGAAGTCTTTGATTGACTGTTATATTTGTCAGTTTGATAGCTGTGTAAGTGATGATTGGTTAACAGGCCACAATGCACTGTACTTTAAACATGATTGATGTGTCATTTTCCTGCAGCAAAACAGATTAAATATGATGGATTTTCATTAACTTTTATATCTATGATTGAATATTTATAATATCCTGATCCCAAATACATGTGTGTGTAATTCTGTTAGTGCGGTTCTATAACAGTTTTTTTCAGAAAAGGTTTAACCAGGAGTTTGAGCAGGAGTGTCAAACTCATTTTAGTTCAAGGGCCACATAAAGCCTAATTTGATTTTGAATGGACCAGACCAGTAAAACCATTGCATAATGATAATAACTCATAAATAATAAATAATATCTATATGTAATACATATTATAACGTTACTATAATAAACCATCTAAGGTTAACCTGGTAAGATATACTGATCAAAAATGTGTAAAAGCCTGCCAAGAAAAAAAAAGGAAAGCAAAGTTATCCAGTGGGCCGGAGTGGGCCCCAGGTCTGGCCCACGGGCCTTATGTTTGACCCCTCACCTAGAGTCTAACTGAACCCAGTCATCAGTCACATAACTCTGTAGAAAAACATACTTTACATTTCTTTATCTATGGATGAATTCTTGCCAAAGAAAATACATATATATATATATGTTTAAATATGTTTATATAATGTATAGACATCATCATTATCATCTTCATCAAATGTTCAGGTTCAGTTTGTGAAAAAGGACATGTTAACATGGCAATACTTCTACATAATGACTTGTAATGAGGTTCATTCTTCCTAAGAATAGATACACTGGGTGTAGAAACAAAGGGTTAAATAAAGATATTTAAAGGATTAAAGTAAAAATATATCAAGAAAATTATTATTTTTTTGGTTAAACCAGTGAAAAAGCCTTAGCCTGAAGTGGTGAGAAGCTTTTCTCTGTTTCAATTTATGTCTGGAGAGTGGAGTGACAGTATCTTGACATTCTGTGAGATAACGTCTTTCACCTCTGGAAACTCTTGATTCATTTTGATTTGCATAGAAACAATTGAAATTACCGCACATGCTCAGCAAAGCCACAGATTCAATGTCTGAATAATTGACTTGCTGAGATAGAAAGCTTATATTAATATATTATGAATCCTCCTCTCGTTGTGTTGTCAGCATATCGATCAATCAGTGGTCAGGATCAGAAATAAAGGGAACAAAGTGAGGCCATCACACAGAAATAACTGCAATAAGATATACAATTTAGTGGTGAAGGAGGCACATCCCCGCAGTGATGGAGGCCTGATCTGAAGCCACAGTCTGGAGCCGAAATGAAAGGGAGCTTTGATCAGCCCCCTCCCTCCTTCCCTCTGCAACCCACCCCTCCCCCCACCCCTCCCTGCGCCCCCTCCCACAACAGTGTGCAGCATGAAAAGTTGAATTGTGGGGGCTACAAATAAATAGTCAATGACAGCTCTGTGATCCAACAAGCTCTACTACTCTCACCCATGGGAGATAAAAGAGGCTGAAACCTTTATAAGAAAAAATAAGATATACATTTGAAATGGTGATTAGATTTAGAGAGCACATGATAATGATAATGATGTACTCCAAAGATAAACTTAGTTAAAACAAATACACTTGAATTGATTGTTTAATCCTTACATATTGTTTGGGTCAAATTTGACCCATTTTGACATGTGACAGCTGTAAAAACATCACAAATGTATTTTACTCTGAAATGTGATGACTTTTCCTAAAGTGGCCCAAAATGCACAAACATTTAATTATTTTAAATGTTATTCTTTTGTATAGGTGATACTAATTTGTGTTCATTGAGGCTGTTCTGTGTCAAGTTTGATCCGTTTACCATACGATCTATTGCCATGTGTTTTAGTGAAATGAATAGTTAATAGTTTTAATAGTGGCGTAAATATCGACGGTGCAACCTGTGCAGCTGTACAGGGGCCCAGACGCCGCCAGGAGCCCATGAAGGAAGAAAAAAAGCAGCTGTCCAGCAGCTGTATAGTTTTTATGAATGAATAGCTCGGGGCGGGTCAGTAAGGTAGGCTAATGCTGAGTGGCTGGTATGGGAGGAGGAAATGATAATTTGTCCAATCATCTTGATAGCTGTCAGTCATGATGAGCCGCGATGACGTGACGTAGTTTTTTCCATGGTTGTGTCTCCTTTCCGCAGGAAAAAAGCAAGTGGATGAAAGTTGACTAGAAAAGGTAATATCATGTTTAGCAAGCCCAAACAAAAAAGCAGCGCGCAAAAGAGGAAGAAAAGAAAGAAGCAGGATGAGGGTAAAGCTAAAATGACCAAATTAGTCACGTTTTTTACTCAAACCCAGGCTTGCTGCTGGAAGCTAGCGGTAGCTTGCTAGCTAGCTCCGTAAATGAAGCGGCATTGACCTTACTGCCGCGTCCCGCTTCTCTGGACTCAGTGGACTGGCTATACTCTGGACTTTGGACCTGAGCAGCGTTGTAAATGACTTTGCTGAACGCAAGGCCCATAAGATGAACTTCTAATGAGTGAGTACAGCTTCTCTTTGTTATGAAGTGGAATTAGTGGGATTTAAATCTATGGCAATGTACTTGCGATGATGGAACAATGATGATGGTTATGCTTATGGACATACTGTGCAAGATATCTTTGTGTAGCTTTGTTCGTGTTGCCTATATTTGAATGTTTGATAGTTTGGAAACATCATCAGGATGTGGTAGTTTGAGCCCAGGTCAGGCCAGGCTGTTAGATAAGTGTTGATATGGAGCTTCCGCTGCTGTCCGTGGTGCTGGAAGGCTGGTTTGCAGGATGAGTGTGTGGCCAGTCACCTGTAACGTTAGCCTACATGGTGACAATAGCAGTTCTGTCGTGTGTGTGTCCAAGCGTGTGTGCGTGCGCTCGTGTTTAGGGCGGAGGCACAAAAAAGTTTTGCACTGGGGCCTATCATGATGTTACGCTGCTGAGTTTTAATAAGATAGTAGTTTTTATGATGTAACAGTGAAGACTGATGGCTCTAATGGTTATACAATAAACCCCACACTTCCATAAACTTCTTGTTATTTTCACTTTACATTAAATACATTTCCATCATTATTGCTATGTTATATTTTCATGTCTTAGGTCAAATAGGACATGATATTGTGTGATAGTAGATGTTTTTTCTCCAACAATGAGTGATGTAAAAGCTAAAACATACACTCTCTCTGCTCTCTGAAACATGAATCAAGGTTTAATCACATTTATTGATCAGTCAGATCCACTATTGATGCTTTCTAAACACATCTGTGCTTCAACATTTAGTATAAACACTTTTTATGAGGGGATTCTTAGACCGGGTCAAAAATGACCCAGGACATACTGTGAGGGTGTAAAATATGGACAGTATGTAAGGGTTAATGAAGTTTTGAGATTAATGTTAATAAAATAATACAAGATATTAAAAAGGGGGAGGTGTTGGAATTTTGAGGGAAAAGTTGGAATTTTGCCATAAAAGTCAGAATATCTCAGAATTAGTTGTAACTTAAAGACAAAAGGTCATTTATTTAATGCCAGACCAGCTTCCATGCTGCATGTCTCCTTTGCAATACTCACATTAGCTTTCCATCCAAATAAAGTGAATAAATAAACATAGAGTTGAGTAAAAAAAAAAGGATGTGATGTGTTGGAATTGACTAGGAGATCAAACCATAATATCAAACACCAGCTTCAATTTTACTCCCCACACACAGCTGGCATTTTCTATCAGGTGCAGAATATAAGTGAAAAGTAAAAATGAACCACCACACACTATACTGACTTTACTGTGACTCACAATCAAAGTGATCATATCACAGAGGACACAACACCAATAATCTGCTACATAAAATACACCCCTCAAAAAAACAGAAGGTCAATACTACACAGTTCCAAAAATGACATCATTCTACATGATATGAAGTTCATAAAATAAAAAATCTCCATAAGATGAAAATAAAGTCAGAGTAAAGTCAGTTCAGAGTGCTTTTTTTTTTCACCATCTTAAATCTGTTGGCTTTAACTTCAGTGAATATCTGAAGAGGAAAGAAAGTGTTTCCTCTTTGTAGTAGAAGGCATGCTGTAACAGATCATACCACCCACACCATTAGGAAGGGTGCTGTGAGTCTATGTCCTCAATATCCAGCCAGACCTTCATCATCATCCTGGGTTAATATGTGTTATAACATGTCTGATAGAGAGTGTGAGATTTGATTGACAGCTACATCTCTGCAGCATTGTAAAGGCACTACAGTATATGGAGCCGTGGGTCGGAGTTTAGTTTGTCTCATGCATGTGCACGAGGATGCACGTGCACACAGGAGGATGAGACGCACAGTCCTGCTAGTAGTTCACTCTATTCCATTACAGATGGATGTAATATGTTTAGAAGCACAGCAATGCCACAGAAGAAGTAGTGAAGAAGAGGACTGTGAGCTAGTGAACATGGATGTAAACAATGCAGGATTTAAAATGATGTTTTATGAGGAAGTTGATGCATTTAACCCTTTAGTTCTGGAGAATTTGTGCTCAGGATTACAGGATGTCTTACACTGAAAATGTTTATTGAAGCTCGGCCAAAGAGAATCAAAGTATTATCAAAACATATTTGATGCGTGATGTCACCATGATCCTGAGTACACTGTTCACTGATGGTACCACATATACTCTATGCCCATAAATGGTCATACTCAATGCATCTACAGTATATGGAATTAGCCTATTGGTTCATTATTCTACAAACAAGGAAACACATTTACCCATCTGTAGGTTTAAGGAGTCAGATAGTCATATCCTCTGACCTTGTTGCCACAGCAACACTGTGTCACCGTTACCAAAGTGATTCCTGCTTTCCCCAAAACACCACAAACAGTTGCCTTCACAGGAAAGAGGTTTAAGTGCTGCCTTTACTGTCACCTCAAGGCCCATGCTTGACCCTAAATATGGACAGTTCCCTACAACTTTAGTTATGTGACTACATGTTCATTGATTAACACACTTTGAAAAAAGGAACGGAATAGAAAACATGTATAATTATAATATGTATTATAAGAATAACAACAGCTGCTGGGAACTCTTTTTTTTTTCTTGTCTTATTTCTTTCTTTCTTTTTTTCTTTGTTGGTCACCCTCACCATAACAACCTGGATACTCACCTACTCTTTTTTAACAGATAAATGCAACACACACACTAGTGTTGTAGTACTTGAAATGGGTCTTGGTCTCGAGACCACATTTTTAAGGTCTTGGTCTTGTTAACGATGCCACCGGGCCATAAAATATGAAACAGTAAACGTTTTTCTCTCATCATGCTATAGACTCTAACTGTGCACTTCAATAGGTACACTACATGTGCAATCTAATTCAATCCAATAAAACAGCTCTGCTATAAATTCTACATTTATGAAGTTTATACATTTTTGTTAACATTGTCAAAAAAGTGATGATTCTACTTTGTTTATTATTGAGGTCATAGTGGGTGATTGTGGTGTATTAGGCTTCATTATATTGAATGGTGTTCATAATATTTTGTCCACTCCATTAACATACATGAGAGGGGCAAAATATTAGGACCACCAGTCAGTATAATGCACCTCAGTATGCTGCCATCACTTAGTACAACCTCAGTAATAAACATAAAGTAGAATGTATAACAGAGCTGTTGTATTGGACTGAATGATGAAGTAGCTGGTGACTGTATATCATACATCCATTAGTACTTTACTATCATTCCTACATAAAGCTTTTCTTTTTAGCAGAGGAATAATGTAAATGTTGAGCCACATGATTATGATTACAGTAATGGTCTCGAAAATGGTCTTGCATTGGTTTGGCCTCGGTCTTGACTCGGTCTCGGGTTAGGTGGTCTTGACTGCAACACTAACACACACAAACTCAAAGTTAAAATTACGCCCTTCACTGCATGTGTGTGTGTATGTTTTGGTAATGTAACAGTTGTCTCAGTGTTTAAAAGCATCCGTGCATGTTTAATTACCTGCTGTTATGCTCCACCAGTATAAAATACAAATCCAGATTCTTGTTATTCTAAACTAATTAGATGATTTTATCCAACACATCCTCCCACATTTCAAAACAGAGAACATTTTAAATGTGTTTACTATATTTTTAGAAGTTAAAAACTAAATCTCCAACCCGATTGAACCATTCAAACAGATACTGAGTTCAGTGGGTCATGATGTAACAGCTCCACATATAAAACTAACAGTGACACTGAGCAGAGGAGGAAAGAAAAGTTTTAGGAGCTGACTGAAAAGTAGTTTACACAGTTGATCACTGAGGACTGACGGCTCTGATAACAATGTGATGTGATAATGAATGATTCATTAAGATGACAGAAGTCGGGGGGAGTCTCACACAGGTCTACCTGAACAAAGTCACTTATCAAAAAGTATCTTCATCGAGCGAGTGAAGACAGTGTGTGGGTGTTCTCTTTTTCCTTTTTAACAGGTCTCACAAATTAAAAAAAGAACTACACACTAAAGCCAGAACCAGCCCTGTGAAAGTCAGACAGCACAAGATAATAAGATCATCAAAATCTGTGATTTGCATTCTCTAATTCAATCCCAGCTCATTTCTATGAAAAGAAAAGACAAGAAAAGAGAAATAGAAAATGAGGCAAAGATGAAAGAAAATTAAGAGAAATAGAAAATGAGGCAACGATGAAAGAAAATTAAGAGAAATAGAAAATGAGGCAACGATGAAAGAAAATTAAGAGAAATAGAAAAGAAAATAATTCATAATTTTCTCCTCAGCTCATTTCTAAGAAAAGAAAAGAAAAGATGAAAGAAAAAAGTAAAATAGAAAGAAGAAAATTCATAATTTTCTCCCCAGCTCATTTCTAAGAAAAGAAAAGAAAAAAGAAAAGATAAAAGAAAAGAAAAAAGAAAAGATAAAAGAAAAGTTAAAAGAAAAGAAGCTGCTTATAAGAAATCATGTACATGTTGCATGTTTCCCCCAAAAACACACATACATGTACTGTTAATAATAAACTGTGCACACACACATACATATAAGTAAAACATGCACACATGCTGGATATCAGTGTATATATATATATATATATATATATATATATATATATATATATATATACATACATATACATATAATATATATACTGCACATACACATAAGAAGTTGTATATATGCATCATGTTCACACAGATAGCAGTACATATACATGTATGTTGAATGTGCCCTCAAACAAAGACACATACAAAACACAAAAGAGCACATGTGCTTGTTCTAGGCTACTCACACACTCACACACTCACACACTCACACACTCACACACTCAGTACTGTATGTAAGAACAAAAGCTGCTCAGTTGTGTAGTTACTGTTGTTTCATGTCACTTCAAACCGCTGGTGAGAACATTAATATTTGACAGTGATAACAGTGAAACTGACCCTAACAATATGACATGCATGATGCTCTGCACTGTATCATAAAACATGTGTACACACTGAGATAAACACAACTCATCCTCCTGATCCTGGTCTCATCCTATTCTGGTCCTGGTTTGGTCCTGGTCTGATTCTACTCTGATCCTGGTCCTGGCTTATATCTCTTTCTGTTAGCTACAGATGTGTGTGTGTGTGTGTGTGTGTGTGTGTATCAGATACAGTATAGTTGTACAGTATAATAAAGGTATTATATAAGCTGTTTTGCATTATGAATCCTCTTACTTTTGATACTTTAAACTAAAGTAAATTGAAGTAAATACATTTTGGTATTTTCACATGGTGCCATTGCTTCTTTTGTAAAGACTGACAATACCTCTTCTACCACTGATGATGACAAATATTCAGTGTTCCACATCCTAATATTCTGTATATCACATATATAATCCATACATATCCATCAGCTCATTATCTACACCTGCTTATCCTGTCATGTGTCCCATGGGTGTTATCATGTCAGGTCTTATCCTGTAAGGGGGGCTGGAGCCTGTCCCTCCCTACAAACTGGATCAGTCATCAGTCTGTCACAGGGCTCACATGTGTAAATAGAAGGTGATTTAGCTCATGTCTACATAACAACGTCTGATTTTTAAAACCTTATCTTTGTATAAAAGCAACACAGAGCAACTCAGTCTCTTCTTCTCCTTTTTTCACTTGCCTAACAAAACTGTGCATTATCTAGTGAGGAGAAGAAGAACAGACAGCCTGGCAGACCAAATCACTGTTTTATGGCAGCAGTGGTACCTGACAAAATCCACATAAATACAGGTTAATGACTACAGCTGTGCTGCATCATCAGATATATCCACATTTAAAATGAGTGTGCTGGACAGCTACAGCAGGTTACTCTGCCAAGTGACAGCTTCTGTTCAGTGTCCTCCTGCTGTCTACAACCAGCTCTACTGTGTTTGAACGCACACTAATGCTCAATATACAGTAGCTGCTCCCATTAACATATTTCTTTTCTCTTCATGTTATGGAACAATTATGAAATAGGGATTTATTTAGTTTATATTCTACACCCTCGCAGTATGTATATGATTAAACCTTGATTCATGTTTCAGAGAGCAGAGAGAGTGTATGTTTTAGCTTTTACATCACTCATTGTTGGAGAAAAAACATCTACTATCACACAATATCATGTCCTATTTGACCTAAGACATGAAAATATAACATAGCAATAATGATGGAAATGTATTTAATGTAAAGTGAAAATAACAAGAAGTTTATGGAAGTGTGGGGTTTATTGTAGAACCATTAGAGCCATCAGTCTTCACTGCTACATCATAAAAACTACTATCTTATTAAAACTATTAACTATTCATTTCACTAAAACACATGGCAATAGATACGGATCAAACTTGACCCAGAACACACTCAATGGATAAAGAATTGTATCACCTATACAAAAGTATAACATTTAAAATATTTACATTTTTGGGCCACTTTAGGGAAAATTCATCACATTTCAGAATAAAAGACATTGTTTTTACAGCTGTTAAATATCAAAACAGGTCAATAATATGTACTTTATAATCTGTTAACCATTTTTCTTATATAGTCACATTGTCTAAAAGAATCAGCATGAGTAAAAGTTAGCTGTGGTGTGTATTCAGCTTTCAGCTATATTGACATTTAAAATGAGTGATTACAGACAGAGGTTTGAGGGGACAAAGTTCCTCTTATCTTCATTCCACACAGGCCTCATCCTTCACTGGTCAGCTCATGTCAACACAATCACACACACACACACACACACACACACACACACACACACACACACACACACACACACACACACACACACATCCAAGTTGGTGTTTTAAGAGGAATACACCATCAGTTCAAATTTTAAGCAAGAAACACATTGTTTTAGAGTGGATTAAGGGCTGAAAGAAAATAATGCCTCACATATTTATCAGCTTATTGTTGATCTTTGAGTCCCAGTCTTCCAGGAAACCTACATGCAAACTTTCAAATTTCACACAGAAAAAACCCTGCAGGTGAAGTCAGGGTCAGATCCATGCACCCACTTACAGTGCTAAACACTTAGCCACAAGTTAATGTAAGGTAATGTTTCCAACTAGTGATGCAATGGATTATACACCTGTAGGCTGCTAGTGTAAATGCTACAGTAACACACACTGCAAATTGAAATACAGAGCCACCATTACTCCACACACATCTAAAACAATGTATTCTGGAACATCAAATTGAGTAAAAATGTTGTGATTGTGAGTCATTTTAAACCATTTAAATCCTTATTTCACTTTCCCACTGTCATTTTCTCTCAGTCTCAGCCTGTTAGAGGGCCGACTGGAGCGGATGGGAAATGCTACTGGTGCTGTATGTGTAGTATTTAAAGAGAGGGAATTAGCCAGTCAAGTGCTCTCATTGCGTGCATTTTCATCCCTTGTGTGATTCAGCCGTGTCACAGCCGCAGCCACCAGTGCGTTTCTCTCCAGCTGACATCCCGACACGTAAAAGCCATCAAGTGTCAAACTTAAAAGGGGTCATTTTTAATATATTCCGCTGCACATAGAATTGGTCCACAGCCCTGTCAAAGTACTCTTATAATTGCTTTAAAAAATCTCACAGCTGGAAGCCGGTTAGAAATAGAATCATTCTCTTTCAAGCACGTCAGTAGACTTCACTATCAGTCTGCCAGAGACGTTAGAGTGATTTACTGTGTCCAAAAACAAGTGTGGACAACACTGCAACACTAAATAGAGCTGGAGTACTCACACTCAGTTATTCAGTGAGCTGGGTTTTCAGATGTAAACTTCTTCAGTTCTTCCAAAGACATCTCAAGAGATCCTGATGTGCAGTTTAGAGTTTTTAATCGCTGTAGTGCATCAGCAAGCTACAAATTGAATAATGAGTTTCTTTTTGTAACTCAGTCAAAACAACTAAACTAAATGTCTAAATGCTTGCAGGAGCCCCTTAAAGCTTAAATATTCATTTGCTATCAGACATCAGTAATGGAACTGAAATTAACTTTGGCCTGACGATGGAGCAAAAGTCCATAAGGGTCACTGAAATCAGCATATTTCATAACAATTTACACATTACATTATGTGTCTTGTGTGTAGGATGGTGTTTAATAGCGTTAGAGCTGCATATAATGGTTATTTTCATTATCAATTATTACTGCAGTAGTAGCAGTAGCAGCAGTAGTAGTAGTGGTAGAGGTAGCAGTAACAGCAGTAGTGGTATCAGTAGTAGCAGTAGTAGTAGTAGTAGTAGTAGTGGTAGCAGTAGTAGCAGGAGTAGTAGTGGTAGCAGTAACAGTAGTAGTGGTAGCAGTAGTATTAGTAGTAGTAGTGGTAGCAGTAACAGTAGTAGTAGTGGTAGCGGTAGCAGTAATAACTGAGGTCAAGTGAGCCGTCATTCGTCTATTCGTGATCAAACCAGCTGCACCAACATTTCATGTGCGGCCGTATTATAGAATGTATGTTAAATGCACGTAGTTCACTGATACGGAGCAAGCAAACTTCCTGTTTTCACTGCAGAGGGGTTGATAACCTTTTCCACAGGGAAAGGACCGATAAACCGTGGAGCCAGCTTCCGGGACTCCACCTGCAAGGGCAGGTCCTTGGTAGACAACCAAACCTTTTGACCTGGTACGTAGACTGGAGCCAGGGCCCGACGACGATCAGCCAACCATTGATTCCTGGCAGCGGACCTCAGCAATGCGGCTCGGGCCTCCACACCCCACGCACCCGTCGCAGATGGCCCTGCACCGAGGGCATGGCAACCTCCTCCTCCTGCGACAGAAACAGGGGTGGCTGGAACCCCAGCATGACCATAAAGGGAAACATACCAGTAGCAGAATAGGAGAGGGAGTTGTGGGCATATTCGACCCAAGGCAGCTGGAGACTCCAGGAGGCGGGATGACAAGGCGGCCTCCAGGTCCTGGTTTGCCTGCTCCGTCTGGCCGTTAGACTGAGGATGGTACCCGGAAGAGAGGCTGGCCGAAGCCCCCAGTGCCCCACAAAACGCCTTCCACACGTTTGAGGAAAACTGGGGACCCCGATCAGAGACAATGTCCACTGGGATACCATGGAGGCGGAAAACATGCAGGACGAGCAGGTTGGCGGTCTCCAGTGCTGAAGGGAGTTTGGGTAGGGGTACAAAATGCACAGCCTTGGAGAACCGGTCTACAATGGTCAGAATAATCGTGTTACCTTCGGAAGGGGGGAGGCCCGTAACAAAATCCACTGCGATGTGGGACCACGGTCGTCGGGGAATGGGTAGCGGGTTGAGCAGCCCAGCAGGTGGTTGGTGGGAAGCCTTTCCGCGGGCACAGACGATGCAGGCAGCCACGAACTGGTGTCTGTCACGGGAGATGGAGGGCCACCAGAAACGCTGGCGGAGGAGCTCCAAGGTCCGAGCGGCTCCAGGGTGACACGCCAAACTGGATGCATGCCCCCACTGCAGCACCTGCGACCTCAGGGGTTCTGGAACAAAGAGACGGTTAGCGGGTCTGTTACCTGGGCCAGGGTCATCCCGGATAGCCTCCTTGACCAGCTGCTCAATCTCTCACTGGGCAGCTCTGACAAAGCAGGCGGGAGGCAGGATGGTCTCCGGCAGGGTGCTGGACGGCTGGGGCTCCGTTTGACGGGAGAGGGCATCTGGCTTTACGTTGCGGGAACTGGGTCTGTAAGACAAGGTGAAATTAAAGCGCCCCAGGAAGAGGGCCCACCTGGCCTGCCGTGAATTGAGCTGCTTAGCAGTTTGTAGATAAGTCAGGACGAAGTTGGAGGCAGTCCTCCTATGGAACCAGGTTTCTATTTCTGTGAGACCTTTGGTAGACTCCGGTGCAGACGAAAGCTTCGTCGCATCACATCTGGTGGACCAGAATGCCATCTCTGTCTCCTGCTACCTGAACCTCGGAGAGTTAACGCATTGGATGGCAGGCAGTTAGCTCTCGTCACTCACCAAACAGTCCCTATCCCCCTTGTCACTTCTGGTAACCATTGGGAGCTAATTCAATTACTGGTCATCTATTCCCCCCACACTACCCTCGTTCTTGGACTCCCATGGCTCAAGCTCCACAACCCTCACATCGACTGGGTTAAAGGTACTGTTGTTAGCTGGAGTGTATCCTGCCATTACAATTGTCTTCTGTCTGCTCTCTCTCCACAAGGGCCTCCTGCAGTCTCTCCTCCTGTCCCTCCCGATCTCTCGGGGGTCCCGGAGGATTACCACGACCTAGCTGAGGTATTCAGCAAACAGCGAGCCCTCTCCCTTCCACCTCACCGTCCGTACGACTGCACCATTGACCTCCTGCCTGGGGCACCTCTCCCGTCCAGCCATCTCTACAACCTTTCCTGGCCGGAGAGAGAAGCCATGGAGACATAAATCCAGGAGTCGTTGGCTGCTGGGATCATCTGCCCCTCGTCCTCTCCGGTGGGTGCGGGTTTCTTCTTTGTTGACAAGAAGGACAAATCCTTGCGGCCCTGTATTGACTACAGAGGAAGGTTGGTGAGGTAAGGTCCAAGGTGGGAAGGCAGTACACAGGGAGTACACAGGGAACGGGATCCAAGGGGGCAGAGGCAGGGCACCAGCGGGTGGGGTAGGCAAGACTGTAGAGGGAACAGGAGAGAGTGGTTACAAAGAATAATCTTCACCAAGCAAAAAGTCACAAGAACACACTAGAGGATTCGGCCGAGCGTTACCACATGAGTAGCAGAACTATCTGGCAGAGGGTGGAAGGAAGAACCGGGTCTTTATACTGCAGTTGATGAGTGATTAGGACTAGTGTGTGTGCCTAACCTCCACCATTGGGCCCCGCCTCTGCAAAGGGAAACAAAGACAAGGGAGGAGCACAAGAGGAGGAGACAAGACAGACAAGGAAACTCAGGTAGTCACAGCTGGGGCTGTGACATCAAAGTTCCTTCTTTTGCATTGAAAAAACGCCATATGCTCTATATTTACGCTACTGTAAAACCTCTTTGATCCATAATTTCTGACAAAGGTTGATACACTTGACCTCAGGACCATCCTGACTGTTCACTTACTCAGTATAAAGCATATTTACTTAATCAGTTTTGAGAAATTCAGACTCAAAGTTCCTTCTTATGCATTGAAAAAAGGCATTACGTGCAATATTTACTCTACTGTAAAATCTCTTTGATCCATAATTTCTGACAAAGGTTGATACACTTGACCTCAGGACCATCCTGACTGTTCACTCACTCAGTATAAAGCATATTTACTTAATCAGTTTTGAGAAATTCAGACTCAAAGTTCCTTCTTTTGCATTGAAAAAACACCATATGCTCTATATTTACTCTACTGTAAAATCTCTTTGATCCATAATTTCTGACAAAGGTTTATACACTTGACCTCAGGACCATCCTGACTGTTCACTTACTCAGTATCATGCATATTTACTGAATCAGTTTTGAGAAATTCAGACTCAAAGTTCCTTCTTATGCATTGAAAAAAGGCATTACGTGCAATATTTACTCTACTGTAAAATCTCTTTGATCCATAATTTCTGACAAAGGTTTATACACTTGACCTCAGGACTATCCTGACTGTTCACTCACTCAGTATAAAGCATATTTACTTAATCAGTTTTGAGAAATTCAGACTCAAAGTTCCTTCTTATACATTGAAAAAACGCCATATGCTCTATATTTACTCTACTGTAAAATCTCTTTGATCCATAATTTCTGACAAAAGTTTATACACTTGACCTCAGGACCATCCTGACTGTTCACTCACTCAGTATCAAGCATATTTACTTAATAAGTTTTGAGAAATTCAGACTCAAAGTTCCTTCTTTTGCATTTAAAAAACGCCATATGCTCTATATTTACTCTACTGTAAAATCTCTTTGATGCATAATTTCTGACAATGGTTGATACACTTGACCTCAGGACCATCCTGACTGTTCACTCACTCAGTATAAAGCATATTTACTTAATCAGTTTTGAGAAATTCAGACTCAAAGTTCCTTCTTATGCATTGAAAAAAGGCATTACGTGCAATATTTACTCTACTGTAAAATCTCTTTGTTACATAATTTCTGACAAAGGTTGATACTTGACCTCAGGACCATCCTGAGTGTTCACTTACTCAGTATCATGCATATTTACTGAATCAGTTTTGAGAAATTCAGACTCAAAGTTCCTTGTTATACATTGAAAAAACGCCATATGCTCTATATTTACTCTACTGTAAAATCTCTTTGATGCATAATTTCTGACAATGGTTGATACACTTGACCTCAGGACCATCCTGACTGTTCACTCACTCAGTATAAAGCATATTTACTTAATCAGTTTTGAGAAATTCAGACTCAAAGTTCCTTCTTATACATTGAAAAAACGCCATATGCTCTATATTTACTCTACTGTAAAATCTCTTTGATCCATAATTTCTGACAAAAGTTTATACACTTGACCTCAGGACCATCCTGACTGTTCACTCACTCAGTATAAAGCATATTTACTTAATCAGTTTTGAGAAATTCAGACTCGTTCCTTCTTTTGCATTGAAAAAACGCCATATGCTCTATATTTACTCTACTGTAAAATCTCTTTGATCCATAATTTCTGACAAAAGTTTATACACTTGACCTCAGGACCATCCTGACTGTTCACTCACTCAGTATCAAGCATATTTACTTAATCAGTTTTGAGAAATTCAGACTCAAAGTTCCTTCTTATGCATTGAAAAAAGGCATTACGTGCAATATTTACTCTACTGTAAAATCTCTTTGATCCATAATTTCTGACAAAAGTTTATACACTTGACCTCAGGACCATCCTGACTGTTCACTTACTCAGTATCATGCATATTTACTTAATCAGTTTTGAGAAATTCAGACTCAAAGTTCCTTCTTTTGCATTGAAAAAACGCCATATGCTCTATATTTACGCTACTGTAAAATCTCTTTGATCCATAATTTCTGACAAAGGTTGATACACTTGACCTCAGGACCATCCTGAGTGTTCACTTACTCAGTATCATGCATATTTACTGAATCAGTTTTGAGAAATTCAGACTCAAAGTTCCTTGTTATACAATGAAAAAACGCCATATGCTCTATATTTACTCTACTGTAAAATCTCTTTGATGCATAATTTCTGACAATGGTTGATACACTTGACCTCAGGACCATCCTGACTGTTCACTCACTCAGTATAAAGCATATTTACTTAATCAGTTTTGAGAAATTCAGACTCAAAGTTCCTTCTTATACATTGAAAAAACGCCATATGCTCTATATTTACTCTACTGTAAAATCTCTTTGATCCATAATTTCTGACAAAAGTTTATACACTTGACCTCAGGACCATCCTGACTGTTCACTTACTCAGTATCATGCATATTTACTGAATCAGTTTTGAGAAATTCAGACTCAAAGTTCCTTCTTTTGCATTGAAAAAACGCCATATGCTCTATATTTACGCTACTGTAAAATCTCTTTGATCCATAATTTCTGACAAAGGTTGATACACTTGACCTCAGGACTATCCTGACTGTTCACTCACTCAGTATAAAGCATATTTACTTAATAAGTTTTGAGAAATTCAGACTCAAAGTTCCTTCTTTTGCATTTAAAAAACGCCATATGCTCTATATTTACTCTACTGTAAAATCTCTTTGATGCATAATTTCTGACAATGGTTGATACACTTGACCTCAGGACCATCCTGACTGTTCACTCACTCAGTATAAAGCATATTTACTTAATCAGTTTTGAGAAATTCAGACTCAAAGTTCCTTCTTATGCATTGAAAAAAGGCATTACGTGCAATATTTACTCTACTGTAAAATCTCTTTGTTACATAATTTCTGACAAAGGTTGATACTTGACCTCAGGACCATCCTGAGTGTTCACTTACTCAGTATCATGCATATTTACTGAATCAGTTTTGAGAAATTCAGACTCAAAGTTCCTTGTTATACATTGAAAAAACGCCATATGCTCTATATTTACTCTACTGTAAAATCTCTTTGATGCATAATTTCTGACAAAAGTTTATACACTTGACCTCAGGACCATCCTGACTGTTCACTCACTCAGTATAAAGCATATTTACTTAATCAGTTTTGAGAAATTCAGACTCGTTCCTTCTTTTGCATTGAAAAAACGCCATATGCTCTATATTTACTCTACTGTAAAATCTCTTTGATCCATAATTTCTGACAAAAGTTTATACACTTGACCTCAGGACCATCCTGACTGTTCACTCACTCAGTATAAAGCATATTTACTTAATCAGTTTTGAGAAATTCAGACTCGTTCCTTCTTTTGCATTGAAAAAACGCCATATGCTCTATATTTACTCTACTGTAAAATCTCTTTGATCCATAATTTCTGACAAAAGTTTATACACTTGACCTCAGGACCATCCTGACTGTTCACTCACTCAGTATCAAGCATATTTACTTAATCAGTTTTGAGAAATTCAGACTCAAAGTTCCTTCTTATGCATTGAAAAAAGGCATTACGTGCAATATTTACTCTACTGTAAAATCTCTTTGATCCATAATTTCTGACAAAAGTTTATACACTTGACCTCAGGACCATCCTGACTGTTCACTTACTCAGTATCATGCATATTTACTTAATCAGTTTTGAGAAATTCAGACTCAAAGTTCCTTCTTTTGCATTGAAAAAACGCCATATGCTCTATATTTACGCTACTGTAAAATCTCTTTGATCCATAATTTCTGACAAAGGTTGATACACTTGACCTCAGGACCATCCTGAGTGTTCACTTACTCAGTATCATGCATATTTACTGAATCAGTTTTGAGAAATTCAGACTCAAAGTTCCTTGTTATACAATGAAAAAACGCCATATGCTCTATATTTACTCTACTGTAAAATCTCTTTGATGCATAATTTCTGACAATGGTTGATACACTTGACCTCAGGACCATCCTGACTGTTCACTCACTCAGTATAAAGCATATTTACTTAATCAGTTTTGAGAAATTCAGACTCAAAGTTCCTTCTTATACATTGAAAAAACGCCATATGCTCTATATTTACTCTACTGTAAAATCTCTTTGATCCATAATTTCTGACAAAAGTTTATACACTTGACCTCAGGACCATCCTGACTGTTCACTTACTCAGTATCATGCATATTTACTGAATCAGTTTTGAGAAATTCAGACTCAAAGTTCCTTCTTTTGCATTGAAAAAACGCCATATGCTCTATATTTACGCTACTGTAAAATCTCTTTGATCCATAATTTCTGACAAAGGTTGATACACTTGACCTCAGGACTATCCTGACTGTTCACTCACTCAGTATAAAGCATATTTACTGAATCAGTTTTGAGAAATTCAGACTCAAAGTTCCTTCTTTTGCATTGAAAAAAGGCATTACGTGCAATATTTACTCTACTGTAAAATCTCTTTGATCCATAATTTCTGACAAAAGTTTATACACTTGACCTCAGGACCATCCTGACTGTTCACTCACTCAGTATAAAGCATATTTACTTAATCAGTTTTGAGAAATTCAGACTCAAAGTTCCTTCTTTTGCATTGAAAAAACGCCATATGCTCTATATTTACTCTACTGTAAAATCTCTTTGATCCATAATTTCTGACAAAAGTTTATACACTTGACCTCAGGACCATCCTGACTGTTCACTCACTCAGTATCAAGCATATTTACTTAATCAGTTTTGAGAAATTCAGACTCAAAGTTCCTTCTTATGCATTGAAAAAAGGCATTACGTGCAATATTTACTCTACTGTAAAATCTCTTTGATCCATAATTTCTGACAAAAGTTGATACACTTGACCTCAGGACCATCCTGACTGTTCACTTACTCAGTATCATGCATATTTACTCAATCAGTTTTGAGAAATTCAGACTCAAAGTTCCTTCTTATGCATTGAAAAAGGGCATTACGTGCAATATTTACTCTACTGTAAAATCTCTTTGTTACATAATTTCTGACAAAGGTTGATACACTTGACCTCAGGACCATCCTGAGTGTTCACTTACTCAGTATCATGCATATTTACTGAATCAGTTTTGAGAAATTCAGACTCAAAGTTCCTTGTTATACATTGAAAAAACGCCATATGCTCTATATTTACTCTACTGTAAAATCTCTTTGATCCATAATTTCTGACAAAAGTTTATACACTTGACCTCAGGACCATCCTGACTGTTCACTTACTCAGTATCATGCATATTTACTGAATCAGTTTTGAGAAATTCAGACTCAAAGTTCCTTCTTTTGCATTGAAAAAACGCCATATGCTCTATATTTACGCTACTGTAAAATCTCTTTGATCCATAATTTCTGACAAAGGTTGATACACTTGACCTCAGGACTATCCTGACTGTTCACTCACTCAGTATAAAGCATATTTACTGAATCAGTTTTGAGAAATTCAGACTCAAAGTTCCTTCTTATGCTTTGAAAAAAGGCATTACGTGCAATATTTACTCTACTGTAAAATCTCTTTGATCCATAATTTCTGACAAAAGTTTATACACTTGACCTCAGGACCATCCTGACTGTTCACTTACTCAGTATCATGCATATTTACTTAATCAGTTTTGAGAAATTCAGACTCAAAGTTCCTTCTTTTGCATTAAAAAAACGCCATATGCTCTATATTTACTCTACTGTAAAATCTCTTTGATCCATAATTTCTGACAAAGGTTGATACACTTGACCTCAGGACTATCCTGACTGTTCACTCACTCAGTATAAAGCATATTTACTGAATCAGTTTTGAGAAATTCAGACTCAAAGTTCCTTCTTATACATTGAAAAAACGCCATATGCTCTATATTTACTCTACTGTAAAATCTCTTTGATGCATAATTTCTGACAATGGTTGATACACTTGACCTCAGGACCATCCTAACTGTTCACTCACTCAGTATAAAGCATATTTACTTAATCAGTTTTGAGAAATTCAGACTCAAAGTTCCTTCTTATACATTGAAAAAACGCCATATGCTCTATATTTACTCTACTGTAAAATCTCTTTGATCCATAATTTCTGACAAAAGTTTATACACTTGACCTCAGGACTATCCTGACTGTTCACTTACTCAGTATAAAGCATATTTACTTAATAATTTTTGAGAAATTCAGACTCAAAGTTCCTTCTTTTGCATTGAAAAAACGCCATATGCTCTATATTTACTCTACTGTAAAATCTCTTTGTTACATAATTTCTGACAAAGGTTTATACACTTGACCTCAGGACTATCCTGACTGTTCACTCACTCAGTATAAAGCATATTTACTTAATCAGTTTTGAGAAATTCAGACTCAAAGTTCCTTGTTATACATTGAAAAAACGCCATATGCTCTATATTTACTCTACTGTAAAATCTCTTTGATCCATAATTTCTGACAAAAGTTTATACACTTGACCTCAGGACTATCCTGACTGTTCACTTACTCAGTATAAAGCATATTTACTTAATAAGTTTTGAGAAATTCAGACTCAAAGTTCCTTCTTTTGCATTGAAAAAAGGCATTACGTGCAATATTTACTCTACTGTAAAATCTCTTTGATCCATAATTTCTGACAAAAGTTTATACACTTGACCTCAGGACCATCCCGACTGTTCACTCACTCAGTATAAAGCATATTTACTGAATCAGTTTTGAGAAATTCAGACTCAAAGTTCCTTCTTTTGCATTGAAAAAACGCCATATGCTCTATATTTACTCTACTGTAAAATCTCTTTGATCCATAATTTCTGACAAAAGTTTATACACTTGACCTCAGGACCATCCTGACTGTTCACTCACTCAGTATAAAGCATATTTACTTAATCAGTTTTGAGAAATTCAGACTCAAAGTTCCTTCTTATGCATTGAAAAAAGGCATTACGTGCAATATTTACTCTACTGTAAAATCTCTTTGATCCATAATTTCTGACAAAAGTTGATACACTTGACCTCAGGACCATCCCGACTGTTCACTCACTCAGTATAAAGCATATTTACTGAATCGGTTTTGAGAAATTCAGACTCAAAGTTCCTTCTTATGCATTGAAAAAAGGCATTACGTGCAATATTTACTCTACTGTAAAATCTCTTTGATCCATAATTTCTGACAAAAGTTGATACACTTGACCTCAGGACCATCCTGACTGTTCACTCACTCAGTACAAAGCATATTTACTGAATCAGTTTTGAGAAATTCAGACTCAAAGTTTCTTCTTATGCATTGAAAAAACGCCATATGCTCTATATTTACGCTACTGTAAAATCTCTTTGATGCATAATTTCTGACAAAGGTTGATACACTTGACCTCAGGACTATCCTGACTGTTCACTCACTGAGATCATTGTTGAAATTGTTTATTCATTGTTCGCAAATAAAACAATTCCAGTCACTACTCTCTGCCTGTTGAAGCGTTGCCGAGTCCATGTTGATGCATTTCACATGGAACCACCTGCAACAGGTGTCACACTGAATCTGTAAAAGGGCAAATGAAGCACATGCAAGAATAAACTTTAATATTTAGCCATGATGGACAAAAGATAACCATGATCCTCAAAGTAATATTACCTTAATATTTGCTTCTTTGAAAGATTTAATACAGATACAGTTTTAATATTTGTAGATCTTTCTCTAGATATGGTGATGGGTTCACAGTGGGATATTTTGGTTGATGTGGTTCAAATATAATGTTTCACTCTGTAGGAATGCATTTCCACCATGTAAAACAGGACATTATAAATGTGAATGACATGAAATTACAAGGTTGACTTACAGTATCTCACAAAAGTGAGTACACCCCTCACATTTTTGCAAATATTTTAATATATCATCATTTTCATGGGACAACACTATAGAAATGAAACTTTAACTTTTTAATGATACAATTTAACAGTAAATCTATAAGCTATACAAGCTATACACTTATATCAAAGTAGGCATGGGCCGGTATGAGATTCTGGCGGTATGATAACCATAAGAAAAGATATCACTGTTTCACGGTATGGCAGTATTGTGATTACAGCTCTAAAATGCTCCTAAAAGGAAGACGGACATGTTCATTTAACCTGAATATACACTGTAATGACAGTGTGAGGGGTCATGATACTCTACGCTGCAGCTGCACCACCTGAGGGATTCCTGACCAGCACTTCCTGTCTTTGACCAGACAATAAACATCTCATACCTTAGGAACAGTATGACAGAAAATTTGGCGGTTTCAGTTATCGTGGCTTTTTCAAATCGCGGTATAACTTGAACATGGTTATCATCCCATGCCTATATCAAAGTTTCATTTCTATAGTGTTGTCCCATGAAAATATATAATAAAATATTTGCAAAAAAGTGAGGGGTGTACTCACTTTTGTGAGATACTGTAGCTGTGGTTTAGTAAGTAGTAATTTTGTATGTATTATGTATTGTTCTACAATCTTTTGATGACTTTCATTTGATTATTCTCCAGATCCAAATTTTGTCATTGTTGAAATGTCAATCTAATTCACACTTTCTGTTGTCATTTCTCATCCTTTTCTGCTCTTGTATGCTGTCATCCATTTTAAAACAAAGCATACAAAATGTGCCTAGAAAACATTTTAAACAACTAACCCAGTTTGTTCAGTCAGGTCCTTTAATGGGTGGTTTGACAGCTGAGCACATGGCACAGCTGGTCTCTGTGTTAAACACTAACAGAAAGTTGAATATTAGATTTACCACTAATAATTGTACTTATCATAAATAAAATAAAAGCTGCAAGCAGAGGTGAACGGGCCCTCGCCCCCCCATGCATGTCCGTTTACAGATACAATAGGGCTTTGCGCTGGTCAGCGCTCTGGCCCTAATAACGATTTACATGTTTTAGCGTATAGAGAATATGTTTACCAAGTGTTTTCTGTAATACCGTGTCACTGTATATTTAAGATAAGTTGTTACACACCTGAGGCTTCCAGGAACTCGAGAGCCAAGTGTTTCCTTTCATCTGCCATCATTCTTTGAGCAGTTCCAAATGACATTTCAGCGGAAAAGCCTCCATGACTGCCTTTGCCATCTAAACAGTTAAAAAAGAAAGTATGTTTGCATAAGTTTCCTAGTCAGCAAAATAAAGTAATTGGAATTGCAATAATATAGAAATTGATCCAAATTGTTAATGAATGTAGATCATTTTGATAAAGCTGGTGTTTCAAGAAACATTCTTATTACTTTGATGACAATTATGCCGCAGCTACTCCCGTCCCTCTGAAATGGCTGTTCCATAACACCGCCTTCCACTTGATATTGACCCAGTCACTTTTTCTGTGACAGATCCTCCTCATGTTGAAATACTCACTGTAAGAGACATTGGTTAATGTAAGGAATATGTACACATTATTCACCCAAGAAAACAATGCATATTGTAATGTAATAGTTGTTCGGCTAATGGTGTTAACAAGTTTGATTGAAAAAAATTATGTTGGTAATGATGTCTTTAAGTCTCTTCTAACTTTGTTTAGGTGTTTAGCAAAGGTGACATAGTTAATGTGCGGGACATTGAACAAGTAGTTTCTGCCATATTGCCTATGTTCAGCCTTATGCATAAATCCTGCTTGTTACCCATTTCTGTTTTGTAAACCTGCCTCTAACATGTTGTTTAACAGATTACTGTAAGCCTGATTTACAACATTGCATCCATACTTAAAGGTTGAATATGTAGAATATTTATTAAAAGCTATATTTTTTTTAAAATAATACGGCCACGGGGCGTTTTGAGGGGTACAGAATGAAAGTATTGCTTTTCCATAAAAAAAAAAAATTAGTCTGAATTAATATTTAAATTTTTTTTTGATGGGTTCGACAATGACTTTCTGACACGTTCTGTGTACATTGTACCAGCCAATTAGCGGCCGGAATTGCGGGTTGCCAGGGTTGTCTGTTGTCCCGGTGCAGCTACTGTAGGCTGGCACTGGGTGAAATGGAGTTGTAAACAAGCTGAGCCATGTTGGACTTACTACAACCAGCGTTTTTTGCTCTCAAGTACAACTTTTCATCACAAAACTTCGAAGGTAAGACTAACAGATATTCTATCTGTTAGTCGCTGTAAATAAGTGGTTGTTTACCTTTGTATTCTTTGGCTGCTGGTTCACTGAGTTTTTAGTGCAATAATAGTGGTACTGTTGAACTCGCCAGGGTCTTAGCTTTCATATGAGATGCTATTTGTTTGTGTACCATGAAGTATCAAAACGGTAGCAATGGAAATGAGGAGAGTGGGTTGACTTTCTGACGCTATTCGGATTTTGATATTTGATCATTAATATGCTTGGTGTTTGAGTTGTGTTTGGTGTGTGTAAAAATGACGTGCTTATAGCTGAGTTTCTCCTGTTTTATTTGATGTGCAGTATGACTGTATTGCTACATAATTAGGGCAGCGTTTTATGCCTTTTGCTGCGGAGAGTCTCGGGGTCTCCCAATTGGGGGACCTTGGAGTTTAACAGGTTTAACTGCTACTCCCACTGCCGTTACAATGTAATGGACCTCGGTGGTTTCAAGTCAGTTACAGCGAGGGTATGTTTGCTTCCTGTTTCCAAAATAAAAGCACCAACTCTATCGTTATGGTTTTCTTAATAATAAAAGGTAACGAGTGTTTTATTTTGTGAAAGTGACCGGAAGTGCGTTACTCACTATGACTAACTTGAGTGGCTCCGAATTCTCAGGAACAAAACTTTAAACAGGTGTTGTTTGGACAAATTAGCGTCACATTGTGGATCTAAAGGGCTACTTTCTCGCCTATAAAGCTTATAAATGTGGATAAAGTGGTATATTTACAGAGTTAGAGCTAAAATGAAATCCGCTTCAGCTTGCTGATTTCAGCTTGGGTAGGAACGAAATGCATTGTGGGTTATCGTGTAGTTTACTGACTGGTCTGCTCACGCTGATCAGGCTAGAGAAACAAGCAATCATTTTGAGTTGGGAGCTAGCTAGCTAATCGATTACACACCACTCAAAGAAAGACTTCCAGTTGAAGACTGGCTAACGTTAAATACTGTTGTAAAATTAATTGGTCGAAATTAGTCGTTACCCTGTATGATTCATCACTTGACATGGTGCAGGCTGATCGATTGACATACTCGGGAATGAACCTGGCAACCCGACTGCTGGAATTATTTTTGGCTGTTGCGACTACGATCTCGAGACACTAGATGGCGGTGTTCTGCTCATTCTCCATATTCAACCTTTAATTTTAATTTAAAGAAAACACATCTTGCAAACATATAAGAAATATTCAATTTTGAAATTGCTTCAGTCACGCTGTACAGATAGATCTGCTTAATTACTGCAATCTTTTTGCTGCGTTGTCAGAGTCTGCCTGCTCGGTAGCACTGCTTGCGGGATCAACCACATATACAGTACTATCTGCAGCATTGATGTACTGTAACCAGAAGAGAAAATATGAACTGACATACAGACAATAGAAGGCAGTTGTGATGTATTAAGTAACGACTTACCAGAAACTTCCAGTGTATATTGGCAATGTTAATAAATGACACAATGGCCTTATAGTTGTCAAAGTTGGTCTGTAACAAAACCCAAAATTAGTTATTTAATTTTTTCATTGCAACTAAAATAAATGATTGAATGACTAAAAGGCTCAATGGAATATTGTTTTTGTTTGATTAATCTTAATTCACACACAGCTAACAACCTGTAAACAACCTGACAAAAATATTAGCTTTGACATACTCTGTCTCCTTACTTCTTCCCTCTTACCAAAGAGGATCACCCCAGCCACATAATGGCTCAGAACGTAAATGGTGCTTCCCAAATTTAGTTTCCTGGCTGTGTGGTCCATGACCTTCAGAGAATTTTTTATAAACACACAAAGTCTTGTGAAGTCATACATTTATTTAAAATGCCGAAAATATGATCATTATGGATTACTATTCATCTTCTGTTATGTATAACAAAGTCAACAAAAAACATTTAAATCACATACTTATATCAATCCTAAAGTCAATTTAATAAAATATATAAAACATAAGAAATATAACATTAGACAATTACGCTATGTTGGTCATACTTGTGATTGACACTGAGTGATGCTGATGGAGGTTGTATGTTGCTTTGTGGACTCTGTCAGTACATGCAATCAATGGAAATTCACCATATCATTATTTGCATTTATACATTGTCATCTAAAATCAAGTGTTATTTTCAGAAAATGTAAAATCAGGTTTTTGATTTCTATTTTGTTTGTTTTGCTTGCTATTTGTAGCAGATTTTGCCTCAAGAAATGACCTGTGATGGAGAATGATCTTCGGATGGCTTTTTGACCAATGTTCTCTAAAATAGACAGACACGGTACATTATTCTGTATCCACTCATGAAATTCCAATGAATCTCTCAAAAACACTTACCTTCTTCTTCTGTTGTTTATAAACATAAGGCTTGTTCAGTCGTGACGCATACACCCCTCGTTTTCTCTGTTTTTTGCTCTTCCATCATTCCACATCCACCCGATGTGTCTAAAGTAAAACAAAATAATATTGTCAATATCAAATTCATTTAATAGTAGTATTCTTGAAGCACAATATTGCATTGTTCCATGCTACATTATATTTAACTATCAAAAAAATGTACTTATTCTTCATGTGACTATGAATGGAAAATGATCTTGATTATTGTAGCCATAGTCCAAGCATTTCATTTTGTGGATTTTACTTTTTGCATGGTTGTTTGGCGTGAGGGTGGGGTTACTTTAATTAGAAATTGAGATAGCAATGGCTGGTGCACAATCACAAATGTCTGAAATACTAGTAATTAGTATTAATAGTATTTATGATCAACATATGGACTTATTACCTTCTTCTTTCGCCTCTGGGAGTCAGCATACTCCCTCAGTGGGGCTTTGAGTGTGACTTTGTAGGTGTCTACAAAGTCATCGAGTCTGGTCAACTTTCTGCGCTGGAAACGGATCTGTTTGAGGTCCCATTGGCTTTTTTCCATTATTCCCTGTGTTTTGTTGTCCAGAGTGTAATTCTAGGGTTCAACATAAACATCAAATCGAAATGCCTTCATTCATTTGGTTTATTTTACCATGTGTAATATCAAGCATGGAAACGTGCAAGTAATATTCAGTTTCATTAACAGATGTTCAGCTTTATTGAGATATTAAAATAATCATATAGATTAACAACAACAATTAAACAGGACTAACCCAGGAGTAAGCCAGACCATAGGGCAGCCTGAGGTAGAAAGTACTTCATCAATGTCGGGATGAAGGTTGGACAGAAGTAGATGTTCAAATCACCTTCCTGGTCACATTCTTCCCTCTCAATGACTTCTTCAAAGTGCTGCAGGAATGGCGTTGGTCCCACATCGTTCTAGAAAAAAAGAACAAATCTGTAAGACTGTTTTAGAAAGACAGTGTGCAGGGCAGGTGACACACTACAGTGGCTGGCAGAGTGTGTGGAAATGAAAATGTTTTTCACACATCACAGATGACAGAGTAAACCTGTAAACATAAAACATTTATGCATGCCTACACAAGACTATAGTTTAGCAAAGATGTAAAAAAAAGAACAGAGCTTTAAAAGGGATAGTTCAGTTTTTAAGTGTGGTTGTATGAGGCCCTAATGACCCCCTAAGTATAATATCTGTAGTTGACAGTGCTCTCCTCTCCACAAGTCAGACATAATGCTGGGTCCACACACTGCAAGAGTCTGACCCAAAAAGCTGATGAATGGAGTGCCACCACATGTCGTGGAGCATGTTTTTTTTAAAACCAGCTGTGTATACATCATATACTTTTGGGTTATGCTGTTCACAGCTGTTTATTACCTGTACCTGTGTCCAGTGTTATGCCCTTTAGAGCTTGAATTTAAAAAGCCAAATGTGTTTGTACTGACAAACTTCTTAGTCGGGTACAGCAAAAACTTCAATCCAAATCAAGAATGTAACAGTTAAATTTAAGAAAAACATACCTCAGTCATTTTATATTTCATAGTAACAGTTTGACCACTGTGAGAACTGGAGAAGACCATGTTGGCACTGATGACAACTTCATCCAGTTCCTTCAGGGTTGATGCTCGGGTCATGAGTCCAAACATATGCATTGTTAAATGGTAATGTTTGGAGGCACTACAAAGGATAATTAAAAAAACATTATCAGAGTATAGGTAAACTTATGGCATCATCTGTTGCTTGTCCAGTCACAATCACGAAATATCTGCAGAGCAGTTCCTGCAGACTCACTCCATAGAAATTATACGCAAGTGACTGCAGCAGAACCACTGAGCCGTCACAAATTAACATCACTGGCCTTGATTTGGCTTGTCGACCTTGTTGTTTTACCAAATCTGTGACCACTGACCCTAAGAAATGTGAGACCGATGCTGTGGTGTGGTCACTGGTGATAAATGTTGCCACAGGGAGAGGGAAAGATCCTTTAGTTGGATGTCTCGCGACCAACTCATAGACGTACTGTAGAAGGGTGATGTTTGTCCTTTTCCCTTCCGTACAATGCTGCCTGTTGCATCTAAATACAAAATATCTTCTTTGCACTGCTCAAAGAAAACATTAAGTGTTTTTCGAGAGTACAGCATCACACTTTTAGGATGAAGACATATTTTCTGGATCACCCTTTCTTCTGCCTCTGCCTCTTCTTCAGCCACCATTTTCTGGAGGCTGATCATCTCATTGTTGTCTTTTCTTTTTTGTTTTTTCTTGGTCCATGACACTGTTTTCATGACACCAGTTGCAGGGACCTTGTCCCTGCACCCTGATGCCACAACAGTGTCCTCCAGCCTCCCAATGCTCTCCAAGAAGACAGTCCTGGGCAGTTTGGTGGAAAGGGTATGGGCCAGGGCATCCCTTTCCTCACCTCGCACCGGCCGTCTTTTTATTTGGTCCCATTAGTGGCTGACCAAGTCACCACTGAAGATGACCTCAACCTTCAGAGACGACTCTTCTTCAACTTTGATTTCCACCTCTACAGGGCAGTCATCAAAAAGACAGTAGCCAGAACATGTGAAGACTGGGCCGCTTCTTCTAGAGCCGATGGATTTGACACCATGGCACTTAAATCCAAAACTGCAGTAAGGATGAACACTTCGTATTCCTTTGGCCATTACAGAGGTCCAGTTCAGTGTTTTGAATCTACAACAGTGTCGTTTTTTGTGCAATTTGTTCCAATCCTTCTGGTCAATGAACAAAAAACAAGGTGGCGGCAGCTTCATCGGATGCATTTTCTTCATCTGAAGTGACTGTGGATCCAATCTGCAAATAGCAATGAAACACAATTAAAATATGAGTTATTTTAATAAGACACTCAGTTATTTTTCATGTATCATAACACCCATCTCCATATTTCTGTCTTTACTGCTGAAATATTTAATTCTTGTGATACCTCCACAGGTGGTGTGGTCTTTGCAGGTCTCTGGACATTTGGCCCAGGTGTGTGCAGGGTTATGCAAGTGGACCCATTTTTCTGGAGAGAGATGAAACAGTCGATCATAACACTACCTTAGAAAACAGCTAGTACAGTCAAAGGCAATAGGATTATTACTGGCAGATTTCATATGTGGTGCCAAATATTAGAGCCTCAGGAAACTCACATGCAACATGGGCCTGTAACCATGTAAATTAGGCGTTCATGTATATAATGTAAAACATTTTAAAATGATTGGAAATCCATTCTATCCAAATTTGACAAATCATATCATAAGTTATGTTTCATTGTGGTTGTGCTTAGCATTCAACACACAAATGATGATGAGGTGGGTGTGGCTGATTAGCAGGAGTGGAGCAGGGGTGTGGTGATTGAAAATTTACCAGCAGCAGGAGACAAACAGAGCAGATTTGTGACATATATGTTCTATTGCTACTCACTCTGCCTACAGAGTCTGGACCAACCAACACAGCTGTTTGTCAACTTAGTTTCTCTTTTTTTTTTCTCTAAGAAATTTTTGGACAAATAATGACAATACCAAATTTTGACACTATATGAACTATGAATTTTACTATTTAAAAGTTAATGTCCACAGGCTTTTAGAAATGTCAAAGTGGGGAAGTGAAACCATTACCTTTTTATGTCGAATATATCCATGTTTGAGCCTTGTCCTGTTTATCTTGGAATTTGTAACACCAAGGTCATGGCAGATTTCACCCCAAAAAGTCTCATCATGGTTTGAGGCATGACGCTTGTCAATGACAGCCACTATATCCTCAATGTTTTTTTCTGCTTTTCTGGACTGTAAACCAAAAGACAATATGTCATTTCAAATATTCATATAGTCAGGTTGAACACTTTTGGAACCAGTATTAGCGTTTCCCAATTAAGATTGTACTTAAGGACTTAAGAGCGCTCTTAAGAATGTTTCCCATACGCGATCTTAACTGGCTGAGAAGATGAAGCTGTTTTGCATTAATGCACGAGGCATAGCATTAATCTCCATAGTGTTGGGAGGGTTACTTTGAAAATGTATTCCCCTACAGATTACTGATGTCCTAAAATGTAATCTATAATGTATTCCCTTGGATTATTCAAGTAAAGCAATGTATTCTAAATACTTTTGGATTACTTTTAGTTTACTAGTTGAACGTGTTTATCGGGGACACTGATTTTAGTTAACACTTGCTTTAGAGCTTATTCCTGTCTTCAGAGAAAAAGTTCTGCAAATACACAGAACACAAATGTGGTACGTTTTGTCCTGCAACTGATACTATTTAAAGAAAAATGGCATTTAAGAGTCAAACGGAATACAGTTACTTGTATTTTATATTTTAAATACGTAACGCCGTTACATGTAATCTGTTACTCCCCAACCATGAATCTCCACACATGTGATTGGTCAGGATCAATTAGGGCTGGACGATTATGGCAAAAATCATAATTACGATTATTTTGATCGATATTGAAATCGCGATTATAAAACACGATTATTCATAGATGTGTAAACATAACCATTTATTGAACCACCAGAACTCAACTTGAAATATATTTGAACACCACAACCAGAAATACATTAAAATCAAGAAAAATATATATAATGATAATTGGAAATAATAATAGCAATATGTAAAAACAATAAATAAAAATAAATAGCCAAAACCTACCAAAACAAACGCTCACACGCTCTCACGCCACACCTGTCATTTCTCAGGCTGAAAAGTGATCCCACCGCACAGAAATTAATAAATTATGTAATCCATACATCCTAACTCTCTGCATATTGATAGCGGCTCCTTGACGCCCGCACGAGACACAATCTCCCAGAATCTGGAGCGAACGAGCAAGAGCGCGCGCTAGAGAGTGACTGCGGGCGCGTGTGTTTCTCAATGCAGCGCGCGCGCGTGTGTGTGTGTGTGTGTGTGTGTGTGTGTGTGTGTGTGACTCTCAGTGCAGCGCGTGTGAGATGTCACTGAAGATGTCCCAGTCCTACCTTTCTTCTTGTCAACCAAAGGCCTTTCTGTCATTTTGAATCTCCCACATCTGCGCAGAAACACACCGTTCCTCCAGCGGGTCTAACATAAGGGGCGGGACACACAACTTGCTGGGAAAGAGGGGGGCGCTGGATTTATGTCACAGGTGCGCCGCGCCGGGCGGAATAATAATCGTTTTATGTCGATTATTACTGTACGTTTTTACAATCGCGGGAGGCCAAAATCGATATCGCGATTAAAATTCAATTAATCGCCTATAGTCTCACAAACATCTGGATGCAGCACCTTGGGGTGGAGGAGTACATGCAATCAATGCTCAAGATCAGCAGCAGGATCGATCCAGAGTTATGTGTTTCTCCTCCGCTGCAGGTGCAGCCTGTGACTAACCATTATGACTTGTATTATTTAAAAGGTTTTAATGTATACAGAATAATAACTTCTACATTGTTATGACGTTTATTTGTAATCATTTGCATATGTGTGTGTGCTGCTCCGTGTGTGTCTAAGCAGAGTGTGTGCGCGTTGTGCACCCGCCCAGAGAGACACATATTACTATCTTGATAATGCGCCCAGTGAAATACTGCACCTTTGACTTAAAATCTGTAATTAATAAGCCCACCCAAAATTACTCTGGTTCACCCAAAATTGAGATCCTGCCGCCGTGCCTGCTCCAAACACCCGTTTGTTGCGCTTTGGATGAAATGAACTAAATATCATCCATGCGAAAACAATGACATTTATAAATTAAAAGTAGGCCTATATTTGGCTGGAGTGGGTTTGCTTACCTTTCCAAACGTAGAGAACACAAAGACCCTAAAGTGAACTAAAGAAAAAGATATTGTGTTATGCTACTGCATTTCTTCAAGTGTTCTACTGTATGCAGGACTACACATAGTCAACTGTGCCTGCTGGAACCTATAAAATTATAAATTCAGAAAATAAATAAATTCCCTAATAATAACAATGTGTAATAGTTGTAAACTATTTCTCTGTGCTGTAGGCTATGCACCTAGCTGCGGATGAGTTATGTAGCTACTGTAAATAAGTATAAGTACTGTAAAAGATCATGTAAGATTACCCCGTGCACTAACCTAATCGCAGTTAGGCTTCATTTGCATTTGCACTGATAAACATTTATACAACATAGCCTATTGTGCATACATTGCATATGTTGCCATGGTGTGCTAATAAGAAGGGACAACTTACCCTCGTGTTGGCGCCATTCCTCTACATTTGAGAAGAAGAGTTTGTTGGAAGGGCAAACCGTGCATGTGCTTATGCAGTGTAAAGTTACCAATTCAGGAAATAATAAAAATGCATAATTAAATATAAATAAATATTAAATAAATTAATAAAGGGACTAAAACTACATTAAATATCTACATTAAATATTATAATAATCACTAAGCTAGTCAATCAGTCAAAGTTTCTGTCATGACTTTGAATTTGGCATTCTTGAGAAATAGAACAAAATTATTTTAGGAGCATCAAAAGCATTGCTGCAGTGACAGTGTTTGATATGGAATCAGTTCTAGCAAACCTGGCTGATGTTCAAGGAGATAGAGCGAACACATGGAATTAGCAAGGGAAATGTGGATTATTATTTACTGAAAATGATCAAAAGAAATACATACAATATTTCATGTAAGTGACGTCTGGGTGAATGGAGTGAGGGCTAGGTCAAGTGTATCAACCTTTGTCAGAAATTATGCATCAAAGAGATTTTACAGTAGAGTAAATATAGAGCATATGGCGTTTTTTCAATGCAAAAGAAGGAACTTTGAGTCTGAATTTCTCTAAAATGATACATTGTGTGATATAATGTTTGATACTAAGTCAGTGAATAGTAAACGTAGTCTTGAGGTGCAAAATGTCATCCTTTGTCAGAAATTAGCATGAAAGTATCAAGCCTGAAGCCATAAGAAAATATTAGCATTTTTTTTAACCTTATTAGTTAAAGTATTAGTAGCAGCAAGTTTCATAGAGGACTGAGATATTGGAACCAACTGCTGATAAAAAGGATAAAGACTTCATAAATATAACAAGTACATTTATTACAGATATATTTTTCACTAAACAATGGTACAGCTGAGTCATGATGCTTTTAAATGTACTTTGATGGGTTAGTGGGTGTATTTAATAATCTCCGCCCCATCTTTCCCAGGAGAACTTTTTCTAAAAGTTTAACTAGATTCAGACTCCTCTCTGTTGGAACTGATGAACGATTCATATTACACATTCCACCAGTCTACAATCATTAAAGAAATGAACCATTAACTCTTCTTTCTGGATCAGTTAAGAAATGCAACATCATAACCACTGTCACTATCATATGCATCTGTAAACTGTCACCTTTCTTGATACACTTGTAACCTAAGTTTTTTTTATTATTTCTTTACCTTTCATATGTATTTGTCAATATTTCTTTACTTTTAAGTTTGTATTATTTGTATTACAGTATGTGTCACTGATATAGTCACTGATAGATCTGCCTGGATGAATTATGTACAGCGGTACCTACAGTGTATTTGGCCTCTGTATTTTTTGAATGTGATTGGATCCTCTTATATTCCAGGTAATCTTGTTGTAGCAATAATAAGAGTTGTCTTTCTCTGTGTAACCAGTTAAAGGTATTAAGTGGAGGAATCTTAACATATGTAAAAGTGGACAGGAATGCTATCAACTCCTGAACTAAGACTTTTTTTTTTAAAGAAAGGTGAAGGCTTGATATAATTCTTCTTCTGTAATCAGTCACACACACTATTTCTATTTCCTTTGTTAACTTTACAGCAGTATCATTTTGAAAGTAGATGCTAATATTTGAGTATGTTTGAGTTTAGAATGAAAATAGCCTTGCAGAATATTTGTGTTGTTCATGAAAAATGTCCATTTGTGTTGCCATAGTGATATTTCTTGTTAACTGTTTTGAAATGATTTATATATATTTTTATTATATTTATATTTGCAGTATTTGTATGCTGAGAATTTAAAAAAAAAAAGTCTATCCATCTTATTCTGTTTCTCAGATATTCTATGTTAGTTTTCTTTTAATATCATTTTTCTAGCTCTCTTGTATTGTCTACTAGTAATTGTGACACATCATATTATTGTATATTTGTTGCACTGAACCTTTTATCTCAGCTATTGATTCCTTTTGTCTTTCCAAATTGGTTTTCATTCTTCTGGAGCTATATTATTATTATTATTATTTTATTACACATAAAAGAAAAGAAAAGACAAATGCATGCAGAATTTCATGCAGACTTTTTTTAAGATTAGGAAGAGAAAACAATAAGTGATCAAAGAGAAATGTGCAGAAGGAACATTAAACCCATGATGAGACATACCACTTTGAATTTCATGACATTATAAAACACCCAGCTTTAACATTTTTCCAGCATATGAAAAAGCATTTGATAAAGTACGGATGGATTGTGTCTACACATGTTTAAGGATCAGTGAGAAGCTGCAGGTTAAAGGTGCAGATAGTTTTCCATAGTAGAATGAGTTGTTTACCTTGATGACAGATCTTCTATTTCTACCTCACACTAAATAATAATGATTCACTGACAGAGAATCACTATTGTCTTCTTTTTAAGACATTTTTAGGGATCAGTGGCATCAGCACTAACTTTGATGACACATACATTGTATTTCCTGTGCTGGCATACTACATAACCACAATATATCCACAATAGGTGAAGCATGTGATACTCATCTCTCTCTGTTTTTTCTGTCTCTGTCTACACTGCTGATAGTGTTGTAACAATTTAGTAAATCTACTCTGAGCATTAATAAAGTGTAACGATGCTGTAACAGATTGTGTCTTGCTCCTCTCTGTTAGAACATTACAGGCTGTGTGCATACAGACTCAGTGGCTGTGTTAGACAAAGAGAGGAAAGGCTAAGTCAAACACACACATTTGCAGTTTTAGCCACACCCAAAATGAACACCATAGAGTATTCCATCAGCCTTAGATGTGATTCATTGAAGAGTGAGATCTTTGTTTGTTTCTTTGTGTTTCTTTCCTAGAGGAGCTTCTGCCACCAAGTCCATCTGCTGGAAGTTGAAGTTTAACTCAAACAGCTTTATTTTTGATGCATTTCAACACCAACTGAGAACAATGAGCTGAACACTTTCTCACACAACACTTATTGTCAAAACTGTTTCTTCCAGTAAACATGCTTAGCTGGTTTGGTTCCCTTCTGGGGTGCTGTGACAGTCTTCCCTGTGATGCATCACTTTAGCCTCAGCCTTTCTTAATAGTTAAGATATAGAGTGATCAAACATAGCACAAATTAAATTACATGCACAATAACTGTATACCAATGTGTGCAATGAAGATATCTAAACTTGATTATAAGTAGAGTATGTATAATTCAATTTCCTTCACAACTGTCAAATAAAGGCAAAATGCCAAGAAGCAACAGCTGCAAGAAACGTTCAGTCTGCATGAGCAGCAACTTAATACAGCTCTGCTACAGCTCTACAGAGATCAGCTGAGAGGCTTTGGTCAATTAGATCAAATTATTGATTATCAAAATTCATGCACCAATCATTTGAATTCAGCACGGGATGGTGGACTCTGCTAGTACAATGAAAACTACTATATAGAGAAGTTACTGCTGAATGTACATACAGTGACTGGTTTTTAATGAAAAGATAGAGACCATAACAAGTATCAAAGCAGCTTTTAACCCCTACATACTGTTTATGGAAAAAAAAAGAAATGTATCTTTATTATTTTTGTGCAGATGATACACATTTGTATATATGCAAATGTACCAAATTGATCTGTATTTATAACAAAATTGAAACATCTGCATTAAAACATGTCGTTGTATTCTATGAAATGTTCTCCTGGAGCATAAAATAGTGACTGTGAATGTCTTTTATTCTATAAGATCAATCAAATATTTATTATTGACTGATATGGAATTTATGAATGTGAATTGGTGTAGAGACTAATTATAAGTCAGGATATGAACCATGAGAATGATAGAAGATGATAACATTAATTTAAACTATTTTAATTTATTCAATTCAACATGAACATAAAAGACTTAATATACATTTATTTATATTTATAATATATAGATTGATTGTCTATGCATCATCCTTGGTAGTAAAACCAGGAACAACACTAATGTTTCTAATTCTAAATTTATAAAAATAAAGGTTCACATAAATTCACATAAAGGTAGATTTACATAAAGGTAGATTTACATAAAGATAGATTTACATAAAGGTAGATTTACATAAAGGTAGATTTACATAAAGATAGATTTACATAAAGGTAGATTTACATAAAGGTAGATTCACATAAAGGTAGATTTACATAAAGGTAGATTTACATAAAGGTAGATTCACATAAAGGTAGATTCACATAAAGGTAGATTTACATAAAGGTAGATTCACATAAAGGTAGATTTACATAAAGGTAGATTCACATAAAGGTAGATTCACATAACGGTAGATTCACATAACGGTAGATTTACATAATGGTAGATTTGAATTAGAGATATGAGTTATGATTTGTCTGTTGTATGGTTCCATATTCCTGTAGGTGTAGCAGTAAGGATATTTCCAGTGCATTCCTTCATGCTTGTTTGCTTTCCACCTTCACATCAGTGAATCCAGTAACAATGTTCAGGCACTGATCCCAATTAGAGTTGAACATAAAAGTCCAGTTTGCTGAAATGATCACATTCAAGAACATTTCAGCAAAAGTTCAAATTGCTCCCCGTCCTGTTTTCCCATTTATTTAGTGTGAGGAGTGCACATCTGGTGTAGCCCAACCAAATACACATCCGCTCATGTCCTTGGAGTCGGGACTGTCCCCGATGACTGTTTGGACATCTAACAGTAAATTCCTGATGACACCAACATTTGTGCTTGCAGCAACACTGCACTGTCCCCAACACTGGGCTTTTATAGCCCATCAGCCAGGAAACAAATACTCAGCAACCATACAAATCAGCCCCCGATACCTCCCATATACTGAGGTAAACAACTGTGTCTTTCTTCTCTGGAGGTTTTCTCAATGTCACTGCAAATTCACTGCCAAGTTATATCTGAGAGCGTCTCACGTAGTTTAGATTCTTTATTAGTTTTGGGGGTTTCATTTAAGTCAGATTGAGGTGTGTCAGTTGTCTGTGGAACAAGAATAAGGCCTGGCTGGTGTCCCCCATAATAACTTCCTGTTGAGTGAGTTTATTCTTATTTGTTATTACAGCCTACGTAAAAATGTAAAATTAGTCCTGAGGGTGGTCCAGGTCAGGTCATACATTTACTACAATCAAAAGGACTAATTCTCAGATGAGCAAGAATGGAACTGGTAAATGGACTGTACTTCTATAGCTTCTGACCACTCAAAGCGCTTTTACGCCACAAGTCACAGGAACTGTCACACAGCAAGCTAACATTCTCACACACATTCACACACCATTGTCACAGCTATTGGGAGCAATTTGGGTTTCAGTGTCTTGCCCAATCTTCTGACTAGTGGACGACCTGCAATGTTTGATTTAGTTCAGTTCAGTGATGACTCTTGGATAAAAGCTGTCCCTCAGTCTGAAGGTGCAAGCTTTAAGTGTTCTGTAGCACCTCCTAGAGGTTAACAGAGAAAATGACAAGGGTGGGTCACATCTTTCAGGATGTAGTTAGCTCTGTGGAGACAGCAGACCCTGAAGATGTCCTCCAGAGCTATGTCAATCTACTGTTTTCAGACATGTCGTCCAAAAATGTTGATAATTACACTTATGGTGCTTACATAAAGCTCGGTTTGTAGAGCACATACATTGGATTAGTATAGTACAGTCCATTTAGTATGTTTCACAACACATTTGTGACCTACAGTATACTAAAGGAGGTACAGGAGAGTTTGGGGGGAGTAAAAAGATTGAGAAAAATAATTGAGATTTGAGAGAATATCATTAGAATTATTTACAGGTAATCCTGAAATATTCAGACTTTCTTCCTTGAATCTCAGAATGTTTTCCCCCATTTTTTAAATAATTAAATATATTGCAAAGACTGTCCAAAACAAAAGACCAAACCATACTAAAGTACAACCCCAGATACTACAATGAGGAGCTTGTAACTTATTAAAAACATGTCATATATTATGTCTATCAACACTATGTCACTCACACAAATGTACAGTATGTGAGTTGGAGAAGCAGCAGCTCTAGAGGAATGCATCATTTTGTCCTGGCTTCTCTACTGGAATGTTCAGTCAGCAGATTAAAACAGTGGTTGATGGATAAATGTGTTCTATCCTTCCAATTAAGTAATACAGTCTTCTTGGCCATTGATAGAGCTATTCTAATAAATGGTGTGAACTGCTGTGTGGCTGGAAGTGTAGAGAAATCACCCGGAAGACAAATGGATGGGCGAAGAGGAATGCTGAGGCCGAGGAAGTCTGACAGCTTGCTCATGACCTTCGACCAAAGTGTCTGAGGAGTGAATGAAGTCTGTGCAGGACATCAGACTGTATTCAGTTCATTTTGGGCTAGCAGGGAAAATCTGTTGTTGCATATTCTTAGCATGATGTTCTATGTTTTACTTTGCTGTCGTCCTCCCGGGTCAAACTGTTTTGACTATTCCTTCTTTCCTTCCTTCCTTCCTTCCTTCCTTCCTTCCTTCCTTCCTTCCTTCCTTTCTTCCTTCCTTCCGTCTGTCCTTCCTTCCTTTCCTCCCTCCTTTCCTTCTCTCTTTCTTTCCTCCCCTCTACCTTCCTCCCTTCCTCTTTTCCTTTCTCCCTCCTTCCTTCTTTCCTCACTCCCTCCTCCCTTCCTTCCTTCCTTCTTTCCTCTGTCCTTCCTTCCTTCCTTCCTTCCTTTCCTCCCTTCATTCTTTCCTTTCCTCCCTTTTTTCCTCCCTCCTTTCCTTCCTTTCTTCCTTCTCTCCTTCCTTCCTCCCTCCTTTTCTTCCTTCCTTCCTCCCTCCTTTCCTTCTGTCTTTCTTTCCTCCCCCTACCTTCCTCCCTTCCTCTTTTCCTTTCTCCCTCCCTGCAGGAGGACAACAGGAGGGTTAAGTCAGCTGTGCATTTCTCTGTTGGAAGATAGAGACATGGTGTTGACTTGACTAAAGAGTAAATACATTGGTGGGATGTCTTGGTTGGGTTGCTTAATGATTCAGGCACTTTTTTGTCTTTTGCATATATCTGTTATCTTTTTAATGCTTTCTTTCAGTTATATTGTTTTTTTTAAGAAAGTCATGAATAAGGCTGGCTACTTGTCTTGATTGAGACCTTCATTAGTTAGAGATAGAATGATAAACTAACACATGGCTCAACCTCCTCATCATCACTAATAATACTAAGCAAGTTGAAGAAAACCTGTCAACTCCTTCACTGTAACAAAGACATTACAAACATTGCAGACCTGCTGCTTTATGTTACAGTTACAATGAAAGACTGTAAATGCAATGATTTCATGGAACAGCCTCACGTTCAGTCACTAAACAAGAGGTCGACCTTCACACTCTCACTGCATAGCAAAGTGAATGAAAGGATGTATTGTACAGTCTCTTGGCGACATCCACACATGTTGGCAATAGACTGTACCCCCCCCCCCCCCCCCAAAAAAAAAACAAAAAACTAAAACAAACAACAGGATCAGTCCTTTATGCAGCATACTGTATATTTACAGTACATATATTTGACAGGAGCCCTCCAGTGGCAAAGGAGGAAACCAGATGATGAAACCTGGAAGGATAGGTTCAGGTTGTATCAATTATGTGTTAATACAATACTGAATTTGTACTAAACAGACTGTAACTTTGGAAGATACCAACTCAATTTAGCTCATTCAGACAGCTGAAGCCTCATATTAACTTCAGTTTGGAATATATTTTTGCACAGAACGACTGGTGTGGATTTTATTCCTCATCCTTTTGCAGTGAAGTCAAGTTCCAGATGAATAAGTTTTGGCCAGTCTAGAGAGTAGGAATAGTTACAGCAATGAAGACCCATTTCCACTGGCATGACTATTTTATGACAGACTTGAAAAAACTTGAACCTATCCTTTAAGGAAGTATTTTTTTGTGTTTCCTTAAACCTAAGCGACTCGTTTCATTGTGTGAACCTAATCAGAGCTTGACTATAATGTTTTTACATCATCATTTTTGTTCGTTCCCTGGCTTTTACATATTTACACTTTCAGTAGGAATCAGTGTGTTTGGAGCTGGCATCAGAGTATGGCAGACAAAAAGTATAGAGACTAACACATTGTTGGATTTGGTCTTTTCATTGAGTTTGCTGTTCATAACAAAAATACAGAATATCACTAGCCCTCTTCTTATGTGTACTCAAAAACTCCATGCTCTGTTTTTAGGTAACACAGCTTCCAATTACCTCTGTAGCCATTTCTCCTTGATCTTTGCTGTCCACACTAATAAACTACAAGATGACATTTGGACTGAGGGAAGGAAATGGCCCTTACACAACTGACGTCCATGTTTGCTCCCCTTCATTCTAAATTAGGATGCAGAGCATTCCTGATTCTTTACCTTTCTTACCCGGATTGGATTTATAACACCATGGTTTCTTTCATATGGAGTTCAAGAAAATTGGACTATCACATAAACATTTCTCCTCCCTGTCAATCTGGTGCTTTCTCCATTTTTATCTTGGCTGGTAATGAGGCCTGGAAAACAGCGTTGGCGATTATAGGAGGAGGACCTGAACACCCAGAACCAGAGAAAAAGATTGCCTGAGAGAAAATCAGGTTGAAAAGGCTTTCTCTGCCCCTGGCCATCCTCACAACGCCAACACCCGAGCCCCCATAGCCAAAATAATTATGGGAAATTGCAGGTTGTGGAAATATACTTTTCTTTGTCGTTGATTGTAGACAACAAATGTTTTCAGGGGGATTGGTTCATGTCATTTCAGGCACACAACACTCTCATTAAAGGCAAATCAGCGAGGTGAGACAAGACAAATAGACAGCACTTTGGGAGGTGAATCTCACCTGATGAGTCACTGCCACTGTGAATACAAACATCTCCCCCTGTGTGTCAAATCTTTTATGTTTCAAATCAAACACAGACTGCACTTAAAAGGTGTGCAGCTGGTGAACTGTATGGCTCTGAGATTGTAAAAGAGATTTTATTTTTTTACATATAAACCAGTGAAATATTGTAGCTATTAAGCATGAAAGCTGGACCAAGATATCATTTGCGATATAATTTGTTTGAGAATGGCATTTTGGCAAAAACTAATATGATTTTCAGCATGTTACTATTATTCTAAGCAGTCATGGCAAATCAGAGATCACTTGTCTCACAGTCCAGAACTGGGACGCCTTTGGCTTTGATGTGTTTCTGTTAATGAAGTTGAATTTTAGACACTGTGTAAATCAGACACTTCTGTGTACTGTCAAGTGTTGAAAACAAAGAAAATATATTTTTTAATGTGTAGAGAATGCTGCTTTGGTGCCTTTTTTCTCATTTTGAATATTAATAAACAATGATAAATGAATAAATTCAAAGACATCACTTACTCTGTCCCAGAGAGAAGAGCTTCTACTCTACATAAAGACACTTTGGTTGACAATTTGAAAGGAACTACCTACTTATTGCACTTGGAGACTTGAAAGAGACTCATTTTATAATTGATGTTTAAAATCAAAGCAGCAGCGGCCAAGATATCCTGAGTTTTAGTCTCTGAGTCCAAACCCACAGATTGTATCTTATAAATCTATCGTCTCAAAGCCTAACCTGAAATTAATATATATGAAGAAGCTCCTCCAGAGCAACAAAGACATCATTTAACTGTTTCCAAGAAGTACTACTCACAATTAAACCAAGCAGCACTTGAAAATATGTCTTTGAGTGTTGCTTTTGTTGCATTCTTAGGATGTAGCTTCGTGTCTGCAGATGTCCAGATCACTGCCAAAGTAGGAAATAGTACTGAGCTTAGGTTATGAAACATAAATAACAAGGATTTTTTCCCCCTACTGCTCTCCATCAGTGTTTTCTGATCAGCCACCTCTGTGGTTAAGGTTCAGTTATTATTCAGTTACTGTTTGGGTGCATTGGTCGTCATGGTTACAAGGAAAACAGTGTTGACTTTTGGTAGGACAAGATGTGAAGTATAGTCCCTGTTAACCAAGTAAGACACGCAACCATCCTCACCGGCCCCCTACTTTACTAATCCCACTACTTCTGCTTTTACCTCTGAAGGACAACAGTGATTATTTTAGAATGCAGGTACATCTAAGTGAGGCTGGAACAGCAGAATAAAAAGTTGAAGACAAAAAATGGCAAATCAGACAACAGAGAATATTTGACAATTTAAGAAATACAATTTACAATAGTCTTAAATTCAGCCAGAGATAATAAATTCTCCAATTTATATTTTCTCATGAAAACTACTCCAGATACAGATGTTCTCTGCCAGATATGAGAGAGATGTGCTCAAAATGGATTTAGAAATAAGAATATACCAGAGACTCAGCTGACATATGGACAGAGATTGCCATCCAACCTTGGAATAGAAAACACAATGGTGAGTGTTTTTAATTTAAAATTGAATGCACCATGATAAGCAACATGTGTACAGGTCGTGCTCATGCATTCATGTATAGAAAATAACATGAAAGCTGCTCAACACCTACTGCACATGTCCCACCCAGCCTGTGTGAAAACAGTGGCAATATATTTTGTGGCTGTGGAGGAGGGTTGTCAATCTAAAGAAAATAATGGCATCATATCCCATCCAGCATGTCCATGTGGGTCCCACATGGTTTAAATGAAGGCTACATGGGTGCTGAGTGGGCATGAGCTTGAACTGGGAACATTTTGGTTTCAGTAACATGGGCCCCACATGTGAAGCCCACATGGGCTGACTGCATAAGCCCCATAAGGGATGTAAGTAGGCTAAGTGGGCATGGGCATAAACAGGGACCTTGTATGGGCCCCATATTGTTTCAGAAACATTGGCCCCATTATGTAACTTATCCAATTGGACCCCACTTGAAACGCAGTCAGAACCCACTTGAAGCCCATGTGGGCAAACACAGGAGGGGCCACCATGGAAACATTGGAAACCCACGTGGGACCCGTATTGCAGCCCAAATGTAACCAACGTAGAGCGCACATGGACATGCTGGCTGGGTAGTGATGTCATCATACTTTCAGCTTGGGCTTAGACACTGTCATTTCTTATAATAAAGCCTGTTTTACAAAATTCATGTGTGGAGTGCCAAAGATGTAGACATTAACCACTTAATGCACGCTGTTCCGCCTATGGGACGGGACGGATGCCGTACATTGTTAGAAAGCTTAGATTGTCCTGATTCATTCAAGACCACTCACGACTTATATGGTTGCTCACAGCCGTAATAGTATTAGCGATTAGCTCGGCTAGCCCCTGAGCTAAGTAAGAACAGCTATAATGCTACATACCTTCAAAGTCTTCCCTTTAGCCACAACGATCATCTTATGACTCAGGACTTTCTGTACAGCTCGCCAAATATCCATTCTTGTGAAATATGAAATCCGTTTCCATTAAACCGGAATACTTTCCTCAATATGTCAACATGTATTTAGTCCAACACGTAACGTAATAACACAAATAACAAACCATATACGGTCCGTTTACGTCATTTCCTGACCTGCACGTCCATCTCAGAGTACAGGTGACTAGATGTTTACGACCGTGAGCCTCTCCTGCTTCTGACGACACCACACACAAGCCAATCAGTGTTTAGGATTAGGCAGTACATGTCTCCAAAGCCAATGAGGACATGTGACCGACAACAATGACGACATGGCTTTGATTGACTGCTGTTCCAGCCTATGGAAATATTCAGTGAAATGAAGTTGATAACCTTTTAGCCAATAGTCAGAGGTTTCCAACGGTGTATGACACTAAGCTATTAAGTTTGGCTGTCCATAAACAAACTCCAAGCGTAACCGGCGTGCGCCCTGTGCGTAAAAGAGTTGAACCATATATCATTACGCACTCGGCATTTTGGTACACGGTTGGTTCTTCTTCGACTTGACATATGACTTATACCAAAATAAACAGATAGATAGATAGATAAATATGGCCAAACAAAAAAATATGGTTATATGTAATAATAATAATAATAATAATAATAATAATAATAATAATATGGCGTCAGCTTTCATTAGAGACCAAGATTTTGATTGTAGGCAAAGGGGATGTGAAGTTATAGGTGTTTGATTGTGGTTATACAGCTTTGGTTACCAAGTGTCCATTTGGAGTCTCCAAAAAGGACCTGAGGAAAACGCATGGACATACCTGTTGAAAAATAATTCAGAAAAATTCATCTTTTGGTCTTTTGACTCCAAAGACGCCAAGACCTGTGACTATGGCCTCATTGTGTCTATAACCTGCTGAGAGGTCCCTGAATATCTGTACACATGTCATTGTAAAGGCAAACCTATGGGCGAGTAAACAACCCCATCATTGTAACCTCTGCCACTCTTTGTCAGTAAGTCACAGAATCACACAGACACTTTTACAAGAATCCTGAGAGTGTTTCCTTTCCAATGATACCAGACACATCTCTGAGTCTCTAACTATGTGGGATCTGTGCTGCTCACAACTTGGACAGGTTGTTTAGGCTAACAACATAAAAAACAGGGGGGTGTGTTAAGTGGTTAACCAGGAAGGGAGAGTCTGAGACACTATTGAGTTGCATCATGGGAAATGTTATCTCAGGTTCTACTGCTAGATTTAGATTTTTTTTTTTGTCTGTCATGTCTCTTTTTATTTCCCCAACTTTATGGAAGTACAATAATCAACTGCTGTGCACCTGAGAGAGAATGTCTATCCATCCATCTTCCTCTACATGCTGAATAAAGACATTTCAGTAAGTTACATCTATCAAGATAAACCCAGGCAGTGAACAGTATTTTAGTGCACAGGTGAGTGGAGAGCACAAATAATGCACTAATGCTAAGGCTAGGTGAGCAGGAAGGTTCAGTTCAAACATAGTTGAAGATGACACAAAATGACTGTAAACAACAAAGATAGTGACAGCTGAAGATGTGTTAAATGACTAAAATGTGATTATGCTCTCTATGTTTTCTGGTGTTTGGAAGATGTACTGTATGTATGTACTGTATGTCTGAGCCATGTCCATGACAGATAATAACGTTTCTGAATCTGTATCTAAAATGTCACTGTGACTAAAACTAAGAAAAATTGAATGACTTATATTTGACTAAAGGAAACTAAAAAACTAAATAGAAACCAGATAAGATCAGATAAGATGCTTTTATTATCACTGTACTTAAAATACAATGAAATTGCTAGATGTCAAAATTAACAGTAATTTCACCAAAAAATATGTTTATGGAGTGGTCAGCCATGAATGGTCACACAATTTGGACTTTCCCATGCTTTTCTACCCCTCAGGTATCATTCCAGCTTTCAGATATCAGAGGTATCAAAGGTTTTAAGTGATTTGTACTATCAAAAGCTGATCCTGGTGAAACCTTTAATTGCACAGCCAGGCACTTGTCGAACACAATGTTCACTCGTGTTTCATAGTGAAATGTAGCGGTCTACATAGGTTGGCATCTAGGAATGAAGAGAGGTCACGCAACCAGCAAGGGATGCCTTGCCCCATCCCTCTCTGATTACCAATTACTGCTGTGCACTCCAGTGGAGGTTCAAACCAAGCAGCCGGCTCCATCTTAATGAGACAGAGGGCCACTGCTATGCATCTGACGTCAGCTTTCTAAATACCAGAGCAGATCAACCACACAGCCCGGGTTTTGTTCCCTTCTGACAATACCAAGCAGCCACGGGATGAGTCGCAACAGAGAAAGGGAGTGTAGAGAGAGAGAGTGGGAGGAGGGAGAATAGAGAATAGAGAAGAGGCATGAAAAGCTTAAACAGAGGGAGACAGAAGGAATAAAGAGAAAGATGCTATTACCTGCGTTGCATGTCTTAATTTGCCCTCCTTGCTCGTCCCTCTCATTTGCAAGGAATCAAAGGTTTTTGCTGATTTCTAATGAGCTGACCCTGACACTGATTAGTAATGCTCTGTGCATCGCTACTTCAGCTTAGAGTGAACTTAATATTTCCCTTAATGTGGTCACCATGCCAATAAGAGGGGCAAGACGTTGTTAAAGAGCAGCTCTGCAAGCTCATCAAGTGAATTCATCTGAAGAAGGGGAAATATATGGAGAACACTTTAACATTCAGTCGAGGTCATTTTTCATGTCAGGTGTTCAAATTGACATGATTTGCACATATTTATAATTTATGTAATTTACTGAATGACTTTCCAGGTCAAGAAAATCAAGTTAAGGATGGTTCTCTAACGGACTAACTGGTCTCTACCAAGTCCTTCAAAATATCTGATGCTCCACTATGTTCACCAGTTAGTTAACTTCATCAGTCAGTTGATGTTGATAATGATTAATTCATTAGATACAATTGGCTTCTCTCAGAGTGTAAATAAACCCACTTGCTGACAAAATCACATTGACCTTGTATGAAGTTGAACATTTAATAGTTTTTCCACCAAATTCCTATTTTATCAGACTGTCAGGGACCAAGCAGGTAGACAAAGGACACCGGTGTAAAAAAAAATAATTAAAGTATACCAAAAATCCAAAAAGGTTACAAAAGTAATTATCAAATAACTAGAAAAAGAACAAAAATTGGGCCCAAAAACCTGAGGTCAAATAAACACTAATGAAACTAAGGCTTCAACGTAAGGCAACACAATCAAAACTAACCTAACTAACAAGTGAAACACAAGTGGACTAGTCCAACACAGACACAAAAGGGGGACACTGACTAACAATTAAACCATCAAATCATCTATAACAACTAAATTGACTAACTAAGTTAACACTCAAACCTATCTAGCAAGAAAATACATAATATTTCAAAATAAATAGTCCATTAACAAATCAAACAGAAATTTTAGGCTCTGGTGTTTTTCCAGCCTCCCCTTTTCCCTATCTTCAAGATGGCTGCTTCCCACTTCCTGTGGGCTGTCCATAGGAGGCTCCCTTTCCCGCCCTTTGCCAGGAGCTCAGGAAAACAAAGAAAGTAATTACTCACAACAAAAAGACCAAAAGACAGAATGTGAACTAAATTGTGTGCACCCATATTAGAAAACCAAACCTGTCTAATGAAATAAAGTGTAATATGTGAATGTACCCCGCTTCTCGCCCAATGTCAGCTGAGATTGGCTCCAGCTCCGCCTCGACCTAGAGGATAAGCAGTGAAGAAAATGAATGAAAGTAACAATCCAGCAAAATATTTTGAATCAAGTTAGAAGTTGTTTTAACCAGAGCTGGTCAAGTAATAGATCTCTAGTGGATAGTAATGCACTTCTCAGCTGCCAATAGTGCTAAACAATGTATATATTTTACCATGGGAATTCTAACCGTCGAGCAGACCCTAATAAATATAGTAAGGATTTTGCAATATAATAACAATTCAAGCCCAGGAATTGATTAGAAAATAGGATTAAAAGTTTACAAGACCAAACATGCATCTTATGGACCTTGTGAGGTGAAATATATCCTATGCAGCATCTTTTCAAGTGTTTAACTTATACATACAACAGAATACATACTGTTCATATTCTGGTCTGGCTTAAGTATTCCTTTATAATTAGTGTCTATACAACATTTTTAACCACAAATGTATTTTGTATACTTGTTTTCTTTAGAGTTGATTCTATTATATATGAAAATACATTCACAATCACACTATATTCAATCTTATGTTATCTAAAAAGAGAACATAATTATTCAACGTTCATATATAGCAAGTGAGAGACGGTATGCTTTAAAAATAACCTTTAAAAAAGTGTAATTTTGGACAACCCTCCCAACATACTGCATACTGTACTGTGTGCACATATCTATGTGTGTGATAAGCCAGTATCAGCTATCATACCACTCATTACTAGAGTGTGAAAAGAATAGCTTAGCAAGGTGTTTTCATGATGTAAAGGTTGACACAGACCTTTTTAGTGACCTACTTGGTAAGCAGGAAGTTATTAGCCTCTGCTGCACTGAGAAATCAGCAGCATCTGCTTCAACCATTCCCCCCAACATGCACCGGGGAAATAATGTGTATTTATTCCAACTTTGATATAAAAAGAAAGGCCAGGGGATGTTTGGTTAGCTGAAGCAGTGAGTCAGGTAGTGACTCCAGAGGCCTTGCTATGACTGCGTACAAGTAAAACATGGTAGTTTAGGAAGCAGGCAGACTGTGGGTCAAGAGAAGGCACACGCCGAAACTGTATCTCACTCCTTTCAATTACAAGCTACATGGAGCTCACATGACACAGACACACGGACACAGACAGCAACTACAAAGCAGCAGCCTCAGGAGAACAGAATGGAACCCAACAGTAGCAGAGAGAGGGGAAGAACGAGAGAAAGAAAGTGTTATGCTGGCCAAAGTGGTGTGCAGCTGAGAGAGAGAGGGCTTGAAGGACACTAAGATGAGAGCCACGGTGTATTTAGCTGGGAGACTAAAACTGCAGAGTGGGGATGAGAGGAGAGCAGGAAAAGGGATTAAAAGCCTATCGACCGGCCTGTGCAATCGCCTCTTACATTATATGAAGCCATGTTTAATTCAGGCCTAACACTGTGGATGGACAGAGATGAGATACAGCCAGAGGGGGGTGAAGACAAAGAGGGAGGGAGGAGAGAAGAAGGGCCAAAATGGACCGATTGTCCCGGTCAATCAGTTTTGTAGATGTAGCTAACCACAACAAGAGCTAGTGTCTCCTACACAACCAGCATCACATCATAAGTAGTTACTAAAATGCCAATTTATGGTAGGAGTAAAGTTCTTTGTTAAAAGTAAGGATGAACCCTTACTGCTCAGGTCAAGCTGTAAAAACACCCCAAATATCTTTTACTCTGAAATTTGATTATTTTTCCTAAAGTGGCCCAAAAATGTAAATATTTTTAATGTTATACTTTTGTATAGGTGATACAATTCTTTATCCATTGAGTCTGTTCTGTGTCAAGTTTGATCCGTATCTATTGCCATGTGTTTTAGTGAAATGAATAGTTAATAGTTTTAATAAGATAGTAGTTTTTATGATGTAGCAGTGAAGACTGATGGCTCTAATGGTTATACAATAAACCCCACACTTCCATAAACTTCTTGTTATTTTCACTTTACATTAAATACATTTCCATCATTATTGCTATGTTATATTTTCATGTCTTAGGTCAAATAGGACATGATATTGTGTGATAGTAGATGTTTTTTCTCCAACAATGAGTGATGTAAAAGCTAAAACATACACTCTCTCTGCTCTCTGAAACATGAATCAAGGTTTAATCATATTTATTGATCAGTCAGATCCACTATTGATGCTTTCTAAACACATCTGTGCTTCAACATGTGGTATAAACACTTTTTATTACTCCTAATTACTCCAGGGCACCAAAGTTATTATTTTATTTTTACATTTATATGAACGAATCAATTTCTGTTTTGTTCCTAAATTGTGTGTTCTCCATACATGACTATGGTCTAAACACTATATTTACAGCCTCCTTAAAAGTGTACTTCACTTTATTTCACAGTAAAAATTGAATTGAAAAATGTAGAGGTTTAAAAAATATATAGTATATAAAGTATATGTATATCAATGATTCGCTCTCAATACACTCAGAATGGACCAAAAGTCTAAAAGTGGACAACTGACCCATCAGCTGGAAACCAGTGAATAAATGATTTGAATTATATAATATATAACACATTATTCTGCTATTTATTCAAATGCAATATAAATAAATAACAGAATGAGCCAGTAAAAAGCCATCATGTATAATTTGTGTGTAATTGTAGAAGATGAAGCCCTCATCATAAAACCTCTCAGAGACAATAATGAGGCTGTGATCTCTGTCTCCTCAATGCTAGCTCTGGCCCTGCCCCACAAATCTTAAAAGATGATTGTGTACATAAGATGATTCATATCTTGGTCACTCATATTATTATCTTGTTTGTACAAGATATGAATCCAGTGTGCAGTAGATAATTAATTGTGCACACATTCAAATGATCTTTCAGGACTTTGGGGGGTTTTCTTACTGCCTGATTGCTCATTCATAAATCTGACTTTTCTTGGTGATATTATATTCATATGTTCACATTTTACATTTGTATTATTTGTAAAGTTTTTCATTTCTCCAGTAACAAAATTTACAACAAATAACCTCCAACCATATTGATAGAGATAAAATGAATTCACTGAAACGGAAGACGCCAGCTCACACTACACTATTAAAAGTTAGATACTTTTTCCTCAGATATTATTATTATATATTGACCATCATGACCAATGCTGTATTGTCAAGTCAAAAACTGCCCCCCTCTCACTGTACCACCGCTGTCAGGGACCCTAACACATCCAACTCAACTCAATTAAGAGGCCTTATTTGATTTTTAATTTTAAAGAGATAAAATGAATAGATTACTGTTCAGTCGTCAATGTAAGTCTTTTTTTAAGCAATTTGATGAATAAAATCCAATATCTCCTCTCCTCCTGTTGTCCTTCACTTCCCTCCCTTCACTCTCCATTGTCTCCTCATCATGTATTTTCTTACTCCATTTACTCATGTTATATCAAGCCTTTTCTGAAGCTTTTTGAATTAGCCATGTACTGCTCCAAGAAAACCCTCTGACAAGAGCCCAGCATGTCACCCAGTGATTATCCTTTCACGATTATGGCAACCAGGGCTTAATGTTTCTCTGAAAATAGCCACTATTTGAAATTTCCACAAATATCTTCAGCTCAATGCGGCTGTAATAATAAGCCTAACCCTCAACCCTAAAAGTCCATACTCTATTTTTCTTTGTAGATATTTCTTTTGGTAATTACAGACACCTCAAGGCACAGAAAGTGTTGTTTTGATGGAGGAGCGAGGAACACACATCAGTCCTTCACAGATACCCTTGTATTGACGTAACAATGGACTGAGTTCCAGACAGCGCAGAATATCAGTCAGTGACAATACCCCTTCATGAGGCTGTTGGCAGGCAGCAAATCCTCCAGTCAAATGAAGGTTAGATGCATTACAGCATTCTCGAAAATTGACTCGGAGCTCCCCAGCTGCACTGCACAAACAGCACATGACCCAAGTAAAGTGCTGGCAGGTTGGAGACAAATGTAGTAAAAGATACACCTAACATTTGATCCAAGATTTGTCAAATTACTAGCAGGGTACTTAGATTATATTGTCTGGCCAGGGATTTACTTTCCCTGCAGATATTGTTCTTTCAGCTGAGTTTTCCTACTAAAGGTGGCAGGTCACTAAATGGTGTGAGTCTCAAATTAAAGTAGAATTTTCTCATTTATTGTCTAAGTGCTGAATTTGAGTTTGGGGACATAACTTACTGTATGCTAATAACATTGGCCTTTATATCTGCTGGAGATATTCATAGTCTCTGAAGAATGATTCTAATGTTTTACTGACTCCAACTGGTGAGCATTACTTAGCGCCACCAACAGGCTGAAGTAGTCTCTTTCTATATTTTAAAAGGGATGTATCATGCACACTTCCAGCTCTATGTATACAGTATATAATATCTTTACATGGTTTGCAGTTAAAAACTCCATATGTAGCTTATACTGGTTGTACTGGTATGATAGAATTGATTCTGACTCCTCCTAGTGGACATTTGTGATTTGCATTGATTTTTTTTTTATGACTTAAACTTTTATTGAACATTTTCAATACCACACCACAATACCACCATAAACAATGATCAAGGAAACAAAGAAAAGGGAGAAAACCCACAAAAAACATCGATCTACACACCAGCAAATACCAATGTGCATCACGCACACACAAAGGGAGAAAAAAAAAATTGAATTTGAATTTTTCATGTGACAGGAAGTTGATCATAGAAAAACAGGAAGTTAGGATCGTTAGGATAGTTCATGGGGAGGAGCTCAGGTTGGTGAGCCACATGTATCTGCTCACATCAAACACCTTCTGATAGTTGATGTGTAATAATACTTTACTTACCTGCAATTGTGTCACATTATTTATGGGATATTTAGTTATTTTGTACATTTTGTGATTATTTATATGTAAATGTCATCCCAATTCACCTTTGTGTAGTATGAATATAATACCTACATTGACTTCATTTGTTTGTTAGTATTATTATAATTTAGTTTCACCCTTTCTAAATGAATAGACCTGACTGTTGAAGTATAAACAGAATATATATATAGAGGACAGTGCATTGGACTTTTATGTTGCCATTCAGTTCAGCCTCTGTTTGAAACAGGCCGTCTTAGCTCCTATCTCTTTAAGGCCCCTCCCCCAGAGAACACCCTTTGTTCGGGAGCCTGTCCTTCAGCATGTTCCCATCATTTCTGGAGGCTATATAAACAAGCACAACATTCAAATGTTCCGGATTTCACTGCACTTCACCGCATGCTTTGGAGGCACATCCCCAGGAAGTCTGCAAGTGCTGATGGATGTCCAAATCCACAATTCATCAAGTCCACAAGGGCCCTCAAGCTGACTTTCTGCAGACTTCCAGAGAGTCTACTTGGAGACTTCAGCAGACTTTGCTCAGAAAATGATTCATAATCCTGCAGCAATGTAGACTATAAAGTGAAGAAGGAAAATAGTAAAACAAATTATTACTATCATTTTTAAAAAAATATATCATAGTAATAGGTTATGTGAAATATTTACATTTATCACATTTGCTGTGTAAATGAATGGATGTGTTGAGGTATAATGGACACAGAATAACAGCAGTTTATAATGTGAATATAATATTACTGAGCATTGTGACCAGATTGGTTGAGTGTAAAGCAGCAGATCTGCACATATCCAAACCATTAGAAGCTGTTCAGAAAACCTCTTTGATATGAGTTACAGGGTCAAGAATTTCATTTTATCTCTGTTGAAAAACTGAATAAACTGGACTTATGCTTTGTCTCAAAGTGTATTTTTATCTGTTCAAGGTTCAGCACCCTCGACATGATGACGGTGAACATATCACAATATGTATGACTAAAGTCCACACGTCCACATTTGTATTCAGCCAAACAGTAGTAGCAGGATTTCACTTCTTTTTCTCGTTCTTTACTTGAATTGAATTTCTTGAAACCTCATGACTTGTACATTAGCGCCACCCTCAGGGCAAACGTTACTGCAGGCAGTGCCACATTCACCTAATACGTGGGCTCAGGGCAAGCTGTGGGTCTTCCCACACTCTGTACATTGAGTATGTACACTGTAGCCTTCGATTCCCATCCAACACAAAGGACACAGCTATACATAGCAGCTTCATTAAATATTACAAAGCCCCTGTGATTGAATAGCCTACTGCTTGCCTCAAGATATGTCATGATTGTGTCAAATGAGTCTGTGATGATCTGATTAAACACAAATGTAGGAATTTCTAACACTGTGGATGGTTTTAAAGACTCATTTCATCACTGCTGCTCAGAATAACATCTGGCAACTTTGTGATGGTAATAATTGGAAATAAAAACTGTGCCATCTGTTGTTTTCTATTAGAAAAAATATTTTCTAAGACTATAAATGCAACATTTCTGTCAGGAATTACACTTTACTGCTCCCCTCTCTGTTTGTGCAGAAACTATTTTGAAATTAATTTTTCACATTTATATATGTGACACATATAAATGCAGTTTGTTCACCATCAGAAAACATTCTCTCTCTATACCAGAGACATTAGAAATAATTCCCACACATATTTATAGCCTTTAGCCTTTAATATGAATACCTTTAATACATAGAAATGATTTCTAGTGCTTGTAAAGCTTTTAATTCTATTCAAGTTAAGGGTTTATGTACATGTCACATCATTTAATGACACTGTGTGCTGTGTTGATGTTTATCATATTAGATCTACTTTCATATCCACAGTGTCACTTTTAATTAGTTACTCCAACAACTGTCACATAAAGGTGAGTCAAACAACCAACTGACACAACATTTGGTCCTCCGTTATCCTGGGGCAGTTGTCTGGTATTTCATCCTTGATGACTCTAAGAGGTATATTGTTTATATACATAAGCATATATAATGTTTATTTTTTATTCAAATTCTCATTTGCTTGAAACTAGATGATCACTAGTCTTTCTTTAACTCTTGTATATTGCAGGCTCTCAGTCCTGTCTGTCTTCATGTTGGACCAAACATCAACAAGCATTATCTTCAGACAGTGACATCAACCTTCACCAGTCCATAGTTCATCTCTAATGATGACTTTTCAATGGATGTCAGCAGCAGGTGTATAAAGCCAGTGTAACCCTGTATACTGTGCAACCTGTGCACTCTTTATCACTTTATATCACTTAATATTCCATCCACATTCCCTCTCTGCCACCTTGGCCAATCACCTACCTACGCATATAAGCTTTGTACAGGCAACAGAACTGTAAATTGGTTCATTTTCCACTCCCTTAAACATTTATGATGCTGGAATTGGTCATTGAGAGAACAATATTGTTTTCAAAGTGAGTTATACTTACAGCAGCTAAAAGCTAACAGCCCCATGGGTGTACATTTCAATGTTTTAACACTTGCAGTAGGAATAAAGGGCCCTGTGCCATTTATCTACCGAAGGAAATGATTTTAGTACATCTTGATAGGATCACTAATGACTCCCACACTAATGCACTGATGTATCTGTGAAAAATGTATATTCTAAATTGCTACAATATTGCTTCTTTCCATGTAAAATTGAAATTCTAGTAACGAGAGTTATGCTTTGGGAAGGATTTCTTACAAGTTTAATCCAGCTTCATAATATTTCATATTTTATGGGTCTGGAATACATGAGAGACGGTATTCATATCATGGTAAAATTCAAATATTTTCTGTTTTTGGAAGGAATGTGGTTTCACAGTGATAGCTGCAGGGAGAAATGCCAGTTGTCTATCTAATTGGCAGTGGTATTTTGTTTATGCAGATGGAGACTCACTGTGACAACCGATGCATGACAGTTGCTACATGAAACATTATTAATCTAAAATAAATTCAATCTTGTGTTCAGTCAGTCATATTCTACAGGAGTGTATATATCTGAGGGCCAAATGTGTTGAAACTGATATTTTTGTGATTGACAGCTACTGTAAATTGAGCCAGCACAGTTTCAGTATTCAAATATAAATGCAGAGAAAACAAATGCTGTGCAGACTGTGTAAAGGCCCTCTGGATCTTATGCATTTGTGTGTGTGTGTGTGTGTGTGTGTGTGTGTGTGTGTGTGTGTGTGTGTGTGTGTGTGTTCAAAATTCTAATGGAGCTGAGCTCAGTAGTAGAGCTTAAACACTAGCCGAGGAGGTAACTAGAAACTCTATTGTCTTTAGTAGATATGAGATCGATGTAATCATTGAGATAGGTTGCCCATTTAACCTTAATAGAAAATACGTTTTGATGGAAAGCAATTACCAACCATCATCTATCCACTACTACTATTAATGATTATTGTTTTCAGGTGCATCAAGGAGCAAGTATAATACAAGGTTAAACATGAGGTTAAAGACAATTCTAGACATGCAAGCACATATACAGGAATCATAAACTCCCTGCACAATTCCAAACTAAAAGGCTATATTCTTATAAAGTAACCATTTTAACAGAATAAAGTACTATTACCGCAGAGAATATGTCTTATCTATGCTAACTGTGACATATTTGATTCTCCAAATTAACACAATTTTAATTTTGAGCATTGCGTCATATATCATTTTCTTAATTTCAGTGTAATTTGGATGGAATATGGGGTGTAAATTGATTTAAGAGCATGTGCTGCATATGGCTTATATAACTGGCCTAATTTAATAACTCAATTCATTTAGCCCCTAATGAAATATGTTTCCATTACAAACTGGATCACCAAGATTTTACTTTTCATGCCAACTTGTTGTTACCCATTTAGCCATTAGTATTAGTATCAGTATGGTTAGTAGTGGTATCAGTATGGTTAGTAATGGTTAGTATCAGTATGGTTAGTAGTGGTTAGTATCAGTATGGTTAGTAGTGGTTAGTATCATTGTGGTTAGTAGTGGTTAGTATCAGTATGGTTAGTAGTGGTTAGTATCATTGTGGTTAGTAGTGGTTAGTATCAGTATGGGTAGTAGTGGTTAGTATCAATATGGTTAGTAGTGGTTAGTATCAGTATGGTTAGTAGTGGTTAGTATCAGTGTGGTTAGTAGTGGTTAATATCAATGTGGTTAGTAGTGGTTAGTATCAGTATGATTAGTAGTGGTTAGTATCAGTATGGTCAGTAGTAGTATCAGTATGGTTAGTAGTGGTACCAGTATGGTTAGTAGTGGTATCAGTATGGTTAGTAGTGGTAAGTATCAGTATGGTTAGTAGTGGTTAGTATTGGTCAGTATCAGTGTGGTTAGTATCAGTATGGTTAGTAGTGGTATCAGTATGGTTAGTAATGGTTAGTGGCAGTATGGTTAGTATCAGTATGGTTAGTAGTGGTTAGTGTCAGTATGGTTAGTAGTGGTTAGTATCAGTATGGTTAGTAGTGGTCAGTATCAGTGTGGTTAGTAGTAGTTAGTGTCAGTATGGTTGGTAGTGGTTAGTATCAGTATGGTTAGTAGTGGTCAGTATCAGTGTGGTTAGTAGTGGTTAGTGTCAGTATGGTTAGTAGTGGTTAGTATCAGTATGGTTAGTAGTGGTATCAGTGAGGTTAGTAGTAGTTAGTATTAGTGTGGTTAGTAGTGGTATCAGTATGGTTAGTAGTGGTTAGTATCACTATGGTTAGTGGTGGTATCAGTGAGTTTAGTAGTGGTTAGTATCAGTGTGGTTAGTAGTGGTATCAGTATGGTTAGTAGTGGTTAGTATCAATATGGTTAGTAGTGGTATCAGTATGGTTAGTAGTGGTTAGTATCAGTATGGTTAGTAGTGGTATCAGTATGGTTAGTAGTGGTTAGTATCAGTATGGTTAGTAGTGGTATCAGTATGGTTAGTAGTGGTATCAGTATGGTCAGTAGTGGTTGGTATCAGTATGGTTAGTAGTGGTTGGTATAAGTATGGTTAGTAGTGGTTGGTATCAGTATGGTTAGTAGTGGTTGGTATCAGTATGGTCAGTAGTGGTATCAGTATGATTAGTAGTGGTTAGTATCAGTATGGTTAGTAGTGGTTAGTATCAGTATGGTTAGTAGTGGTATCAGTATGGTCAGTAGTGTTTGGTATCAATATGGTTAGTAGTGGTATCAGTATGGTTAGTAGTGGTTAGTATCAGTATGGTTAGTAGTGGTTAGTGGCAGTATTGTTAGTATCAGTATGGTTAGTAGTGGTATCAGTATGGTTAGTAGTGGTTAGTGTCAGTATGGTTAGTATCAGTATGGTTAGTAGTGGTTAGTGTCAGTATGGTTGGTAGTGGTTAGTATCAGTATGGTTAGTAGTGGTTGGTGTCAGTATGGTTAGTAGTGGTTAGTATCAGTATGGTTAGTAGTGGTATCAGTATGGTTAGTAGTTGTTAGTATCAGTATGGTTAGTAGTGGTTAGTATCAGTGTGATTAGTAGTGGTATCAGTATGGTTAGTAGTGGTTAGTATCAGTATGGTTAGTGGTGGTATCAGTGAGGTTAGTAGTGGTTAGTATCAGTGTGGTTAGTAGTGGTATCAGTATGGTTAGTAGTGGTTAGTATCAGTATGGTTAGTGGTGGTATCAGTGAGGTTAGTAGTGGTTAGTATCAGTGTGGTTAGTAGTGGTTAGTATCAGTGTGGTTAGTAGTGGTATCTGTATGGTTAGTAGTGGTTAGTATCAGTGTGGTTAGTAGTGGTATCAGTATGGTTAGTAGTGGTTAGTATCAGTATGGTTAGTAGTGGTATCAGTGTGGTTAGTAGTGGTATCAGTGTGGTTAGTAGTGGTATCAGTATGGTTAGTAGTGGTTAGTATCAGTATGGTTAGTGGTGGTATCAGTGAGGTTAGTAGTGGTTAGTATCAGTGTGGTTAGTAGTGGTTAGTATCAGTGAGGTTAGTAGTGGTTAGTATCAATGTGGTTAATACTGGTTAGTATCAGTGTGGTTAGTATCAGTGAGGTTAGTAGTGGTTAGTATCAGTGTGGTTAGTAGTGGTATCAGTATGGTTAGTAGTGGTTAGTATCAGTATGGTTAGTGGTGGTATCAGTATGGTTAGTAGTGGTTAGTATCAGTGTGGTTAGTAGTGGTATCAGTATGGTTAGTAGTGGTTAGTATCAGTATGGTTAGTAGTGGTTAGTATCAGTGTGGTTAGTAGTGGTATCAGTATGGTTAGTAGTGGTTAGTATCAGTATGGTTAGTGGTGGTATCAGTGAGTTTAGTAGTGGTTAGTATCAGTGTGGTTAGTAGTGGTATCAGTATGGTTAGTAGTGGTTAGTATCAGTATGGTTAGTAGTGGTATCAGTGTGGTTAGTAGTGGTATCAGTGAGGTTAGTAGTGGTTAGTGTCAGTGTGGTTAGTAGTGGTATCAGTATGGTTAGTAGTGGTTAGTATCAGTATGGTCAGTAGTGGTATCAGTATGGTTAGTAGTGGTTATTATCAGTATGGTTAGTAGTGTTATCAGTATGGTTAGTAGTGGTTAGTATCAGTATGGTTAGTAGTGGTTGGTGTCAGTATGGTTAGTAGTGGTTAGTATCAGTATGGTTAGTAGTGGTATCAGTATGGTTAGTAGTGGTTAGTATCAGTATGGTTAGTAGTGGTTGGTATCAGTATGGTCAGTAGTGCTATCAGTATGGGTAGTAGTGGTTAGTATCAGTATGGTTAGTAGTGGTTGGTATCAGTATGGTTAGTAGTGGTATCAATATGGTTAGTAGTGGTTGGTATCAGTATGGTTAGTAGTGATATCAGTATGGTTAGTAGTGGTTAGTATCAGTATGGTTGGTAGTGGTTAGTATCAGTATGGTTAGTAGTGGTATCAGTATGGTTAGTAGTGGTTAGTATCAGTATGGTTAGTAGTGGTTAGTATCAGTGTGGTTAGTAGTGGTTGGTGTCAGTATGGTTAGTAGTGGTATCAGTATGGTAAGTAGTGGTTAGTATCAGCATGGTTAGTGGTGGTATCAGTATGGTTAGTAGTGGTTAGTATCAGTATGGTTAGTAGTGGTATCAGTATGGTCAGTAGTGGTTAGTATCAGTATGGTTAGTAGTGGTTAGTATCAGTGTGGTTAGTAGTGGTTGGTATCAGTATGGTTAGTAGTGGTATCAGTATGGTTAGTAGTGGTTGGTATCAGTATGGTTAGTAGTGGTATCAGTATGGTATACCACTACTGTAGTGGTTAGTATCAGTATGGTTAGTAGTGGTTGGTATCAGTATGGTCAGTAGTGGTATCAGTATGGTATACCACTACTGTAGTGGTTAGTATCAGTATGGTTAGTAGTGGTATCAGTATGGTTAGTAGTGGTTAGTATCAGTATGGTTAGTAGTGGTTAGTATCAGTATGGTTAGTAGTGGTATCAGTATGGTTAGTAGTGGTTAGTATCAGTATGGTTAGTAGTGGTTAGTATCAGTATGGTTAGTAGTGGTATCAGTATGGTTAGTAGTGGTTAGTATCAGTATGGTTAGTAGTGGTATCAGTATGGTTAGTAGTGGTTAGTATCAGTATGGTTAGTAGTGGTTGGTATCAGTATGGTTAGTAGTGGTATCAGTATGGTTAGTAGTGGTTAGTATCAGTATGGTTATTAGTGGTATCAGTATGGTCAGTAGCGGTATCAGTATGGTTGCTAGGAAGTGACAGTTCAGGTTTGATGATCATTTTAAAACAGCAGCTATACTTGGGGCACAGTGATGCTTTGAAGCATATGTTGATACAAACATGATCACAATGACAATGTTACCAAGCTCATATTTAGCAGGTAATGTTCACAATCATAGGTAAGCATGATATCATCATATAATTTGCTAAACTTAAAAGAGGCTCCACCTCTGCACAATCCACCTTCCTGCCTAGGCTCCATTCTAATCTGAAAACCTGCATGGACTTCCATTTTCTCTTGTGAAGTCAAATAATAGATTGATATGTGTGCCCAGACACTGCAGATGGAAATTAGCTGGTGGCTAAATCTGGTCCGACACATCTTCTCTCTTTTTTAGATTAATGTATTTTGTACATGGTCTCTGATAAAAATACATTTAAAAATAGAATAAATAAAAAAATTGAGGTTGATGGTAATGTTTTTAGTATTGCCGGTATTTGTTACAAACCATTGGACAAACTGAAATGTTGGCCTGGTGCTAAATGAGAAGTCAGGAGTCACCAATGTTAGTCAGATTCCTCCTCTGAGGATGATGAGGATAAATCTCCACACAAAGCGTTATGACAGTCGCCACATTTTTCAGTCTGGTAGAACAACTAACATTGTCATCCGCAATTTCTCTCAATATTATCATCCTGCCCTTTTAATGTAATTGGAGAACACATATCAGCCGCATTTATTGATTTTACTATACTAAACAAAGCCTGCATTAAGACACCTGTATTTCGAAGGTGAACTTCAGTTATATCTATCTAAATGATCATTTAATGAATTATTCAGATATTGTTTTTATTGCACACTCAGCCAGGAGCTGTTACAGTAGCAGGCAGTGTGGTGGTGGAGCTCCAACCTGCAGCTGATAGTGTGATTGCTCTCTCTGTGGAAATTGATGGAGAATATCTTACCTGCGATATGCCAAAAAAAGCAATTGTGCCTGTTGATGGATGAAGTTTCTCACTGCGGTGGTGTCTCGCTGCTCACTGGCTTAAATCAATCTGTGCATTTAGTCTCTGTCAAATTGATCATCTGAAAATGCAAACAGAGTTCTCCTGAGCACAGTGACGTCTAAGGGTCAGCTTTGCTTTCAGACGAGTTTTGAGTAAATATGTTACATAAACTGCCAAAAAGATAAGCATGAAATAAAAACCTGATGGAAGGCTTTTGTTGTAGCTGTAAATCAGTTACATCTAAGGTGATTTTGACATACTTTTTTCTTTTTTGGCCATCCATCAGTCAAAGTCTTTACTTAAATTGGGCAGCAGCACAAACAGACCACAGCTGCAGGACGCCAAGGTCATTGTGTCTCCTGTATTCCGTCTACAGATTTATAGTTCAAGTCACAGTTTGTGGTTTGTATTTGGACGTTACACATGGCTCATGTGTTTCTATCTGTCTGTGAGGAAAGGATCATTGTCAGATCAGGATAGCATACTTGAGATTTCTTCCCATTTGTGAACATTTACTTCTCATAGAATCCAAGTAAGGGAAATATTTATATTTGGAGAGAAGGGCTGAGTAATTTATGAGGACCTCCAGTATTTGGACCAACTAGCTCATAATAAATATGATGTAATGGCTGTTCTTTAAATGTGGCAGATACATTTACTTCTTCTGCTGTTCATCTTTTTTTCAGGTTGTACCTATGGGCTGTGATCTAATGCTGCTGCCACTAAACACTGTACACATATAAGTCAACAGCTGTTTGATGACCAGCTGATGGCCAGAGTCATAAGAGTTATAATGTCCACTTCAGGTACACTTGAACCAACGTGAGTGGATGTTGTAGGTCACACACTTTTAAATGAAGAGCGGAAGCAATCAATCAATACAACCATGACTTTAATGCTGTGCTGCATCAACAGGAGCAACAGGAGAGAAGCTGAAGTCTTGAAGAAAAGGTGGAAAAAGTTCATCTTCATAAAGGTGGGCCTAGGTTTGGTTTTAACTTTGGTAGTTTTATTTTCTATCAGACAACAAAAATGAACTGTGTATGTGGACTTTTCTCTGTATATGCACACATAGATAAGGCAAGGTAAAGTAAGATAAATGTTATTGATCCCTCTGAACAGTAGCCGCGTAATGGTGAAGTGATAATACATTAAAAAAATACTATATACAATAAAAAATCTGTAAAATTATCTTTATATAAATCTACAATATACATACATTCTTTATACTATGTACAAGTGTGCAGTGTTCCTGGGATTAAACAGATGATTTACATTGCAAAAAGTTTACTACAGTATTTGCTAATACATTTTTTCTCAGATTTAAAAAATATTTTATATTTTTAAATTCTAGGAGTCCTGATTGAAAAGGCATTATGACTTCTGTGTCTTAGTCTTGGAACAATGAGTAAAGATGCATCTGAGGATCACAGAGAGCAAGAAGGGACATAAGGCAGCAGGAGATCTAAAATATGACTTGGAGTGAGACCTCTCTGGGATTTGTATGTAATCAATCAAATTTAGTAGTCAATTTGGAGCCAGTGTTAAGAAACCAGGATCAGTGAAATGTGATCATGTGTCTTTGTCCCAGTTAAAATGTTGGCAGTTGAGTTTTGGATGAGAGACTGAAGGCGTGAGAGACTGAAGCCAGAGAGCAGGGAATCACATTAGTCCAATGTACTGCTAATGAAGGAGTGGATAACAGTTTCCACATTTTCACAATAAATGTTACGCAATGTGCTACTCTGTTCAACTATCTGCTGTAAGACACCCTCAAACCTCACCTGCAGTTTGTTGATTGTGATTCTTATTTAAAAAACATTTGGGAGTCATTTCACCTACAATAATAAAGTTATTTGATAAATTAACATATTTGAGCAGTATTATCAAACAATAATGACAGCTTAATTCCATGATGTTTGAAATGTTTAAACTATAATCACTTCAAATTCAGCTGCTGCAAAAAAAATCAAAAATGTGGATGAATTCAAATATTTGGGTGTTACCCTTCATCAAACTCTTAGTTTTAAATATGATGTCAGCTGGGTAACACTGACATTTAACCTCACAAACTTCAGACACATAAGAAACTCTCTTACTGTTAAAGCATCAAATGCTTTTAGGATGTGGGAGTGTGTGTATTGATCATTTTATCATTGCAATTTTGTACAATTTTGTGAATTCTGTTATTGATTTTCATTCACTGGACTCACTACCTGGACTACGAGTGGAAAATAGCAACTTGCTAAAACTCAGTGCAGTGCAGGTTAATGTTTAAATCACTTTTTTACTACAGAACTACAGATTCACCACCGTTCATCATTGACTACTGCTGTGCAGCTACATGTGTACAGTTGAGGGTTGCTTGTTCATCAAATTATGTACACCCCCCCCCCCCCCCCCCCATGCATCTCCTCCACTCTTTAACATAGCAATCCTCACAAAAAAACACACAAACTATGCTAATCTGCAGACATCATACTGGTAACATTATGTTGAGTTGTTTGGGAATGTTAGAAATACTGGTAGGGACAATTCAGCCACAACTTAACATTAATATGCAAATAGTCACCCATGTCCATGAAGCACCAGAAGTTTGGAAATTCAAATTCACAGCAACACAAATATTAATATACATTGTCTAAAATAGGCAAACAATGGCAGCATGAACAGACACAGATGTATGTAATGTGCGCTGCAGCTGCTGGCATGTTGTGCAAACAATTAATATAGTCTAATTAACACATTTGCATATTTGAAAGGCTTCATTTCTGTCTTTGAAGTCCAATAAACATTTATGAGTCCATATGCAAAATATTAATCCTTATTTATGCAAAGAGAAAAAAAAAGAAGAAAAGAAACAGTTCTCGTATCTTTAAACAAACAAATACTAAGTGGTGTTTGGAGATTTGCTGGTTAGTGTTTTGAAAAGCACAGAAGCTCTCTAACTGTTAAACCCCAGCGCTGTGTTGGAAGTTTTAAATAATGAATGAAGGTATCCACACTGTGCCAGCTGTGCATAAAGTGAGCAGGATTTTGAAGAGGGTTGAGTATGATTCTCTGGCATCATGCTGGGCTGAAACAAAAGTGAACATAATCTATTAAAAACATAGCTTCTGCACATACCATTGCAATTGTTTTACTTTTTCATTTTTATAGTTTATTTATTTTCCCAGAGGTGCAACCCAACAGTTGGCTTTTGACTGCACTGTAGAGGCAGGCCTGTGTGTGATTACACGTTAGGTTTAGTGTTAATGGTATGGAGTCGATTTAGAGATTATTGTAGGTAACTAACATTTCAGTTCATGTAGAGCATTGCTGGTATGAGTAAAGGTTGCAAATAATATTCTGATAGACTGATAGTCTGGAGATAAAAATAAAAACAACTACACAAGCTGTTTTATTTGTAACAAACCTACTCTGTTTAGGAAGAAGCACACAGGCGCAGGACTTCACCCTTACTGTAATAATCTCATGATATGACAGAAAAATGATTTTCATTCTCCAAGCTGAATTTGTAAAATTGGAGAGTCAGGACACATTGTGAGATTTTATTGTTAAACTACTGTATCTGTGAGAAACAGCTTCCCAGTCTGATGTTTAGAAAAGTACATTATCATAGATCTTGACCTATCCGCTCGCTGTCTCGGAAGATTTAAATAATGGGCTCAGACATAAAGTAATTGGTTTAGTTATGAAAGTAAGTTATGAAGACGACAGTAAATATTAGATTACAGCATCATTTGATGTAAATCACATTTATTTGAAATCCGCAGAGAGGCCATAATATGGCTGCACTCAAGTCCATCAGCACCCACAGAGCTGCTGCCTGTGCCCAGTTCACTCAGTCAGCAGCAGTAATAACAGTTTATTCTACAGCTCTTAATTCAGAAGAGAGGCGTCGAGCTTTATGCTTACTATACATTTGGAAATGGCTAGTTCCATGTCTAAGTTTAATTAATACTAACTCACTCAGGTTGAAAGTAAATCATCAATCAACCTATCAATCAAACTTTATTTATATTGCACCTTTTATATAAGTTCCAGAGAAAGAACAAATGTAAACAGTACCAACAAAGATGTAAGCATCTAAAACAGAATCAAATAATAATGAGATAAAATCAATGAAAATCAATCATGTTATAATAGGTACAATGAAATGAAACATGACAATAAAATAATTGATTAAAAGAAATAAATAATGTTCATGAAATATTCTAATCAAAAGCCAGGGTTAGGGTTAGTAGTTGGGTATCTTTAAAGATAAGTATAAAACCTGAAAGCTGCCTCACCAAAAGCTTTAGTCCTGCACTTTGGAACAACTAAAAGACCATACATGTACCACACCAGAGAACTGAGGACTGTACTAGTTCATACATTGCAATCATATCAGACAGGACTGGTGCAAGACCATGACGTGCTTGAACTCTCACATACTGTTCAGGGTCATATTACACCCATTTTGACATTTGAGAGCAGTAAAGACTTACATTTGACGACTTCTCCTAATGTGAGAAAGAACAAGTGAAAGAATGTAAAGACTCCATAACTGGTGTGTTCTATCCTGGTCCTGTATCATCAGAGACACAGTGACATAAAGCTGAGCATCATCAGCATAGGTACGGCAAGAGATTTGTTCTGATGACATAACTGAGGGGTACCATGTAGAGTCACTATTACAAATGGAGTGGCCCTAGAATCCATCCTTGAGGAATCCCATGTTGTTCTTTGGGGAAATACTTCAAACTCTCTGTCAAAGAGCTAAGACACTAATTAATTTAAAATAGTACTGGACATACTATTGTGCAGTTCTGTTCATGAATAAAGCATTAATAACATACAGTTGTCAAATTTGGATTTCCCTTATAGTTTTAGATTTCTCATTAAGTTATCCAAACTAAATTCATCATTGCTTTCCAAAATGACCCATACAAGTGTTTGTTGATGCTAAGCCCTTGCCTTCAGGACAACATCATTTGTTGGTGACTCCAAAATGCTAATGTTCATAAAAGAAAGAGTCACATAACATAATATTTGCTTGTCTTCCACCTCTATTAATAAGGTCTAAATGGGTCACATCTTGCTACTGCTGCCTCTGAGAGAAAACAGTTCATTGTTAATATCCTTTCACATTGTATAATGCAAATGAATGGCACAATTGGTCAGAATGTCCATTCAACTAAGTTCAGACAGTTTCTGTTTCTCTTAATATGCACATAGAAGCTTACAGTATCTCAAGACTTGTTATTCTTAACTTTAGTTCAATAAAGATGACAATCCACTTTTAAAGCATGGCGATATGTTCATTTGAGGTGAGTGAAACTTTAAATTACTTTGTATCATCAGTCCAACACTTTGATCCAAATCCAAAATGTCTTTAGGGACGTTCACTGCAGTAATTTTAGGGGGCTGTGACCATTGGCGCATCTTTATAGCAGGAACCGCCCCTGAACGACAATCTATTGGAACTTTTATGGAGACAAAACGAGTCCCTGCCTTGAGGTGTGTGCTCCATGCGGCCCCGAAAAATTCCTGTGTGGGGCTTGAGGCACGATGATTACGCAACGATCGAAAATGTTGCAGAATAATTATGCCACCTCCAGAGTCCGATGGGTCCTATCAAGGTCCTACTCTGCAATGAAGACACAACGGACGGAGTGAGAGGAAGTTCCTGTAAAGTTCCCGTCTCCTAAATTTTAGCAGAACTTCCTTAGTGGAAACAGGACTTTTGAATTTGGTGATACATCACTGTGGCAAGTATATGTAAATGTTTTTACCTGATGATGCGGTCCTATGTGTGCCAAATTTCATGGCATGTCTGGAACAAAGTGGTGGGCCGAGTTACCAACACTGCCATGCAAGCCATGATACTAGTCAATCAATCAATCTTTATTTATATAGCGCCAAATCACAACAAAAGTCATCTCAAGGCACTTTACACATAGAGCAGGTCTAGACTGTACTCTTTAATTTAATTAAAGAGACCCAACATTCCCACATGAGCAGCACTTGGCAACAGTGGCAAGAAAAAACTTCTCTTTAGTGTGGTTAAAAATATTACAACCAGAGAGCTTGATGTCATACTATGATCATGACATACAAAGCAACTCAAAGGTAATACAGGGGTTGATCTAATGGGAAGTTGGGGTTCAAGAAGATACAGAAAGATTCCAGCATGAAATAAGTAAGAATAACTTTTAAATTAGATGTATGTATGCAATATAGTATAAATACCAATTCTTTCTCTTAGAAAGAAAACACAAAGAACCAAGTAATGTGAAAGTACTGGATCGATAAGAGTAGTTGCACCATTAATGATACTCATCCCTTGACAACATAAGAGGTCGCAAAATTCTTCAGGCTTCTTCAGTCGTCAGTAAGGAGCAGACAGCTGATTGCAGGAGGATATAGCAGCTGGTCTTTGCCAGTGGCAAAGTTAATGAAGCTGGCTGACGTGGAGCTGTGCTGCAGCTGTGATGGCTGTGTGTGAGCAGCAGCATAGAACATTCTTGGTGACAGGGACATAAGTCTATGAAGAACCATTTTTGGACAAATTTTTCCAAAATAATGAAAGAAAAGGGTAAGCTGTCCATATTGCGGGGCCAAAAATATCTGTTATGAGTAAATGAAGGTTCCTGCCTCACATTGCACTGATCATACATGACTGACTGCCTATGTAAGGCTGATACAAACATCAAGCGCTTCAGGAGAAGGGTTGTTGGCAGTAGCTGGTTCAGTGGCAGACTGCAAATGACTGATTTGCTGTGTGAAGTTTGATGTTTAGATTGGTCCTGTGCAAGCACTCAGCCAAGCATATGCTTCCAGTGAACCTGTGCTGCTGAAAGTTATGCTAATCAACCATACACAGACATCTCACATGGTGCACACTGTTGCCTCTTTGATGATTTCCCACATGCATTTCTTTTCAATGTAGCCCCTCAAACAACTGAAAAAATATCCCACATGACAACTCAATACCTTTGTATGTACTCTTCTCTTCTATTGGTCACATTTGTAAACTAAGTCTGGTGTATGGTAGGGTTGGGCACCATCAGCCCAATGACTGCCAATTGGAATGCCGATATTCACACTGGTGAATGGGGGGGTCCTTACAGAAGACATTGCCATTTTCAGCAAATTAAATTATGGAAGAGCTCATTGTGAAGAAATCTTCTATTTGGGATTATTTTGTTTTTAAACCAGATACAACAGGTTAACAGAAGGACTTAAATGAAGTGATTTGCCATTTATGCAAACAAGTAGTGCCAGGAAAACATTCTGTTTGTGAGTACACCATCCTGCTAGGCATGTTACGCTAGCACTGAGAGCAATTGCCAATAGGAGAGCCCTGCTTCACCAGCCCTCAATCCTTGGTGCTTTTGCCAAAAGTAATTTTTGTAGTAGAAATAGACAATGCAGTCAATATCTCACAAAAGACATGGTGTCTTCTCACACTGTAAAAAAAGGAGTTTTTCAAGGAATTCTTTCAAACTTTTGAAACTTTGAATATTTTTTGAAAGCCACTATACCAGATCTCTGCAATAAAGTCAGGGCTGATACAAATAAAGAGCTGGAGGCAGTGGACCTTGTCGCGCAGACTACAGGCCTGTCTCTACATTCCCCCATAATGATAAGCCTATGACAGGCCTATAGACCTAAGAAATAATATAAATAATATACGCATATTTGTTCCACCTTATCTTATTTAAACCTAGGTTAACAGCTCATATCAACCATTCTTCATAGCCCAGCACACTAATGTTGAATGCATTTTTTACAACTTTATTTTAATTAGGCCTACTATAGTAGGTTATCAAGTCAAGTTTGTATATTAGCCTAGGCTATTTCATGTAGGCCAATTTAACAACCAACTATTGCACCAAAGCTTACTCCAATTTTACAACAGGAGCCTAATTATTTTGTGTGTACTGTATGTGTGTGTGTTGGTTTTAAGGATTGTGCAGCTCACTTGGGAACTAAACAGAAAATGGTGCTGCAGGTCCTCAAACAAGCCACGGCCATTAAAAAGGTCTTCGCTGTGGATAAGTGCCAGCTCCACAACTTGGTCTGGCAAGATGTCAGTGTCCTTGAGGCGGACAATGCAGATTTAAGGACAGTCACGGATTTTACAGACATTTCCAAGGCAGAAAATGACGTGACTGTATCCTCCCTCATCCCAATGCATCATCTGAAAGACACTTTAAGTGGAAAAAGAAGATGCCAACGTGAAGAGGGTCATACAAAATATTTCAATAACAAAGCCATGCAACTGATGAGTACAGCATCTTTGCTTGAAATTTAGGCTGCAATATGGGTCACAAATGGGTTTGTCTGCAGTTTCCATGGTGGTCCCGCCTGTGTTTGCCCAGATGGGCTTCATGTGGGTTCTTACTGGTTGAGTTACACATGTGGGGCTATGTTCTGAAACAATATGGGGCCGATACAATTTTCCCTGTTTGTCCATGCCCACTTAGCCCACTTACATCCCTTATGGGGCTCACACAGTCAGCCCATTTGGGCTTCACATGTGGGACCCATGTTACTGAAACCATGTGAGACCCACAAAATTTGCCCAGTTCAAGCCCATGCCCACTCAGTACCTATGTAGCCCACATTTAACCCATGTGGGGCCCACATGGACATGCTGACTGGAACATGCTGTGTGAAGTTTGATGTTTAGATTGATGCTGTGCAAGCACTCAGCCAAGCATATGCTTTCAGTAAACCAGTGCTGCTGAACGTTATTCTAATCAACCATACACAGACATCTCACATGATGCACACTGTTGCCTCTGTGATGATTTCCCACAAGCATTTCTTTTCTGGGAAGGGATACAATGTGACCCCCACCCAGCTTGACTTCATCAAAACTAAACTCCAGGCTGAGTTCTGGTCAAATAAAAGAGCTTTCCTTGTTGGCCCGGCAGTGCATATTCAGATGGAAGATGAGGATGAGTAGGGAGAGGAGGAAGCGCCTTAACTGCCAATGAAGAAGGTTAAATCACTGGGTTGCCTCATAGGGAGAGTGAAGCATCTGATTAGCTGTGCCCTGAACCAGAGTGTGGAGACAGAGATGGACAGCAATTTCATTGAAGATATGATGATCCACTGACTTGGTGAAAAGCACCAATGTCAAACATCACATGGATACCACCATGCATGCATGTTGGTACCAATATGATACCAATAAAAAAACTGAGCCTGCTACAGTCTCATATAAGATAAGGTAAGGTAAATAGGGTAATTACAGTAGAGGCTCAAAAGAGACTCAAACAAAAAGAGAGGAAAAAAGGCAAAACAGCAGCAACAATACCAACAAGAATGACAAAAGAGCAAACAAACACACATATGAACATAAAAAGCATGGCTCTTATTGTAGGAAACATTTGTTTTGATAGGTTTGTGTGTGTGTGTGTGTGTGTGTGTGTGTGTGTGTGTGTGTGTGTGTATGTGTGTGTGTGTGTGTGTGCGTGCGTGCTTGTGTGTTTGTGTGTGTGTGTTTGTGTGTGTGTGTAAAATAAAGAGGGGAGAGAGTGCAAGGTGGAGACAATATTAACCAAAGGAAGAGAGAAAACAAAGCATAATAAAAGATAATAAAATATATACAGTTCTCATGGAGGGCATCTCTGGTTTGGCTTCATGTAAGAAGAGGTGTGGGGACAGATTCAGAGTGGGCCAGTGCAGAATTTTATGTATTCATTTTTTTATTTTCCCTTCATTTTTATGTGTGTGTTTGCTTGTTTTATCTTTATCTTTATTCCTTTTATTAGCTCTATACCCTTTCTGGTGGCTGGAGGTCAGATGCACTTTAAAACAGCTCCCACCCCTACTGGACGGTTCTTTTCAACCGGGTCTAAGGAGAAAAGAAAAGAAAGAGAGTGAATAGAAGAAGGAGGTAAACAGAGTGGGATCTCTGTGTATGGCCTGAACATGTAGATGACTCTATTGTTACACTTATAAAGTGGTAGAAATTAAAATAGTTAACTAAGTTCAGTGACTGACCTGAACTTTAATTTGACCTGTTATTAACTGCAAAAAAAAAAAAGAAAAGTCATATGTATGTTGTTTGGTAATAAAATCATTCTTATTAGATGTACATCAATAATAATAATAATGATAATTGAAAAAAAGTATAAAACAGAGACAAAAAAGAATTGTCTCGATATCATATTAACATTTCTATTAGCAATAAAAATAAAATAATTACTCATAGTATTCTGTTTAATAATAATAATTCTATTCTAATCCTCATCCCAATAATAATAATAATAATAACAATATTGTATCAGCATCGACATCCACATTAATGGTTTTAAGGGTTAATAAATCATTAGATTCATTAATGTATAATGTATTCAAAAAAAAAAAAATAATAATAATAATAACATGTCCCCCCTTCCTTTCATCTTATGCATGTATGTATGGATGTGTGTGTGTATGTATTATGTATGCGTATGTGATGATTGGTAGACAGGCAAGAAAAACAAGTTGGATGGAATCAGGTTTGTAAGAAATTAATGAGGGATGACCAGATGGAGGAGGGTTCAGCTGCAGAGTTGCTGTTGGAGGTGGAACATTTCCCATAGAGATGTAGTTTATATGACTATTTTTTTCCAGTCCAGAGAGATTCTTGAGATGTAATAATAAAAAAAGCAGAGAGGAGCTTAAGATTGAATTTGGTAAAAGTTAACCAAATCAATACAAGGTTATGTGCTATGAAATGCATATTTAACTGATGCCTCTCTTCCCATATTGGACGTCTAAAACCTTGCAATGTCTAGCAGTGGTAGAATTACATTATGAGATTGGGTTCATGCAAGACAAGGAAAGTTTAAAAAAAAAAGAGAGAAAAATATGAAAATGGTTCTTTTTAGTGGAAATGGGGAGATGATTTAATACCTTTTATTAATAACTTTATTTCAATTCATTCCATTCTAAAACCATGGATAGTAATATGCTCCTGTAACAAGTCTGGCTCACTGACAGCGTTTAGTTCATCTCAAAGGGGTTGGTCGGGGTTGAGGTCAGAGCTCTACACAGAACAGACAAGTTCTTCCACACCAAACTGGGGAAAAGCATTTATTTATGGAGCTGACTTTGTGCAAAGGGTTACTGTCATTACATGTGTCGTATGTCATGTTACTGCTGACACAAAGTTGGAAGAACACTATCGTCTAAAATTGTCAGAGGTATGCTGTAGTATTGATTTCCCTTCACTGGAAATAAGAGACCTAGTTCAAATCATGACACAGACCCAGAAAACACAAAAATATGGTATGAATAGACTGTATTTATATAGAGCTTTTCTAGTCTTTTTGACCACTCAAAGCACTTTTACACTATATGTCACATTCACCCACTCACACACATTCACACACTGATGACAGGAGCTACCACACAGAGTACCAACCTGCTCATCAGGAGGAAACTAACCATTCATAAAAAGTTGGTGCAGCCAATTTGGGGTTAAGGATCTTTCCCAAGGACACATTGACATGTGGACTGGAGGAGCTGGGAATTGAACCGCTGATCTTCCGATTGGTGGACGACTTGCTCTACCTCCTGAACCACAGCCACTTATGTTGAAATACTTAAAAGAGATAGAGAGAAGGAGGTGCAGCAGATCTGAGCGGCATATTGAGCCAACAGTTCCAAGGTGTGGAAGATGATCTGACTAAAAGAACAGAATCATCTAGCCACAAAAAGTCAGCACTAACAATTCAGCGTCTTGAAACTGCTCTATAATCCATTTTTTTGTGAAATGTAAGAAGGGTTGTCTGTAGTGATGTCACATTATTTTGGTTTTTATGGTTGCTACACTGTTTGTATGAGCAAAATACAGCTAAAATGTCTTTTTATCAACTGGTGCTATCAGTGGCTAACCTGGTTAAAACTGTTTTTTTGATTTTTTAACTGGAACGACACAAACTCGGGTGTGACGTCATTCCCAGCTCTGACTTCCAATGGAACCCAGCGTAAGATATACAGCTTTACTGTTCTGATTCAGTCTCAGTACTCTCATCATTGTCATGTCCAGCATGAATCTGTAATAAATCCACTGTAAACTACCCACCAAGCACCCAAGAACACACACAAAGTTTAGCTACTTAAGAGCCAGATATTTTTGTACGGTGTTGGCAGAGACCAAACCAGAGCTAACAGGAAGTAAATGACTCACCCCAGTAGCCTAAAAAAAGCCACGACATCCATGGTTCACCTTTGGTGGTTGAGATACCCCCTCTCCTTGTTTCCTGTCTCTACTGTATCTATCCTGTTATATAAAGGCATAAAAAACATAAAAAATAATAATAAATGGAAAATGAACATTGGACTGTGATGATTATCATAGCCATCAGGGGGTCAGAAATCCAGAAAAGACTATAAATTATTGCAAATGTTGCTCCATATGCTGGATGTGTAAATAAGCAAGTGTTAGCTTGATTACATGTCAGTGTTGTGTTTACAGCTTGTTGCACTGCCAACATCTATGAAAACATGTCACCAACCTAACTGTTACACAGTTCAACTTCTTATCACAACATTTAACACTTAAAACATTATTTTGGCTTTGTATTACAGTATTATGTTCAATTGTTAAATTGCCCGTTGATAATTGCCAATGACACATTTTTATTATAATATAGGCAGATTGTTAGATTCTCAGTTTTATCACATTTTTGAAATGAGGTTATCTGCAGTTGTTACATAATTTCATTTTCAAACCAAAAACAAGGCTTGGCTGGGTAAACTGCATGCTCACATCATTGACAGCTAATGATGACAGAAAACCTTCGGCTGTAACACCCCCCCCCCCCCAATTCTGCAGCCACAGTTGAATCTTGGGCAGAGGAAAGATGCCAAATCCCCCTAAATGTGTAAGCCAAGGGCTACAGTAACTGGAATATGTCCCCTCACTGTATGGTGATGTTCCTGTAAGGTCTGTCCTGAGTTAGTACACTCACCATGCACTTACCCTTACTGACTACCATCCAACCTACTTTGCATTGCCACTGAGGCGGGAAGAGCTAGACTATTACAATAGCATTTCAGTCACTCAGTCCGATTCTGAGCTTCTACAGAAAGAAACAAGGAATCAAAATGACAACAAGCATCCAAAAATGCTCCGATAAAGATGCTTGTGTAGATGATCCTTACCTCACACAAGATCTAGATGGCAGTTAATCATTAAAGGAGCATCAAGAGGATGGATTTTAAATGCTAGGACGAATGGGACTTCTTTGTCTTGTCTACTTTGATGCCAATTTGTGGGCTAGTATGATACTAGATTGCTTCTATTTCCAACACTTATTACAAACCCTTTTGAGGTGAGGAAGGTATAGCTACAGTGGACTACACAAGCAAATTGTTATGTGTATACACAGACTACGTTCAATGACTATTTCAATCCATTTTGACCTCCATGAATTTGTATGCATGTACTGGGGGAAAAACAACTTAATTAAGCACTTTCTACGACTCCTAAACCACTTTCTGGAGTATTTACTGCATTTTATTGCATTTAGAAATATTTGTGAATTTGTATGCATACAAAAGTAATTAAAATATGGTTTATAATCTCTCTGATATTTCTTTGATTTCATTATTCCATTCAACTATAAATGTCAATTCCATCCTAATAACAATTAGTACTTTACATAAATAAAGGCAGGTCTTGACCTTTCCTAAATTGCAGATGTATTAACAGTTAGTTGACATGAATGCATTTGGTAGATACTTTTATGCAACTTGACTTAAAAGTGATTAGGTAGCCTGTAACAGCATTAGGTAGTGAACATAGCAATAGAATACCAATAACAATGTTAAGGAGGGAAGCCAGTTTTGCTTACATTAAAGTTCAGAACAATGGTTCTTGAAAAGTTGAGGAGAGCACACACTTATTTGGTTTATAGACTCCATAGTGGTCATGGGTATTATTCTGTCAAAAGTGTGGTATTATATATTCTTCTAATGGCCTCTCCAACATGAATCTTATGGCGAGCAATTTCCTGTGTCTGCAACACTAAGAATGTTGGTATTATATGACTGACATTTATGGCAGACAAGAGGTCACTAATAAGGACACCTTTATCTACCATTACCTTGTCCATTTCCTCTAACAAAGTGAGAATCTCAGATGACTTTATGATTACTTTGACCCTGTATACTGACAAAAGAAAGTGCACCAGATTGGTTTATATACCAACTAAAGACTGGTCGTTCCTTTGTAATAAAAGTAGGTTTCTGTATCTTTGAAATGGCCAATTGTATATGTGAATTATGATCATATTGTGTATGTTTATTCATGTGTTTTGTAATCAAGGCTTGCTCTCAATTGACCTTCCCTGAATAAATAAAGGATTCAATCAATACGAGACTCTTTTAATCCCATAGATGATGAGCTGCTAATCTGATGTCTCCTTTATAAAAAGCAGAATTTCAAGTTATAACCGATCAGTTTGATGTGTGGTTAGCAGCGTAGTGTCATCAGATGTTTTAAATAAGGTAAACCCAATGAACAGTCGTGCATAACGGCACTGTGTTCTGGTGCAGCACTACTCAGAGGCTGCAGATTTATCGACATATCAGTCCTGCTGCTCTCAGATGCTGCAGGGATTTAATGGAGAAGGAGAAGCTTTTCATAAAGTATAAAGCCAGATATTGTATCAGTAGTCTATGTTATGCTCACAAAAGTTCTATTACAGTCATATGCTCCGTTTTAGCAACAGCTTAAATTTTTTACCTTGTCTGCAAAATGCAGTTATTTGACAAAACTTATTTGGCAAATTGTGTGATGAATCAACATTGTCAGGAAATGTAAAAAAAAAAAAAAAATACACTGGAGGGAAACTTTCAGTTCTAACTGAAATAGATTTTTTAAATATTTTAAATATACTCCAGACTTTGAATCGAGTGTACCCGATTAGAATTCAATTCGGAAACTAAAAGCCAGGAGTTGGGAAAGAAAATCCCTCTTCAGAGAAAAAAAGTGAATAATTCAGAGTCCATTCTTTTGAACAAGCTGCCAACAAATTACCAAGAGTCCAGAGTCAGAGAGCATTTAACAGAACCAAGCTGCATTCTCTCTACCACACATACACACACACACACACACATGCACGCACACACACACACACACACACACACACACAGGAAAACAACGGCATCAGGTATGGAATTCACAGATACACACACACACACACACACACACACACACACACACAACGATGCACACACACACACACACACACAACGATGCACAAACACGCACTTTTTTGCCCCTTAAAAATGTATTCTCAGCTTCTCACTAAGCACATTCAACTTTCAGATACATTTTCACTCTTGGACACAGCACCAGTCAAAAGTTTGGACAAGGAAGTGCAACTTTTGACTGGTGCTGTATGTATTCTCACTTTAAGATACTAATTTAACGGTACAAAGAATATAGGTACTGTATGTAAGATGGGACTGTATGTGTGTATGATTAAAATACATGCATGTGAGCAGGTTCCTGTCCAGTATCATGGAAGGAAGACATAAAACACACGTATCACAATTGGATAATTAAGGTGATTTTTGAAGGATTCTGAAGTCTTCCTTTAGAGGAAACGGCACATAACTGCTCACTTTCATAAGCAGTCATCAAAAGATGAAGATATCCAATACAAGAACTCCAGTGAGTTGACATTTTGCCTGTTTATTTCTAGTATGAACACATTTTCTGTTACATGTGGGACACTGTAGGTGAACCCATGTGCAGACTCTTGAGACAGGAAGGTGAAATGAGAAGGTAATTTAATGATAAACTCAGAAACACAGGCATACAGGGGGGGCCTACCAAAACAGAACAAGTTCAAAGGAGCAAGGCAAGCAGCCAGGTAACTAACAGGCAGGAAGGTCAAAACCACAGGAACAGCAGGAACAAACAAAGCACAGGACCAGAGACAGACTGGATCAGGATGGCTAGAAAGCAAATGTCCAGTGAAGCAACTAAAACTAACTGGCTGGGAATGAATGTCTGAGACCGGTATATGAACTGAGGAGCTGATGAATGGCATCAGATGCAGATAGTTACTGAGTGGAAAGAGATAGATGTAGATGGGGGAAGGAGGGAAAGTCCGAGGGCATCTGGTGGTCAGTTTGAGAATGACACATCTGGGGAATTGGATAAAAGAACATGGTTCGAGAGCTGGGGATGAGAATGCAGCTGCAGAGAGGGACTGAGGAACACACTGACATTTTCAGACTGACAGAAATTCAAATACAGAATTGACAGAATGTGATCACAGAATTTTCTATGTTAAAGTTAGACTGTCCTAACTGTGAGCATAGATAAACACCAGATTTATCACATTAACTCTCCAGTTTATCACTTTCACTATTTCTTCTGTCTGTATGGAGTATTATAAGGTGTTGCACCCTCAATAGTAATTCTGTAGAGGAAAGCTATTTTACAGATGTGCAATATAAGTTGAACAAGCATGGCACATGTATTTCCTGCTTTGAGAGGAACTTTCTAGTTAAAGTCACAGTGAAATGGAAGTTAATGCATCTTTATCTTCTGTAATGTGACACACAATATGTGCATGTTAAACATAATACATGAGCAAGGTATCAATACAAAGGGGTTTGGATTCCTCATAATTGGGCGTGGCTTAACCCTACATACTGTTCATATTCTACACCCTGGCAGTATGTTCTGGGACGATTTTGACCTGGTCTAAGACCTCATAAAAAGTGTTTATACCAAATTTATTTAGAACCACAGATGTGTTTAGAAAGTATTTAGAGTGTATTCTTTAGCTTTTACATCACTCATTTATGGAGAAAGAACAGCTACTATCACACAATATCATGTCCTATTTGACCTAAGACATAAAAATGTAATGATTGAAATGTATTCTTATTATATTTAAAGTAAAAATAACAAGAACTTTATGGAAGTGTGGGAATGATATTTGGGATGTTTTTACAGCTGCCACATGTCAAAACAATATGTAAGGGTTAAGATAATACCTACATCTCCCTCATGATGGTAGATCAGGAGGAAAAGGACAATGGAGAAACAAATACATTTGACCTCAACTGTTTTTTCTGATTTGTGAACAATGTTTTATCAACTGACACACACTGCTTTATGTGATACTGCTCTGCTAGTTACAGCCCACAAACTGTAAATGTAATAGTAAAAAGTAAAAGGTAATATATTAATCTGCAATAAGTTAAAATCTTATTGAAGTTAAAAAGCTTATAAAAGAAACAATTCATTAAAAAAGGCTGAGATATGATTAAAAAGACCATAAAGTCACCATAGATATGAGTTAAAAACAGTAAATGTGAAGGGTTAAAAAACAGCTTAAAACTGTAAACTCATCAGATGTCTAAGAAGGGGTTAAAATGTTACATAATCTCTTATTCATTTCATTGTTTGTTTTATTTGTTACAGTTCAAAACTAAGCTAGAATAATCTCTGTCTTCCACTAAGGAGGTCTAGATGTGTAAGAATCTGGGATCGATTATTTTGGTCTGTGCCTACATACGGGGGATAGCGCGTGCAATGTTTTCCTCACGTCACTAAGCTCTGGTTGAGGACTGTGTTACCTGTGTGATTATTTAGTCCTGTTTGCTAGGTATGTGGTGGATAATGTGAACTGTGACAGTAACAGAGCAGACACTTTAGTTAAAGCGATGCTTCTGCGTAATTTCGACCTAGCGTCATATGCACCATTTCATCTATCTAAACACCACTGCAGCCCTTTTTTAAAATTTGGTCGCAAAATAGTGGAGTCAGAGCCATCAGCCGAATGTCTTAGTACAGGCGCTAACGGGACCACCAGTGTATCTGGCAAATGACCCCACTAATAATGCCTGGATTGTTATCAAACTTCTACAGTAGTACAAATAGAGTCTTTACTCATAAATCCATGCATTGGAAAGTTTGTAAGTACACCAAGAGTTTATTAAAATAAACACTTACCTGATGGCTTTTACTCTGCTGCTACTGCTAAAGCTGTAAACATCGTCGAGATCTCGCGCAATCACTGAAATATCGTGTGATCGCGCGAGATCCCACACAGAGCCTTCCATGTGCTCTGTGCGCTAGGTCGAAATTACACCGAACCATCGCTTTAAAGTTAGATAAAAAGATACAACTAAAGAATGATGATAGTAAAATAATGTACAAAATTAGAAAAAAAGAAGTAAATGAGGTATGAATGATGAGTGATGAGGGATCTTTATACATAACACCAAAAAATGATTTCTGACAGAGATTAGATGACTATTAACACAAAACCACTGCATTAGAATTTGGACACTGTATTTTCATGAATGATATCTTACACTGCCCCTCATAGGGTGGCCACTCAAACAGCATGCAATTTCAAAGCCACTTACACAGTCATAAACACAAAGAAATACACCCTTCTCATGTATGCACGTATATATGTGTCCATAAACAGACAATACTCCACTAGCTTAACAAAGAGAAAGCGTGTAGTAGGTTGTGTGCAGCTTTCAAGGAGGTGACTTATGTGGTGTGATGTATGTGGTGGTGGCTGCACCGTGGGAGAGAGGGTCCTCACCATGGCGCTCACTTCAAAATGTGAATATTTAGATGGATTTGTGCCTTGAGGGAGAAGCTGGTAGCAGCATCCTAGAAGCACATTAGCAGGGTGTTGAGCAGCCTTCTGACAAAAACAAATGACCCCCGTATGCCACAGGAGATACCAACGAGCTCCTTGATTGTTTCTGTAGAGAGCCAGAAGTGCTTCTCAGTTGTGGCAGGATGTCTCATCTAATGTGTCCACATACCCTACACATACTGTGTCTAAGGAGAAAAGAGAAATAATAAGACCGTACAGTAATAAGTGATAAATAGAATACATATTGGATTTTGCACCTGGAAATAGTCATAATTTAAATTCATTCCTATATTTTGGACTTTTCCCTTTTTCTTCTTTGATTTTTGCCGTGCTTGTGGCAAGGCCTCAGGATGATGATGATGATGTCAGTCGGTCAAGCAACCATCTATTGGCCAGATTGACATTTGACACTGACATTTGGCACTGATATTCAGAGAATGATTTCAAATAATGTAGGTGACCCCTTTCCTTTTAGTCTGGCACCATCACTAGGGATGGATTATGAGTCTGTGGTCTCCTGAGCACAGATGTCTCCTCCCTCCCTCCCACCCAGCAGAAACTAAATTACAATAAAATGAAGATCAGATCACACTCAGTACTGGCAGATATAACATATTAGAGGATCAGACATAAAAAAGAAGCTAGTGGGACATCTCTAGAGTTGAACGAGCACTGTCACTTCAAACACAGGCTCTGGCTTTAGGCCTGCTCTGAACCATTAGGCGCTGTGCCCAGTATGCCCATTTAATCATCTATCAATCAATCAAATACGCAGATTGCCTTGAAATCATCTGAAAACAATGACTTTTTTTATTTGAATGATCCTATGACCTTTCCCTTAGCATCACCTCCAGTACTATTGGTAAGGCCCAGAGGTTTTCTACAAATGATCAGTGAGTGGTATGAACTGTGCAGAGGTTTGTTTGTCTGTACTTTTAGACTGTAGAGTAGAGTAGAGGTTTCTGGCACAACTTCACCTACTTCCAATGTGCATGAGAAGGGGAAAAGTCTAAAAAGGTCAAAGCATAGACCAACACGTTTCTGATCACGTCCTTCATCGTGGTAATTATAAAACACATTACAAATAACATTATACTATATATATATATATACATACATGCAAAAAAATAACCAATTATGTGCATCCAGACATGTATCAGCCAATGGGGTATCTAACAAGATGGGTTGGGTTTGTGGTCATGTGACTTCAGGCCAATCATTATCCCAGGCAGGCAGGAGGGCAAGGGGAGTATCCAATAAGAGGCATAGGTGACACCATATTTGGTCCATAAATCAGAAAAGTGCAATTATGGCAAGACTAGGCAAATGTATCTGTTTAGCGCAGGTTTACATATAACATAAAAAAAAAAATGCATCCGGAAAGAATATAAAAGCAACATGTGAAAAAATAAAAGGACATTTAAACACAATTAAAAGTGTTGAATTGGAAATTAAATGAAGCTCAAATAGAGTGAGAGTAAAAAGGGGTGATACCTGAGTTAGTACAGATGTAGCTTAATTCTAAACAGTGCCTATTGCTTTTGTACTTTTAATACTGAAATGTGTTAAAACAACAAGCTTAGCAAGGCCCACCATGACTTATGGAAGTGTGGCTCAGGTAGTAGGACAGCCATTGATTGTAGAGTTGGTGGTTTGATCACTGGGTCCTCCTGTGCAACCATTATCACCACACAAGGACATCATCATCATTATTATTATTGGATGATTCTGGTGGATTTGTCAGATCACAACATCATGTGATGACGCGACAGTCCATCTTATCAGGCTTCAAGTTAATGCGCTTGTGTCCAAACCACCGGTGGTAAGACAGTTATAGACAGTGATACAGTGGTATATTTTTAAAGTGCCTGCCCCTTTCCAAACTGTTTCCAATGTCTCTGACATGTCAGACTAGCAAGAACCTGAAATACATTCAATGTAGGAAAACACTGTGGTTAGGATTAATATAAATGTGAAGACTAATTGCAGGTTTTTGATAGGGCACAATGATGTGTGTGTGCGTGTGTGTGGGTGGGTGAATGATAGGCTTGGTGAAGTGCTTTGTCCTACACAGGTAGAAAAGCAGGACAAAGTAAAAGGCATGCATTTATGTCAGTTTAATACAAAAGAAGCAATTATCCTCCTGGTCTCCTGCCATAATCACACTATGATTTTAAGACTATGTTACACAATTCTTAGATTTTTGCTTTTCATTCATAGAGGAGAAAATAGAACATGCAAGCATTGAGACTCTTAATTAAATACAAATGCTCATCATTATAGAATAAACTATGATAACTGTCACTCTAAAAAAATATGTAAACACACACTGTACCAAAACCTGATTGCAGGTTTTCTTCATTTCCAATTTAACATCTAACTGTTGTGCCCTTTTCTTTTGCACTCATGTGTTCAGTAATGCTGTATGCATGAAATCTGTTTGCCTCATTGATTTAGTAGTTTTCTTTACAGTTTGGGTGGTATTACTTTGTCTTTGCCCATGGTAATGTCATCCACTGAATATTCACTTGGAATGTGGTTTATGTTGGATTAAACACTATCAGGGATGACAAGTCAAACATGAGATATTCACATAAATGAAACTCAAACTGATGGATCGTAGTGTACAAGCTTTGCCCTTTAGTGTGGTCTCAGGGACATGTGTGTGTGTGTTTGAGTGTTTGTGTGTTTGTGTGCGTGTGTAAGAGAAAGAGAGAGAGAGTGAATCATTCTCTCACTCTCAGTTTTCTCTCAGAGTTCTCTCGCAGCATTGCCAGAGTTCAGCGGACACCACTCATGCATACAGTGCATAAATGTGTGTGTGTGTGATGGGGGTGTGATATGGGTCTGGCCTTAGAGGACAAACGATACAGAGGAATAAAGCAAATGAAGTGAGAGAGAGGATGAGACACCTTCTTCATAGACTGGAGTTAGGATGAATTCCATTGAGCTTGTGTGATTGAATGAACATGGCAGGATGCTTTAAGTTCACTGTGGGCGAAATGCAACATTAAATGATCTCACACACATTTCACCCTTTTCCCTGTGTGGACAACATCAACTTTTCAGCTGACTGACAATAAACATGACTATAATCAACCCAGTTTCACATCAAATTATGTAATAGCCACGTTGTTATTTTTTTGTTTGTTTTTATTTTTTTGGCCTATTTTTTTCCACATCATGTGACTGTCAGATTTCTACAAAATAAAAAATCTATTTCACATTTTTAAGTTTTATGTTTTTTTCATCATTAAAATGCGTTTTGATAACATTTTTCGTATAAAATGTGCAATTTATTCTCATAATCCTAGGTCAGTGAATGTATATGATGTTTAGTTTGTGAATTATTACAGATAATCTTTCAGGCCTTCTATTGTTGCTATGGTGGTTGCTATGTACGCTGCTGAATCATTGTCTTTGCATTGTGCAGATGCATTGCATTGTTTGATGATGTTCTTTCAATTAAAAATGTTTTGATTTCAGATTGATTGAATTTGAAGTCCAGAATTTGAAGCTTTGTGATTGGCTGAATGGAGGATCCACTGCCCGATAGCATTTTCCTCACTGTTGCTATGGCTTTCTTTTAACGATATCTTTAACATTTCTCGAAAGAAAAACACACATTTTCCTTGATAACAATATGATAGTTTAATGTTAAGGCCATTAGTTTGAATTATTTCTCCTTCAGTTCTGAGAAATAAAGATTTTTTGTCAGTATTAATAGCAGAATGCTAAGTAACAGCATTGTCTCCAGGGCTGACTTAGCACATTCAACTCCTGTTTTGGATTGTCTGCTGTCAGTGAGCTGTTTTAGCAAAAGTGTTTCTGCTTTAGTTTCTGATTTTGGGCAAAGTTGATGAATCTGAGTCTTCTTTTGGCTTTATTGGTGGTTGGCAAACAGCTTTTTGGTGCATTGGTGCCACCCACTTATCTAGAGTTTGGACTAAAGAGCTGTCCTCTCACATATCTCAGCCAAACAAACAATTACAATCAAAACAACAAAGAAAATAATCATAATTGCATAAATAAAAGGGACTTTAAAATACTCTAGTAGGAATTTCCAACACCTTCCTGTTTTCGCTCTTGAATCCTTCTCATTGTATTTTTTTAAAACTTCTGGCAATACAATGACACAGTCTATTGTTTCCTCCTCTCCACATTATTCACACTTCTTATTGTGCTTTCCAAATACACAGATAGAAGTGTTCAGACTAGTATGACCATTCCTTCATCTTGTTTCTGATTGTGTCCTTCAGGCCCTGCGTTCCCCTGTTTAAGTCAAGTTAATGTGATCTTCCTCTATTATCTTTGCTCCATTCATTCAGCCACGTCTTTTTGACTTGTCCCTTAATCACCACTTTAGCTTCTAACTTACTAATATTTGCATTAACGTGACTACTCCCACTCTTCAAAGCCCCTTTCTGCTGCTTCATCCGCCTCCTCGTTCTCATCAACATGACCAGAAGACCCACACAAACCTGACAGACTATCACATTTGATGAATTCCGAATAATGACTCTAGTGTTTTCAAACAATAAATCATCTTTACACCTAGAGTGGCAAAAGTGGAAACTCATTAATGCTGCACACAAATCTGATATATCAGAACAGATATATCTTTAATAAGTCTCTGCCCACTCTCAACATGAATCTAAGGGATTACTGCTGTTGCTGCTGTTCTACCTGTGTTTGAGTCTTCAGAACCATCTGTAGAAATCTACAAGTAAATGGTAACTCCTTCTTACATTTAAAGTCTGTGTAAAGTATGAATAAATATGTGTTCTGAGTTTGACATACCACAGAAAAGTATGTTGTTAACCACCCTGCCAAATTTGAATGATTAAAAAAATCACCAAATATATGAAATTAGGCTTCAAAATTGTGTAAAAATCAGCCTCTTTCTCTGCTCCCAAACACTGTGGGAGTGCCCACCGAGCCCACTGAAGCCTCCGCCCCCTACCAAGTGTTGGGGTGGCTAGCTCCGTGGCTAATTCAGCTAACTGGCTAACTGTAGACTGTAGTAGTAGTAGTAGTGTGTGCTGAATGTATTTCTACCTCTACAGCAGCAGGGGCGGGTTTATGATTTTCAGACCCGCCCACTAAATCCTGAACACAGAAATGTTGAAACACAGTTTGTGAAGCCTAGCTCCACAATTCAAATCTAAACAGGTTGAAATACTTTTTACACCTTTTTTTAGAAATACATTTATGACCTATTTAATGTGTTTAGAAGAAAATGTCAGAATTCACTTCACATGGTCTTTAAATGATCAATCCTACAGTTTTCTCCCATGGTCATCTTTTACCCATTCAAGAAGACTAAGATCCACCAAAGTAACCAAAGAGCTATATCTGTCAGAACAACAGTTGGAGAGTAACTCCTATCAAGCATCCACATTTCACTAGTCTTCTATTTAACAACTCAATTGAAGTTCTTTGTCAGCCTGTTTCCATGTTCCAGCATGGCTCAATAGCACTTATTGTAGGGTTGTCATGTTCTTGTAAACTGAGCCGATGTCATCATGTTATTGTCTTGTTAACTCCAGCTGCATTTCCCCCCATTTCAAATGTTTTAAAAGCCTCTCTATGTGTTCTTATATTCTCCTTGTGCTTGTATCACCTCCAGTATGACCTGCATGCCACGCATCCATAATCCAGAACTGATCTTATTAGATCTATATATTTATAGCTTTCAAAGCAGACCAGTCAGCTCCCCACTCTGTTCCCACCAAACATCTCATCATCACATTTAAAACTGTGATTGGAGATGGTCTTCAGAGCATTTGATTTAACATTTAAAGCCTTTTTACACTTATTTAAAACTTGATTGGTATTTGCTTTCCAGGTAAAAAATTGAATGAGTCTATCATTTTCAGCTCCTAACCATTTAAATACATTTGGACGTCTGCTCCAATTTTCGTGCTTGTTAGGAAAAGCATATTTGTTTTCTCAATGGGAAAGTTAAGTTTCCATTGCAAAGACCACAGCACCACTCTATTGTTTCCTGCAACATGTTCAACATTCATACCTTTGCAAACAAAGATCTCCTGAGACACACACCATCAAAGGACTTATAACACGTTTTTATGGCATTTCATTATCCACAGTATAGGTTGATGAAAATGTTCTTTCCACTCTTACCTGTGGAGAGTAACTGTTCAAAAATTCCTTCACCCATCTTAACATTTTACCTACTATTCCTAATCTTTATTCATTACTTTTGATTAATAACCTTTCTTCCCACAATAAGTCTTGAGCTTTTTGCACATCAAATATACTGTTACTACCGTACAACCTACTTATTCACTTGTGCTTTCCTCACCTCTGATTCTAGCTATAGTATCAGATCCACTGTTCCAGTCTTCCCCTTTTCTAAATCCACCTTGATGTTTAGATATAAGATTCCTTACATCCAAATAAAATGTTAACTCTTTCTGTAAGCATATGTTTCATGATTTTGCACATGTGGGATTAGATATCCATGCAGCTGGTCTGTAGTTAGATGGATTAGTGGGATCTTTTCCTGCTTTCTTGATGAATATTATAACTGCTTGTGTCCAACTATGTGTTAATTTTCCTTCCTACCAAACCTTGTTATATAAATGTAATATGACCTCTGATGCTACATCAGACAGATGGCTCCACATGGTATAGCAGATCTGATCTTTTCCCAGAGCAGTTAGTCCTGATTTACATACAGCCCCTTTTCATTTCCTCTAATGTGAAGGGAGCATTAATTGCATCATCCCTCTAACATATCGTTCCCACAGGAAAGTGGTGTCCAACTTTTGGACACCACTGTATCTGCTTTTGTTTCATCTTCATTAGCCAGCACCCAATCATTTTCAAACACTGGGTCCCCTCATTTTCTTTACCATTCCCCATACTTGCTTGATCGGAGTGTTTATGGAGTCCCAAATTGTTCTCCAATACTTTCTTTTAGCTTCTTTAATAGTTTTTTACATTACATTGTTTTATACTGTATGAAATATTGAAAGTGTGAGTGATTTTTAAAAGCACCTTTAAAAGCCTTATATTTATTTATTACCTTCACTACTACATAATTCCACCACCGAACTAACTTCCACCTTCCACCAGCTTTCCTTATATTGGTAGCCCCAATTATGCCATCTCTGACATTTACTTTAAATATTGCTATAACATGTTCTTTATCATTTTAAACATGTTTCATTATCATTCTGAAATTTTCCCACTGAGCCTTTCAAAGCTTACCCTGCTTTCACTATAGATAAAATAGAGCAGTGGTCACTCCAACACTTGTATGATTCATTACCTCCCACAAACAAAAACCTGCCAAGGACTCAATCACACATGTACGACAATGAATCCTCATGAAATTAAACACACAAGTCCCAAGGAGTCACTATCCAGCCATTCCTATCAGTCCTGTCCTCTCTGCCTGGAGTACTATGGGATTAAATGAGCCTTTTTCAATGTAGTACCTTTATTTCATCCAGTTCACAACCTCTGGCTTTGAAATTCATAGAAATTCATAATAACCAAATGTCCATCCTCTAACCAAACTTCAATAACTACATACTCCAGATATTTCCCTTTTTCTATTTCTCTAAAGAAACACATGCTTCTCCATTACCCCTTTCTCAATGCCTATCCTTGAATCACAAAATCTAAATTAGGTTTAAGCCATGTCTCTTCTACACATATTATATCAGGTTTAAATAATAACCTTTGAAAATCCTTTAAATTCTTGGTCATGTGACAGTAGAGTCCATGCATTGCACTGAGTAAAACTAATCCTGTGAACAAGACTCTTTAACTGTTCCAAACTGTTCCTGAACATCCATCCCAGATACTTGAATATTTAAATATCTTGCTGCACTCTTTACAATGACTTGCCTGGAGCATGCAGTTAACAGCAATATACTTCCATCTCCCATCTGACTCTTTGTCACAAGTTGTTCAGATGACTGTTCCTTGTGTTTCCTCTGAACTACCTTTACTGCTTCTTATATATCCATGTTACCTTATACACTTTCACTGCATTCTTTCTCACATCACAGCTACCATAGAGGCATAACTATGTTAACTTTTCACAATTAACACATTTCATCTCTGCCCCGTCCTCACATTTCCAATATTCATGAACACCTCCACACCTTCCATACTTTTGTTGCCCTTTACACCCTCTTACACTGTAACTTATAACCCACTCTTACTTTATCAGGAACTCTTGGAAATCCAGCAACACTGATAAACTATGAACCTTCTCTCCTTCCCTTCTTGCTTGCAGACATTTAATGCTAATAACTTTACCACCTCTAATGCCTGACCTCAAATCCTTCAACTTTTGCTCCACCAGGTTGCCATATAACCTCTCACCTCTCTCACCTGTCTTTTTGGCTTTCTCCATCATTTTGTTACACACTTTAGTCAGCGTCATCACTTATTCTCTCTGCTTCTTGTCTTTACTCTTGATTAACAACATCACCCAACACTTTCACCAGTTTCCTCCATCAAAGCTAACGCCACCAAACTAACTTTTCTTATATTATTTCTTTCCTTAAACTTCAGAATGAGTTTAAAACTTTCATTCTCAACAACCATGGCCATATATTTTATTATTATTATTATTATGTTTTTTCTCAGGCTCCACAGAAATATAACAGATGGTTTGACCTATTCTCTTGAAGACACCTAGTCTGTGTCCAAAACAAAATATGGAGTTACAATGTTTCTACTTGACAGCAGCGTTATGAAATGGAAATTACCAAGAAAATTAAGTCTCATAATTGACTACGGTATTTTATTTGTTGATTTTATGGCTGGGTGAGTGACGATTGGTTAGCAGGCACAATAAATGGTGGGTATGTTGTATCAACAAGTAAGAACAGAAAGAAAGAAAAAAACAAAAGGACACGGAAGAGGGAAAAAAAGGCCTAAAAATTAATAGCTATGTCAAAAATGTAAGAAGAAGAGGTTGGAGCATACATTAGTTTTGGTGAATGAATGAACCGTGACCTTCTGTGCATTAACATTATTTATTTTATGTTTACAGCATATGTTGGCCATATACCTGGTGACTGTGGGTTTTTTTTTTTTTTTTTTACAATGACAATAAAATGAATCTTGAATGAATGAATGAGTTTAGAATGAATCTACTTCTTTGCTTCCTAAATGCCCCCCAACCCACCTCCCGCTATCACTATTCCCTCAATACTGACTACAGATATATACTTCTCAACAACAGCGCGCCAGTTTCCTCAAAACTCAGCAAACATCAATATACCCTCGTTTTAATTTAAAACAGTCTCCGCCCACCTTTACATCGGTGTACGCCGGTGAAATGAAAAGCGAACTGTGTGTAACGTGTCAGTTTTCCGTGTGTATGGGCACTGTAGTCTTTTCTGCAGTAATCGCTGCGAAGTAACTGTCTGACAAACTACAACACCCACAATTCTTAGCGCGCCAGCCCCTAGTGTTGACATCCGCCGGTAGGCCACTCACACCGCCTGACAGTTGTCTCTACCAGACGCGTTAGAAGGTACTTATTGAAATGTGAAGTTATATATTGTTTAACAGGCTCTGTTAAATGTTTTGAAGCCATTCCTGTGTTTAGTGTTAACTCTTCCTCACAGGACTGAAGATAAAACGTTCAGGAGAAGTAGCAAAACAGCTGACAAGCTAACACTCGTTAGCAACACAGTCTCACATGTTATGGAGCATCTTTCACTTTGCTGTGTTTAAAGTTATTAAAAGTAGCAGAAGACAAGTTGTCATTCATACAGTAGTTCATGTTAAATATGACACATTGTCCCCGGAATGTACCTTTTTATTTTTTTTATATGGAGACAGTGTTCATGTTAGAAACAGCTGACTTGTTATTATCATCATTATAGTGAACCGTGTTGTTTAATAAGATGCAAATCTATCGTTTCCAGTCTTTAGTTCGGTGTAAACTTAAACCGATAAACAGCCTTTGTTTACCTCCTAATCTGACTTTTAGAGCAGGTCTCTCTCTCTCTCTCTCTCTCTCTCTCTCTCTCTCTCTCTCTCTCTCTCTCTCTCTCTCTCTCTCTCTCTCTAACGACATTACGTCACTTACAGGTACAGGTTACATATACAGATACATAACACATGAAAATACACTGACTATGTTTTACACTGTGTTTAGAAAGACAGCTTTACATCAGCAGCTTTTGGAGCATATAGAAACCTTACAGTCATGAAAGTTAAGCTTACTGTGTGTGTGTGTGTGTGTGTGTGTGTGTGTAACAGTTCTAGAAATCAACAGGAGAAGCAGTGTATGGAGGAGAGAGAAGCATGGCTCCGCCAAGGCTCACTGGTGCCCTCCGCTCCTTCTCCAATGTCAGCAGGAAAGAAGACTTCACTGAACAGCTGTATGATCTGAAGGTGAGTCAGGCCTGGAATGAAGTGCAGGGATTGTTTGAAGATTTCATCAAATGATAGTGGATAATTGGGAACTAGCATTGTCACAACAGAACTTTAACTTTCAAGTGTAATGTGGAACAATTTTGATAGCATATGTCCACATTTGTTTGCATATACTCATTGACAGATGTCTGATTTGGGCTGTGACATCACCAGGGTTTGTTTTAACCTTAACAAAATCTAAGGATGCACAGATATATCAGCCACATATCAGTACCGACTGATATTCCCATTGTTGACTAACATTGGCCTATCAGTAAATAAGATCCAATTAGCCAATATCAGTGGACGATGTTCTGTTTATTTGTGGTCAGACGGTCAGATTCAGACAGTAGTAGCAACAGTAGCAGTAGCTTTGGTAGTACAAGTACAGAACATTCTTCTTATTCAGTAGTTAATTGTTTGGCAGGCTAAAGGGATTTTGAAGCAGTTGTTTAAAAAAAGAAAAGAAAAAACAGAATTTCTGTTGAAAGTTATTAAAGATCACTTCATGAATTTTTGCTCATTCCAAGATAGTGTAATGATGAGCTGAATTACTTCAAAACAATTCAGTTTGTTTTGTTTTTACAATGATTTCTTTGTTTCCCTTTTGGAATAAATAACAACATAATAACATCATCAATAACATCAACCAAAAATAGCATAATATTGCTTACCGTTCAAATTTTTATTTTAAAAATCGGCCCAAAATTTCACTATAGGTGCATCCCTAATAAAAACACCAATATCCATCATGACAAAATCATGACAGCACATTTTCCCACACTGCATGTTAGTTCACTTACCAAAATATTTGACCTATTGTATCATGTCAATATTTTATTTTGCATACTTATCCACCTCCCTTTTCTCTGCTACATGGACAAACTCCAGATGTTTCCATTTTGGATGCCTGGAATATCCACAAAGACAACTCAGTCACTTTTTAGTTACAACATAGCTTTTAGCATCAGTGTGTGTGATCATAGTCCGCTGTGAGAGAGTGAAAACACACCGATACTAAGCTTGACACATGGATTTCAAGTGGCTAATGGCACCTAGTAGCAGTATGAACACTACCCACAGTTAGCTGTTGCAGGTAGTGAGAAATGAGTATCCCAGACCATCAACAGGTAGGAGGAGGACATAAGAGCAGCGGCGCCCCCTCATGTTAGTAATGTTAGTATGTATGTATGTATGTATGTAAAACCATCCATCAGGTTACTAACATCCATGAAGAACAAAGTGCCAGTTACTGCTAGTTGTTTAATTAAGTGTTATATTTGTAGTGGATATTTGAAGTTGCAGCCTTTCATTTTTTGGCCACTTGGGGGCAGTGCAACAAGTTATAAACACTGACATATTATCACCTTCTAAGTCTGATATGGATAACATGTTAGCGAACACATGCAGTACTTAGAGAGCAACATTAGTATTTATTTTTATAGTCCTGTCATTTTGATCCGTGTACAGTGAGGGATAGGAATGGAGAACCACTTCCAAACTGTCCAAACCCTTTTTCAGAGCTCAGCTTCATATATTCATCAGCATTTTATCATCATTTTTTACATCAAGGACCCCTAAACTGACAAACTAAACCATGGATCCCCATTTGAGATATTGTACTGGAGCCCCCCCCCCATCTGTTAAGATTTGTTGCCTCAAGATGTTAAGATGTATTACTTATTGATGGATTAAGTGAAAATAAATTATTCCCCTTTTGCTGGAGAGGGTTAGGGTTAGGGTCCCCGGACCTCACTTTGAGAACTACTAGCCTAATGAATGACCTCAGCTCTATTTTAGAGCAGTTATGATGACCAGATACCACAGGCTGGTTTGTAAGAAGTTGACAGACTGATGTAGCAGCAGCAGGCTGATGCTCACCTTCCAGGCTTCTATTTTAGTGAATGTTGCCTAATGAAGCCTGAAGGAGATCTCTCTGAGATCAAACTGGTGCTTTATTCAATTTTTTGGGAGCTTTCAACACAGTTTGCAGTGCAGATGCTATTTTTGTTTCTTCATCAAGTCTTTAATTTAGCAGTTTATTAGAATGTGCATGCTCTCCTGTGTTCTATTTAAAGTAAAACCAGTTAGAAAGCATCAGGGAGAAGTTATGATGCACATAGTCAATACTGAAGGATTTCAGTGGTAAAGAATCAGGAGATAGATGGTAAAATACGTTGATTAGGAAGTCCCTATCCAAACTATCTATGGTGTAAAGAAGAGCAGCAGTAGATTGTGTCAAATGAATTGGATTTATTTTGTGGACATCAAACATATCTTATTTTGGATTTTGCCATTTCACAGCCTGTCCGTCATTATTTCATGTTTTTAAAAAAAAGTAAATCCCCTGTCTTTCACCACAGTGTTTCTCAGATCAGTCTTCTGTCCCTGAACCGGTATTCAGGCATCCACTTTTACCTGGCTCACCTCCCAGTTAAATCCTCTAAGTAGAAAAAGTGCTTCTCTAGTGAAATGATGGCTGAAGTCGCTGTGAGATAATCTCAGAGTTGATGTTAAAATGCTTAGCTTTAGGAGGTAGCTAGGTGCTGATTGTAATAGAGTCACTGTGTTAATTCTTCTCCCGACCTCAGAACCTGAACTCTCATACCTGCTCAGATTTAATACCTCACTGTTGAAGTATAATGGGAGAAGCTTCTATCCAAGTCCTCTAATGTTGAATTAAAACTAACAATTTATGCTCATGTACACTGACTTTACTACAAAATGCTGAGAAATAACCACAGAGTGAAAAGCATTCAGCATGCTTCTGATTAGGCCTGGGTATAGAACCTCAGTACTGTTTGGAGCCAACTTAAAGCAGTCAACACCACTCAATATTGAAAACTGTAGAGTACAGATTGCTGTTAGTGTCTTGTTAGATTCTTATCAGATTCCTTAATTAGACAGTTTGTGATTTAAACAATTGGAGCAAATGATTTAACACATTTGCCGATGATAGACTTGTGTATTTTGGCAAAGGTTTGTATGGCTGCATGTGTCCAGACAACGTCAAACATTTGAGAGGCCTTTTTTTCCTCCCATAAAATCAAATCATACAGTCGCAGTTCAGTGTGCTTTCTATTGGTTGTTGGGTTTTTGTTGAACTTGCTTCTGATGTCTGTGGCTCTTGAGTTTGAAAGACTCAACACTTAACCTGCCATTGGTTCTTTATCAAAAAATGATGATACATTGAAGTGTTTTTCAGTGCTGGATCCATGCTAGATACTGAAATTGAGAATATCTCATCTTTTGCTGTGCTGATGTTGACCATGACTCATGACTAACTTTAAGTGCAATACTAAATGACTGAAGTACTCATTTTAATGGTAGAAATTCATCTGGGCATGATTCATCACATGGAGAAGAGTTCATGTTCAGTGAGTCCGTCAAGTTTAGTGTCAGATTGATGTGAACTGTCTCAGGGATCAATCAATCAAACTTTATTTATATAACAGCTTTCATACAGGTAAATGTAGTTCAGAGTGCTTCATAAGCTGATAAGACAGAACAATTGACAACATAAAGAAAAGGAAGAAAAACAAAGAACAATTTGAGACCAATGCATACGAGAGGAAATCAGATCAAATGTAAAAAAATAAAAATAAGAAAGCTTTAGGATTTATTATAAAAATCTAAAATAAATAAGAAATAAAATAAGAGAAAAGGTTTGTTTAAGTTGGAGTACACATTAGGTTCAAACTGATTAAAAAGACAAAATAAAATGAAATAAATGAGACTAAAACTAGGTTTAAAAGGGATAAAAACGACAAACACATGAATAAAATCAATAAAATGAATCAGAAATCAGAAAATAACTTTAAATAAATAAAAGAGCAGAATAACATTTGAAAACAGAGCAAATAAAATTAGAAAATAGAAAGAAACATTTTTAATCAAATGTGAGGCTGAACAGATAGGTTTTAGTTTTAGTTTTGACCTTAAACCCCTCTTTCAGTTTTAATCAAGTCAAGTATATGTCATTTTTAGTAAATGAGCTTCATGAGAATATAAAAGTGTGGTACAGATTCTACAGTAAATATATAACTTCTATCATCAATGTGTCACACTGACTGCACCACATCCACTTCCTCTATAGAGTATCTGTGCAATGTACTGCCAAACTGTTATATATGGGCATATTGGTCTCATCCCAGTGGTCAGTTAGAAATATCTGTGCTTATTAGAGCAGTGAGTGCCACTGTTCTCCGTCTTGAAATGTAATGTTATTTTTTCCTGTGACTCATATTAGACCAAACGTCTGAAGAGACAGGAGCGCTTTGCCAGAGAGGGCCTGACGTGGCAGAAGATCGTCCATTTCTGCAGCGAGCATCAGGACAAAGTGAAGCAGCAAGCTGCCAATCAGGAGCTGAAGAGCCTCCTTCTAGCAGCCAAACAGATTGGTAATTAACTCCTCAGCTTTGAATCCATTGTCATTTCTTTCACTCTGTTTTCATGTGTTTTCTCGGCGTATATGACATAAAAGAGTGCTGTAGTCTGTTTTTAGATTGCTCATCTAAAAGTGATTATGAAACACTGAGTAGCAGCTGAAATTATCCTGTTATTGTTTCTGTGCCTTTGGATAAAGCAGGATTAGAAAGCATTGTTAGTTTAAAGCAGAGCAGTCCAATTAAAAGTAAAGACACCCAAATCACAAAAACACATATTTATTCACTTTGTGTTCTCATGACACATTGACATACAGATAGGTTTCATTGGAGTTTCTGTGTGTGAGATATCAGTAAAAGCAGAAAATGAAGTCCTGTGGATTAAACAGAGTAGAACATGGACATTGTTTCTGAATCTTTGAGCAGCACAAACTACCTTCACCTTCATTATATTGGGCTAGAAGCAGAAATCTCAGACACAGATGACTCAAACCCATGAGTGGAAGTAATAACCTACATTTGCTCTAGTTGCTGTAACAAATGTGTGTTATTTGTACCGGCACTTTCTTCAGTATTTTTAAAAAGTGGTGATTTTTGGACTCAACCAGTACTCCAATTTTTTGTTCTAGTATTGTACTTTGCTACATCTCAAGTCACATCAATAACAGACTATGAACAAAAGTTGAGAAACTGTCTAAAAAAAAAAAAGTTTTTCCCCATTTCAAATGTTTATTTAAAAGATGTTACTGAACATAGAAACTCACCACTCCCCCAAATAATGTAACAATCCTATGAGTTTATATTACAACCACTTAGTTTCTTAGTTTCACATTGTGGCTATGATTTTAGTGGACCTTATAAAGTAAGGTAAGGTCAACTTTATTGATCCCTCTAGGGGGAAATTCAAAATTGACACAATAGTAGCCTTGTAATGGTGATGTGATATAAAATAAAATAAAATAAAATAAAATAAAATACTCTATTCAATAAACAATCTCTAAAATAATCTGTAATTATATACATCTACAATATACATATACATATATAGAAGAGAATAAATGATGTTTTGTTTATCAGAAGGCACCAGGCTGCATTCTGTTAGTGACTGAGTAGACTGATGTGATAACACTTTATTAAATCAGGATCTAACTATGTCTGTGTCTTCCTGTTTATTATTGGAAGGCTGCTGGAAACTGTCTGACTTGACTTGCAGCTTGTTGTTGAGCCCGTTGTCTATGATAGGTGCCAGAGCGCAGGAATATTTTACTTTGTAACACTTTCAAGCAATGAGATGTCAAAAACTTTACTTCCAACATAGTATAGGGTTTATACCTTCAAATAGAAAATGACAGTGCTCTATCTTCAAATTGCTCAAATTCAATAAGCTTAATCTGGATCTAAAAATTCAAATCAAATCCAAAAATCTAGTAGTCAAATTGGCTTGGTCAAATTCAGATCCAGTATTTAAAATTCAGTTCTGAACAATTTAGTTTAGTTTAGTTCATTTTTGCACAAGTTAAGATTTACACAAAAAATTGACAGATAATGACAGATAATATATAGTTCAGAGAGAGGCAGAAAACCCGAACTGAAAAAATGTTCAAATGAAACAATATTACAGAAAATATAAAATATATATATGACCACATAAAAAAAAGAGTAAGTGTTGTAAGATAATTACTTAACTTCAGTAACCCTAAAGTAAGAGACTGAGAACAGCAGTCGTCGAACAGCTAAGTGGGACTTTCTTGATGATACAGCAAACACTGCAGACACCAACGAAACCATAACAACAGTTGAACAGCCCCCCCCAAACCCTGTATATTCAAACACTTTATACTAGTGTGTTGCGTGTGGGCGTTATTTGTTTAGTGTCTGGTCAACCTGACCCGACATGTTCAGCCGACATCAGATTTCCTGGCATGTGTTGGTGAGGGGGACATTGGCCTCAGTGTCTGTACATGATACATGAAAACTATAAGTGAAACATAGAGGATAAGCAATGGTGGATGGCATCAGTCAGACCTCTGGCCTATGAGCTGCTGTTCTGTCAGTCATGTGATTCAAGTATCTGTGACTGCTTAAAGTCTAGTATTTGATGATAAAGAAAACTGTACATTTCTATGTGTGGAAATGATACGTTTTGATGTTTATTTGAACATACACACATGCTGCCAACAGAGATGGTTGTCACACATCTGGACAATAGGTCAATGAATTCATTTCAAAAGACTTCCACAGCCCACAGCGCTCTAGCATAGGTGGTGGTCTGAAATACAAAGGGCTTACAGATAATTCTTAGAGAGAAGATAGTCCACCTGCAGCACTGCACAATGCATAGTATGGATTAAGAGCTCAGGGAAGTTTAGTGAAGGCTGGTAGAGCTCCATGTTAAGGCTCATGTATCGATCCCATTTCTCTCCTGATTCCTTAAAGAAACACACTGTAGTAACGTACATACTTGTCATACAGTAGTGGGGAAATGGTAATGGCACAGGTTCAGTAACATTACAGAGCTAGTGTAAAGGGATGTTTTCATGTCTTAATGTTTTTTCATTTAAAAAAAATTGCTGTCAACAAATGAAGATTACCTTTTATAGAAGAAAACATGTGTTGGATGCTGTAATCCCCAATCTGTACCTTCTACACTCAATTATAGAGCTCTGTCATGAAAGCCTGTGATGATTTTCATTTAGTTAGCTTTTCTCTCGTTCCACAGTCAGCAGAAACAGTATTTATTGTTATGATGCTCTGTGCTGCTTTACGTGCTGAACCCGCCCTCTGCTTATGTGACTGGATCCAAATAAGAAGTTGCTGTTAAGCACACTGTGGAGAGGATGAAAGCAGCCATTCTGCTCTGCTACGTGCTGCAGAGACTCAGATGCTTTCAGACCATTTTAATTGGTTTAAATCCTTTTCATCTGTTTTCACCCCCCCCTCTCCCCTCCCCTCCAACCTTCTTCACTCCATTCTCCCTCTGTCTCTCTGACATTTTTTCCCTCTAATTGGACAATTACTCTGCATTCCTTTTTCTTTTTTTTTTTTTTTTGTTAGGTGCACTTCTGGTTAAGCATGAATTGTTTGGAATATTATTTAAATGAAGTGCACAGACCTTAAACAGTGAGCTCATGGTGTGCTCACAAGAACAGCAGCTGATTCTTCACTGGAGCTGTGAATAGTGCACAGCTTCACATTTAATGGCCATACAAAACAAGCCTGCTATCTAGATACCACTAATGCTAATTGAAAAGCTGAAGGTGATTGTTGCAGTAATCCTATTAATCATCAGCATTAAAATAATGACCAGTACATCAGATTTAATTGTGCCTTCAGTTTAAAATAATAATTAGTGCAGTAGTAAGGGGTGGATTCATCTTCAGGCAAGGTACACAGCTAAGAGGACTCCTAATACTTATACTAATTTGTGATGTTTTTATATGTAATACATCTAAATGAATGGTCCTGTTTTAATTCTACTTATCATCCCTGTCTGTATTTTAAACTAATGATCTCATACTGGGTACACTTGAGTCTGTCAGTGTTAGTGTGTGTTTCTGTATGGAAATAAGAATCACTTTCACTGCATCAGATATATTGTATAAACTAGGTAAAATTACTTTAAGTGACATTTATATTCCCACTGAAATCAAAAGTGCTTACATGCAGGAAGGTATACTGGATTTCATTCATTACTGCTAAATAAAGCAATCAAAACAAAAGGAGATCATATGTCTTATTCTTACTTCATATCTGTATATATCTTACACAATTCTCCTAAAATTCTGTTGACTAATAAGAACCACACTGCTCTCTCTCATAGCTGTATGCATACATTTTACACAGGAACCAAATCTGTCAAACTCCCACAGAACAAACATCTGAAAGGAAATGTGTCTCTCTGCAGGCTGAGCAGAGAAACTGTGCTGCTACTGCACACACACACACACACACACACACACACACACACACACACACACACACACACACACACACACACACACACACACACACACACACACACACACAGAGTCTCCTAACCTGATTGGCTGTTGCTTAATAAGCCAATTAATCTGAACATGGAGACTCTTGCCTTTACCTAATGCTATTTGTGATTGTTATGAGTTTTTTTCTTCCACCCTCAGCAATCAATGCAAAACACATTCAAATGTAAAACTAGTGATGAGGAAAACAATCAGTCAAACGTTCTACAGCAGCTTTCATCCAGGTTAATGTAGTTCAAAGTGCTTCACAGCTGATTGATAAGACAGAACAAGAATAGACCAAGGACAACATAAACATAAGGAACAATGACAAAACAAAAAAAAGATGAAAATTTAATAAAGATTTAGGATCTATGATAAAAATCTAAAATAAGTCACTAGTGAAAAAGTGAATTAATACAAACTAGGTTAAAATAGATTAAAAAGGCAAAATAAAATCATAAATGTTATAACAGAGATACAGTTTAATAAAAGCTAGACTAAAAACTGTTTAAAAAAATAAAAAGACAAAGCAGAATACAAATACAATTTTAAAACAACTAGGGATGCTCGATATTGGCTTTTCTGCCGATATCTGATATTCTGATATTGTCCAACTCTTAATTTACTATTTCGATGTCACCTGATCCTGATATATGCAGACTTTTTACACCAAAACATATCTACTATTGTGGAATTAACACATTATGCCTGATTTTATTGTGATGCCCCACTGGATGCAAACATAAATGAAACATGGCTTTCTACATGTAAAGACTGTCTGTGCAAAATAAGAGAACTACTTCAACTTAAGTTATGGAAAAAAGTGCCAATATGGCACTGCTATATTTATTATTAAACCACAGAGGGCCGATATTATCGGACATCCCTACTATAAACCATTCTTAATCAACCTCCCTCTAAAATATGACATCATACCCCTCATTAATAGTCATGCTAACATACATTTTGGTAGCAATTACAGTGACTCTGTATGTAGTATAGTTGAATAGAAGGGAGCAAAAGAAAAGGTAAATGACCACCATGGTTGGTGGTGGTATGAAGGATAGCAGTATTTTGATGTTGATAGTTTTTATAGTTGACTTTTTTCTATGTTTTACTCACAATTTTTATATCTTTACTTCAAACATCTGAGAACTGTATTCTAATATTACTGATTGGAGAAAAGGGCATGAGGAAGGCTCATACCTGGTTACCTGGAGACCATACTAATGACTGTAATCATGACATCAAAGTATAAATGCATTATGTTGTGTTTTACAGTGGGGACAGATCATGGTCAGGAGGCCATTGAACATGCTGCTGTCTTCCTTTTTGAGACCTTCCATAACAAAGACCATGTGGGCACAGAGGAGACCCGGGCCATTAAGCAGATGTTTGGACCCTTTCCTTCATCTGCAGCTGACGCCTCCTGTGCCTGCGTGGGCCGGCTGGTGGATCCACTCGGAGACTCCAGAGTCGAGGAGTTCATCCAAGCCCAGAGCTCCCGTCACAACCCCAAACAAGGCTCCACTTTCGGGCGCAACATCACCTTCTCCTATGACTGCTACACTCTGGACCCTCTGGAGGATCTGCCCCGCCCCGCTGTCTGTGAAGATAACATGAAGCTGGACTTCACCAACTTCCTCAACAGCCATCAGAGTGGGAGGAAAGCTGCCAATGAGGACGAGGCGTCCGGCTCAGGAAGATCTCTGAGCTCTGCAGATGGAACCATTCTGAGAACAGAGGTGGAGAAGTATCTGCTGGGAGGCAACATGATCTCATCCAGCCCAGAGGAGCTGTGCACCTCCCTGTTTGAAATGCTGGCCTCTCACAAGAGTGCAGACGAACTGCAGAACGAGGTTTGTGTTATTGGAAAACAAAATCTAATATATGAGAGAGTCCATTCAGTATACAAAAGTTCTTGGGAATCTTTTTACACAGCTGAAGAGAAACTAAAAGTCGCAGCTGATTTATCAGACTCAGAATCTGGTGTATTGCAAATATTCGGGGGGGGGGGGGGGGTGTTCAAGCTGAAAGTGCTTTTTTCCCACTTCTGATTATCTTTTTATTCAGCTGGTGTGTGAGCTTTTGGTCTGGACAGAAATCAGCCTCTGTTTGAAAAAGTTTGTGTGTGGGGTGGGAGGGGTCTGCCATGATCTTTACTGCTGACCTCAGCATCCTGGAGGAGTGCAGGTCCTGGAGGGACAGCAGGTCGCAGCCAATCACCTTTTAAGCACAGAGGATGATAGGCTGCAGTTTGTCTTTGTACCAGATGTTGAGTGAGGAGCCTGATGTTCTCAAGGAGAGGAAGGTCTTTGGAGCTTAGCTAGATATGTAATGGAGGCATTATATTTTACAGTTCTTATTGTATAAAATAACATAACAACAAAATAAAAGCAAACAACAAACAAACATGTACATATATTAATCTTTTATTGAGAAAAAGAATCAAATAGTTTACAGAGCTTCACTAGGTTGTACTAAATATCACAACATCTTGACTTTGTACTGTAAAGTGAGAAATGTACAATATCTGGCTCAGAGTCTGATCAGTACAGTGAACATATGAGTATGAATATACTGTACTGTAGAAATGGTTGGGTGTCATGATTCATAGAAACATATTTGTATGAGCAGGTAGTATATTGCTAAGAAGGAGAGACTGAGGAGAATAGAAGACAGGAATGTTACCTCAGTGTTGGTCGTAAGCACTGATGTAACATATCTATAAAGGGTTTGGCTTTAACACGCGGCCCTTTGTAGAGCTGCACTGTGTACTGCTACACAGATATCACTTTAAGGCTGTTCTCTCACTAGACCATTATTTTTGAAAATATTTTTGAAAAAACCCATAATCATTCCTGACCCAATTAGACTGAAAACAATGTAGTATATTTAGCTAGGAGAAATGATAACATTAAGAACATTAAGAAGCTGTCATGTTAACATGGAATTGAAACAGGCATAAAAGAAGTGAAACAAAAGATGATCATATCCCATATATCATATTTATTTTCCAAAAATGAGCTTGAAGTGAAAAAAGAGGAGTCAACTCTGAAACTGATATTTGTGCAACATAAAGTTTGAGCTTAATATCTTGGCCTTCCTATTGATTCTATAACCTTGACCTTCAACAGCTGGCCTTTAGGGTTTGATCCAGATGCTGGATTTATCGTGGCCCAGCAGTTAGGACAAGTCATCCTTGGCCTTTAACTCCACACTTTCCTACTTCTGCGTGGCTTTCACCTTCATTTGAATTAAAGACTGTTAGGAAATATTAAAAACATTTAAGAGAGCAGTTTAAACCCTTCATGTTGTAACATTGTATTGATATAAAGATCAGATGAGATCATGTGAATACACTGTGTGGGGAAACCATTGCATCAGCACATAGCACTTAGGTCAGCTGCTGATCTTCATATCAACTCTATGTATTTAGCAGAATTCTCTTGTCCACAGTGTTGATTCAGAGTCAGACTGCATTACCATTTAGTTTTCACCTTATTTTCACTGACAGCATGTTTATGATCACCACACTAAAAAGCAGCACCCAGACAACATTTTCAATTTTCTTCAGGATTATCACATTTTCCACAAACAAAACCTTAAGCCATCATAATCATTTCAAAGATGCTAAAATCACATAAATATAGCTGTAATTACAAGTACTTTGATTGCTTCTAATCACAAAAATAGCACTCCAAGCATGACAGTACAGAATAATAATAATAAACAAATCTGCTGCAGGATTCTGAGGTGAATAAGAATCTCCCTCTTTTTTTTAAAAAATGTAACGGAGCTGGTATTAGACGACAAAGAAGTAGTTTTGCTCTGCCTTCTCATCCTCCTGTGTGGAGAGAAGAGAAATGATAAAATAAAGGGCAGGATCAGGATCAGAGTGCTTTCACCCTGTTGAAACCTCCAGCAGTTATTTGCCATCCTTAACATTTACTTATGGATCAAGAAAGTGCTCCATAATTCTGTCTCCCTGCATTATTATCCACCTCCATTCCCTACCTCCCGTATACTTGAAGGCTTTTATATCGTCCATATAGCTCTCTCTCTCTCTTTTCTGCTTCCCTCTCTTTCCTTTCTATCAATTGCCTCACCGCAGAGGCAATATTGTACAACTTCAGCTGCTTACAGTTGGTTCCAATGTTCCTCACGTAGTTGACATTTGGAAGCGAACTCTCCCACTGACATCTTTAGATGTAGAATGGCCTGTGTGTGTGCGTGTGTGTGCGTGTGTGTGAGTGCACCTGCAGACTCGCCATGCATCCACCTCTGTGTGACTCCAAAGTCAACAGTAAAGTTTAAAGGCTGTGCACTCAGTGCCATTAAAGCTGACAATGGAGAGAACCTGCTTCTTATTATTTCTCATTGGTGACCCTGGATTGCTGACATTTTGTGGCAGCCGCTGCGCTTGTGAGGAGGGGGGGAGAGGGGGGGGGGGTGGTACAGTGGGAGGCTATTATATTATACAGTAGTTGATTGGGAAGAGAATATCACATTGTAGGTTGTTGAAAATAACACTGAGTGAAACCTGGATGTGTTCATGATAACTTCATGTTTGCATTTCATTCAACATTTTAGTCATTTATTTTTTATTCGTTTCAGTGAAATGTTTGTCTTCTCCGTATTTTGATGCTACAGCTGCATCTTTGTTGTGTACTGTTACTATGGTAACGTGGCGAGGTTAATGGAAAAGGCAGTGTTGACATGTTCACACACACAATAAACATATATCTTGTGTCACAGCCTGCAGTCATTGAGGATTAGTCTAGTACAGATGAGTAGAACATAGTTAAACATGCAGTCTGTAGTGTATTTTGTTGTCTTTAGTGTATGTAGTCTAAAACACATTGAATGGGATCTGTCACTCTGACATAAAATCCCAAAACCAAGAATTCATAAAGATATAAAAAATGTTCAGGGTTGTGTAAATAGTAACCTTTACATGTGTTGGTATTTGATGACCTGACTCTAACTTGAACCTTTAACCCAAGCACTTACAGTAGTAAGTAGAATCCTAGATTGTCAGCAGTATTGTAATCTTGTAAGGTCATTATTTCCATTAAGAAGAAACAAAACCATTCATTTTATATATTGGCTCTTCAAAGTGCTCTCTGAAATGAAGCCTGGGATATCTTGGGTCCATGAAATGAGAAAATTAAAACGTTGTGGTAGAGCTAAACCAAATGCATTGTTAGAAAGGTCTCAACCTGTAGAGTAACATATGTTAGTATGATGACTCTACATGCCTCCTGCTTTGATATACTGACCTCTGAACCTTGTCTTGTGTGCACATTTAAAGGCTTATAATTGATTAACAAGTGACTGTTAAGCAGTAACAGCCAGTAAAGGTGCTACAGACTACAGGACCAATTATTATATAGAGCTCTACACCTCATCATGTGATTATATCAACATCTGTTTATTTCTCAGAATCAAAGAAGAAATCATTCAAACTGATTTCACTGATTTTAATGTGAAGGTATCAAGGACACGTGTGTGTTTCTGTGTTGTGTTACATCAACAGCACTAGGTAATGTTACATTAGATTAGCTTTTTATAAATGTGGTCATACTGCCTGCAGGTTTTCAGTTTGTTGCACTCTTATGAATGAATTTCTTTCAAACAGTGCAAACATTAGATAACAATACTGACAGAACATTGTCACTTTTTTAAATGTAATGCAGTTGAAGTGCACAATATTGTTTTACTCATCAGAGCAACAGTGTGTGATTCCACAGATGCATGCAGGTCACTAACAAGACTTTGCAATAAAGTAATTAGTTCATTTGTCCAATTGACCCTCTCTCTTATTATTACTCAGTTTTTTATTAGTTTACCAACATATGTTCTCATTTCAAAATGTTACTATTCATGTAGTTTAGTCTCTTTTTTGATATGATCAAAGGTCATCAACACACTGGTAAAGAAAAGAATCCTCTGAACTGTGTCCATATGTCAAGTAGTGAAAGTTGGCACCAAATGCCTGATTAGATTTTTAATTCTATTTATTTTGACTTTGATCAAACATGATTTGATCATACTGTTCCTGTAATGATGTTTGAGACACATTCAACTAATGCATTTAAGAAGATTGACTTATACTTTGTTAATGAACAGACAGGACAATAGAGAAAAAACAACAATCAGTAAGCTTTTTAAGACTAGTATTGCCAGATTTTAAGGTGGATACTAATATTGATTAAAGAGAGTATTAAGATCTGACAGAAAGATATCAAGTTGATATGTGTTCAATATCACATAATAATAAGCACTTTTTTGTGACTCATTTTTTTTATTTCATTTTCCAAGTGGAGGCTACATACAACACAAGGCAACCAGACAGTATACTTACAACAAAGTAAAACTGTACATATGATTGAATACATGTGTTGATACAGTCTGCTGCCAACCAATAGGTAATATAATATAAGTAATATAATAATAATAAGCACTTATTAGTAACTGTAGTCTAGAATGATATCGTTATCATAAGCTAATATTGACCAATAACATTGACCATGGATATATACTAGGGCTGGGCAATAAATCGATAACAATATTGTGATATTTTATACATATGGTCTTAGATTTTGAATATCATAATATGGTGATATGGAATAAGGTATAGTAATGCATTTTATTTAAAAGGTGCCTTTCAAAGCACTCAAGGACTCCTTACAAGGCACATATAACTCAGGTAACATTTAGTGCAAAGATAAAGAATAAATATGAATGTGACTACAAAGTGCATTAGTATAATAAATACTGTAAGTATACAGACAGAGTAACGTTATTGATGTGGGCTTCGAAAGATAGTGTGCTGTCCAGGATGACACCCAGGCCCTTTACCTGAGGGGATGGAGGAACAGGGGAATTGTTCATGGACATGGAGAAAGTGTCCATTGCTAAGGTTGATCTGGTACCAATGAGGAGGACCTCAGTTTTTTCGCCGTTGAGTTTAAGAAAGTTGAGTGAGAGCCATGACTTTTCCTGCTTTTAAAGGCTGCATTACAGTCAAAATGTCATTTTCTGAGCTTAACAGACTCTTCTATTATCTGCATTTATCCACTTAATCATTATATCCACTTTACTGATGATTATTTATCAAAACTCTCATTGTGTGAATATTTTGTGAAAGCACTGATAGTCATCCCTACAATATTATCAAAATATCGATATTAAGGTGTTTGGTAAAATATATGGTGCCCATATCACCCAGCCCTATTATATAGTGTATGATGTTGGGCTATGGCTATGTTTAGGTGGGGGTACATTTATAATGACTTCATTAGTTTCATACTATGACGGTGGATAATTAAACCTTGAACCCTACAGTTCAATTTAATTATAATAATAATATATAATAAAGTCATTGTTTATGAGAAGTATGCCAGGGACTTTCTCATATATAAAGTTATATAGGGGGCAACATTTAAATATATTATTTAATCAGAGAATTACTCACATGTAAAGTTTTCTTATTGAATTCTATAAATGTCATCTCCTGTAAGTGTAGCAGTACTGTGACATTCAGATATAACAGTAGTCAGCTGTTTAACTGCCATTCTCCACCTGGGGGACCCATGCAAATAACCAGAGAAGAAACGTATTATTAATAATCAATGCTGTGTTTGAAAAGGTCACTCATATATTTTATCTTAATGTCAACAAGAGATTCCACAAAGGATGTTATAGTCTTGCATTCCAATGAGAGGTGCCGTATCATGCACATACCTATATAGATGTATGCTTTGATGCTCATTTTTGCTTTCTACATGGAGCTTCATGTTGGAATGTCTATGCTCACTACTGACTGCTTTCAAACAACGCTTCACTTGTTCCATTTACCTGCTGGACAAATTATGAGGCAAGCCTGAATATGTTATTTCAAAGATAAAGAGCCAGAGGAAACAAACATTTGCACTCTTGACCTTTTAGTTTAGCAGGTCTGGAGTTATTACACGGTTAATGCTGTAGAAATGCTCCAGCCTGCAGGATGGTGGACTGTAGAGAATCCATCTGCAGGAGAAAGTCTGCCTCTTCCGTCCCAGCGGAGCTCACACCTAATCAGTCAACTCCTAGTATAGAATTCATGAGAGTTCATAAAAAGAAATCCCTTTGAGGAGGCCCACACTCAACCCTCCCTCCTTCCCTCCCTCCACACCACACACACCCACTCCCTCCACACACTACACTCAAGTCTAATGAAACAGAGACATTTACAGGGACCAGCGGAAGTTTGGAACAGATATAAAAGAGACCACCGAGGGAAAGGAAGATAACCCCGACAAAGACGACGGCTGACCTCACATCAAAGTGCCTCTGTTGTTTTAGCTCCCTGCTGCGCTGACTACTGCCTTCCCACGGGAGGACAGACTGAAAGAGCAATCACACCTCCATCCACAAACCCACCCTGAACACTGAAGAAAAAAAAAGATCCCCTTCATTGTTTTACAGGTTGAAATAACACACCCTGGGCCTTCAGAGCTGCTATTTTCCAATTAGAAAGCACAGAGCTGATCATCACTTCCTCCTCTGTCTCACAATGATACTGATGGCTGTTTGTGTGTGAAGCCACGTCTCCACTATGCTTTTAATTGTGTGGCGCTGCTTTGTCGTAGTTGTTGTTGTTGTTGTTGTTCTGTCACCTACTAAATGCCAGGTGCTTATGTTTGGGAGGCTCAGTGGCAGAGCATATTCTGTACCAGGCGGATGGTAATTACCAGGTGCTGAAGCTTGTTGCTAGCAGAGTGTTTGGGGGTGTTGGTTATCTATAGGATGTGTGTATATATGTTTGTATGTGTAGACTTGCCAGAGCCAGAGATATATACTTGCTGCTGTGGATGATTTTTTTTGGATTGTAGCCACTGATTTTCTCCCCTCCCCCTTCTCTCCCTCCAGCTGTTTGAACTGCTGGGCCCAGAGGGGCTGGAGATGATCTCCACCCTCCTCCAGCGAAGAGAGGCCATTGTCGACTCCCTCCTCGCCATCCCACCTGACAGGGCTGGCTACCAAGCAGGTGAGACAGCCCCATGGCAACCAGGTCATCTCCATGGTAACACAAACTCCACTTGTCCTCCGCTTTGAAAGAGTCATGAATACCAGTTATGAATTAATGGAGTTTTAAGAATAGAGCTCACTGAAGGTTTTCTAACAAATAATTCTTAAGGCAGTTAATTCATCACTCTTATTTTACTTTTTGGACACAATGCAGGAATAATTCTTATAGGTCTAAAGGCCGATTTATACTTCTGCGTCGGAACGACGGCGTACCTACAGAGACGCAGAGCTCTCTGCGTCGACACAGACCCCTACGCCGTAGCCTGACGTGCACCCCCAAAAAATCCTAACTACTGTACGTGTCACGGCAACACGGACCGCAAGGGCTGTGATTGGTCCGGTCAAAGCGTCAGTTCCTCCGGCAGTTGCTTTATTTATTAATAATGAACAAAAGATATGTGTTTTCTGTTATTAGAGCACATAGCGCAATGCTACATGCTACTGTGACCGGAAGATAAACAAGGATACAGATAGAGACTCCTCTGAAACCACACACACACACACACACACACACACACACACACACACACACACACACACAGTCACACCCCCTAGCAACACGTTCACTTGATGCAGAACTTCGAAAGGACAATGACGGCGTAGCAACGACGGCGTAGCAACGACGGCGTAGCAACGACGGCGTAGCAACGACGGCGCTCCGACGCAGAAGTATAAATCAGCCTTAAGACGTGATTCAACCCAGTGTCAATTGGTGTAACCAGTATTTTTTTTCATAAAAATCTGATTATATACAGATAAATAAATTTGAACTAAAATGCGGTACAAATATAATCACTTTTGTGGTTTTTGACAAATTTCACATCATTTGTCAAAATGTATTAAGAAAAAATGGTTGTTTTAAGGATATGTCCTGCTCAATAATGACAACATGCTTTAAAATACTCCAAAAATGTTTCTTTTCATTTGATGTTTTAAAGCAATTATTTTGTATAAATAAAATATCTGCAATAGGTCAATATTGGTCCGATAACATCTGCTGACTAACATATGGGTCATTTATATGGGTATATTTATTAACCCCTAAATAGGCACAGAAGCTATGGTCTTCATATGATCAAACAGACAGAGGCAGCTCGTGACAGATCAGGGATACAACAGTCACATTAGTACTGAACACATACTGTACCTTCTACTGAAATGCCACCAGGTTTACATCCTCTGCACTAATGATTTCTGTGTTCCTGAACAGCTGCCTCTCAGACTTTAGGAGACACTGCTGCATTTCACATGTATGTTTACAACTCTAAGGACAGTAAGAGTTAACTAATCAAGCCTCTCATATACGCTGTCAGTGGATTTCTTACTGATGAATGGAGTGTGTAATGTAATCGGGGGTTATAAGAGGTTGTCTCCTTGTTGTCTGACCCTTCTTTCTGCAAATCCATATTAAGATATAAACACAACCAAAACAAAGCAATCAAACTATACATCTTTGTAGATGTTTCAGATTGTTTGATGTTGTAATCAGCACTCATCTTTTAGAAGTCAAGAGCCTGGAAGATTACACTCCCATTCCTTGTGCTCTGGCTTTTTATAGATAAACACCGCCATTACTGCGCCTGATATATGTCTATGATGAGTCAGATTTAATATGGACAAATGTGTTAATACCATGCACACAGGACTGATAGCATCAGACAATGTCCAGTGATTTGTAATAATGTTGCTGATGGTTGGTTATTTCAGTCTTCTGAAGATCCACCATGTGTGTAATTACAGAAATAAAATAAAACCAGCTAGCTTTTGCTTCTGTATTTTAGTGAATAGAGAAGTGGCCAAAAATGTTCATCCGTAGTGAATGGAATAATTTCAGGTGGAATCAGTTTTTAAGCTGAGATTTGCTGGAGACATTTCCTCTCTTTTTCTTGTCCTGGAAAATTGATTTAGTTTATTTAAAAAAAAACAAAAAACAGTATCAAATCTAAACTGACTCATTTTGCATCTGGAGCACAATCTTCAAATGTCCTTCTTTTGTGTATTTTCTTCATTTTTGGTTTGATTCTCTCTTTGTCTTCTCTGTCTATGAGGTATGCAACCTGAATACAAATATATCATTTAGAAATGAGCAGCTAATGCAGTCTGAACAAATACAGACAGCAGTTGAATTTACCTTTGCTTCTTTTCCCCTGCCTGACCCTGACATCATGCACATACTGCTGGAATCATGTTTACAGTCTCAGAAGTAAAGTTGAAACAATTGGTCAGTTAATCTCCCAAAACATAACTGGCGACTGTTTTGATAACTCATACAATTTGAAGTAAAAGTGGCAAACATTTTCTGATTTCAGCTTTTCAGTGAGTGAATATGTAAATGGAATATATTTGCATTTTAGACAGTTAATAACACAAAATCAGCAATTTCAAAAAAAATGAAAAAAGGTGGTACTTTGTTTTACTATACTTTGACAAAAAATGCTGATGAAATAATTGTCAGATTCTTGATGATTCAAATAATTGTTGTAAATTGGTTTGGCATTTAAAAAAATCCTAGAATGGTTTTAAGTTGAGACACAAAAAAAGACATTGACAGATGTACACCTGCTGTAGGTTGACAGTATATTTGTTTGATTTGTCCATTTTGACTGATGAAGACACAGTAGTGGCAGAACGTCTGTCTGTTTTTGAGCCAGTCTGTAGACAGAAATTACTATATTGATAATTAATAAATCATTTAAATCACTTTTGAATCAAAAATGGCAAAAAAATTGATGGTTTTACGTTTTTAAATGTCAGAATGTCTGTCTTGATTTATAGTAAACTGACTATTGATGAATTGAGTTTGTGTTTTCGATGAGTGGAGTAACAGTCAGTGCGTTGTCCCAAATCCTTCAATACAGGATGTTCAGATTGGTACAAGACTGTCTTGGTCTGGTTTGCTCTGTGACCTGAATTGAATAATCCACTTACACGACATGTGGAACAATAATTGTAACCTTTTAGTTCCACCCAAAACATTTAGGCAGTGCACCACTTATCTGTATGCTCGTGGGCTGTGTCTGAAATCACTTCCTGTTTACTATATAGTGCTCTACATGTACTCTCAACTATTTTATTTCACTATCTGAATACTTTGCCCTCAAATACTCCACCATGGAACAAAAAAAGTACAATCCCACAATGCAATGCTTCACATTTTAAAGATGTGAAAACTAACTGAGTAGTGAATGAGTGGATCAGGGAGTGATTTTGGACACAGCTCGCTGGTTACACATGCTACTATAGTGTCACTGCTGTCATTAATATTAAAATATGTGTCGTTATCCCTGTATTGCAACAACGTCTCCTTGTGCCCCCCCCCCCCCTTCTCTGTGGGGGGGTCAGATTTGAGTGAAGCTGTTCTGAACAACTATAAACACATTTGATTTCTTCAGTGTATCATCAGAAGCAGTTGTAAGTGACAATAAATCAGCATCAAACAGCTGTCAGCATGTGTCCTGACTCCCTGCAGGAAACACAAAGCTTGGTTTCCTTTTCCACTGCAGCTACTAAACTCAGCAATAGCTTTGGACAAAATATTATTTTCGACCAATCTGTTTTTTTTTTCTGCTGTACTGAAAATGTACCAATCTGAGAGCCCAAAACTGAGGTATATACTGAAGCGTGCATTTTGTGTAACATTACATCGTCAGTTTCAGAGTGTTGGTTTGTCAAACACACCAAACAACAACATATCTGACATAACTACATAACATAGACCATTGTGAAGGGGCATGTTTTCTCAGTTTTGTGATGTTTTATAGTTGAAATGATGAATCAATTACTCGAGAAAATAATTGACAGATTTTATGGCTAATGGAAATAATTGTTATTTGCAGCTCTAGTCCGTTTGCATTATTTAAAGGATGCAAATGAAATAGAGTGCTCCAGTCTTTTCTCTCTCTTAAAAACAGGGGGCCTTTGATAAAAGAGGTCAGAAAGACAAGTCAGAAACTGCAGAGGGAAACTTTAACTCACCTCTGGTTAGGACTGGGCAATTAATAGAAAAATAATGGAAACCGACATTTATAAACTCTAATCGACTAAATCATGTCAATTAATTGTGGTGTTCACTGTTGCCATGACAGTAAAGGTTGCATATCTTTAAGGAATTTGAAAACTTGTCTCCAGTGATCATTTGAACTCAAACCATGATCTTTACATAGTTAGATATCACTGTGAAGTTACCAGCTCCACAGATGAATAGTAGCTTTACATTACACTCCCACTGTCTATCATTGTCAGTGTATGAGTATGTTGTTGGAGCTGTGTAGTGCTCCTGTTCTCTACATGCTAGAGAGGCTCAGTCCACTGAAAGGCTATTACCCAAAGATTGGCCTTTCACTTCAACTCAATTCTTCATTATTTCTTTCACGTCTTTTTATGCCATCGAGCAGGAATGATGAAGACCAGACTAAAGCCTCCCTTGCGGGCAGACTCTCTATTTCCGTCCCTGCTTTAACACCTCTCATGAATAAGAGAAATAATAGAATATCACGCCACACTAACAGAGAGAGAAAAAAAAGCTTCAACACAGGCATGTTGATGCTAAGACCCCAAATAAGCATAGGCTTTGTGTGGAATAGGCTTACATTGTTTTTTGTTGTTGTTGTAGTTATCTGGGTCTCCCGGTGGCTTAAAGCTGAGTTCATTGATTTTGTATGAGATTGTATTTCAGGAGACTTGATATGGAGCTGAGCTAAAGCAGCCCTCCTAGTGATGCACCTGGCTTTTACTTCAAACACTGTCCTCCCTCCTGAGACGCCATTGTGTCCCGACCCCCCCTTTATTTCCTCCGTCCTGAGGAGACCGACTCCTCTCCTTGTTTTCCAGTCAGTCATATGTACAGTGCTGCAAGTAGTTGGAAGATATTGGTGGAAAAAGATAGGGATGGATAATTTATCATTGCTGGAGCTGTCTTCTGATCCATATGCAAGGTAGGCATCAAAGAGAGAGGCTGAAGATTAGAAGAGAGAGCTCCTGCTTTGTCAGAATAATCCCCGCAACTATTTAAAGTCATGCAGACTCATCCTTTAGAGTTTTTTGGAATCATTTGAAATTCACAGGTCCTAAATATAGATTTTAATGCTGGATGTGAAACAGAACATGAACTAATTAATGTAGACGAGTTACTCTGTTAAGTCATTTAGCAGGTTAAATCATTGATGTAAGCCATTGCCTTTAATTCAGATGTATTATATTAATATTAGACAGTGCAGTGATTAATGTAGTCAGTGGTGTTCAGTCCATTTTAAAACAAAGTTAACTGTTAACAGCCTCAATAAAAGAGCTCAGTTATGATGTAAAATGAAAATTAACTAAACTAACTGCCAATTTATTATCATTCACATGCATGAACTTATTATGAGTGTTGGAGTAGTGTTTAAAAAAATCATTTTCTTGTGTGGAAAATGACTACCCTTTACACATTATGATATAATAATAAATAATAATAATAACTTTATTTTGTATAGCGCCTTTCACAAAACCCAAGGTTGCTTCACAATTTTTGTTTTTATTTATTTATTTTTTCATGTGCTCATCTTATTAGTATTTCATGAACGCACACAAGGATGCACAAGCATATTGGTGACATGATCCACACAGTTGGTAGTGTAAACTAGAGCTAGACCACTATATCAGGAAGACCATATATTACCAATATTCCTATATGTGTTTATATGTATACAAGTGTTTGTAGTTGATAAGAAGAAATATCAGTCAAAGTTTCTCTGTGCTGTTTTAAACATTTTTATTTGTAATTTCTTTAATTTCTTTTTTTGTACTTTCATCCAATTCCTCATTATTGGATTTTCAAAGTAAGTCACGTAGAACTCCAGAACTTCTACTTTACTGTCTATTATCTTGCTAAAGTGCTAGTGAAGTAATTGACCTGCTACATATATCCACTTCACAGAAAGTGAAATTCTCAGCTATATTTGTTACTGTGGGAAAATCTGATATGTTTCTCTTATTATATTAATATGTAAACTGTGTGTAGAATTTAGTGGCATCTAGCGGAACAGACTTAGAAATAATGGAGTATAATATTCACAAGTATATTTTCGTTAGTGTATAATAACCTGAAAATAAGAATTGTTGTGTTTTTGTGACCTTAGAATGACTACTTTATATCTATGTAGGGAGAGGGTCCTCTTTCATGTTGCACTACCATGTTTCTACAGTAGCCCAGAATGGACAAACCAAACGCAGGAGCAGGTTCTAAACCGAACTCTTCAGGTTTTAATTTTAAAGAGACCCAACATTCCCACATGAGCAAGCACTTGGCAACAGTGGCAAGAAAAAACTCCCTTTTAACAGGAAGAAACCTCAGGCAGAACCAGACTCAGAGTGGGTGAACATCTGCCTCGACCGGTTGGGGTAGAGAGGAAAGAGAGGAAGGATAGGAGAGAGAAGCACAATGAAGGTCCGGGACTGGAATCTGTCATCTGGACGTCTACAGGCCCAGATTACTTGTGAGACGAGAAAGCACAGACAACTCCAGGGAAGAAGTTTAGGTTATTGAATGAATTAATAGTACATGAATGTTAATGGATATAGATAGATTGATAGAGATAGAGAGAGAGGAGGAGAGAGGAGCTCAGTGCATAATGGGAGTGGGAGTCTTCCGGCAGTCTAAGCCTATAGCAGCATAAACTAGGAGCTGGTTCAGGACAAGCCTGGCCGACCCTAATTATAAGCTTTATCTGGGTCCCATTAGCTGTTGGTTGACATCTGTGAAATAGATTGGCCAATAATTAAGTATGAACTATGAGGCCTGTCACAATAATTACGTTATGGACTTATCATACAGGAACATAATTATCAATATCATCATGTCTATATATGGACTTATCATATGATGGACATGATCTTGATCTTTTTTTAACCTCATTATTGCCACACTTCACATTAGCAGCTAAGAGACTATTCATGTCACATTGGCTAAACAAGTAGTGTCCTCCATTCCTCACTGTGTACGAAGAATTAAAGGGAAATAACTCTGTCCCCAACCAGAATGACAGTCTGTGTTGTGTGTAGACGTTGCCCCCAAACAGACTTCTCACCTTCAGCTGCTGCTCTTGCTTCATGGATGTTAGACGGACATTATAGCAGAGTGCAGTCTGTGTAGCTGAATACACAGGGACTCCAATTTGATCTGACTTTCCCTCATTGCTGAAAAATCCTCTAACCTGGCAGCACGGCAGGTTTGATGGATTAGACAAATCTTCGACAAATCTGTCTAAAAAAAAACCCACGGCACCTGTTATTCAGCATGAAGTTAATGGCTCACCTTTACTCAGGCAGTGTGTAATTAAAGCAGGAGAAATCCAGCATTGATTGTGGTTCAGACAAAAGAAAGACGAGCAGCACTTGCGGTCGCACCCATCTACTGCTTCAAACTCAGCTGATGTTATTCTCATGGTGAAGAACTTTTTGATCAGCGTTAAAAAAGAAAAAAAAATCACTTGCCAGACAGCTTTTGAGATTAGCGTTGCCTTGACGACAGAGGGTGAAGTCAGGAGGGGTTAAAAAAGCCTGATTAAATTTTCCACTATTTGCATGCCATCAGGAAGAGTGGGATTTAGTGGGAATGCCTGTCTCTTGCTGATTAGCTTTTAAATTGCAGTTTGCAGCTCGGTACCCGAATGTTTATCAAAGAACAGATTCTCTCTCGGTGGCTTCCCTCCACGTTTCAGTGGCAGATAGAGACAGCGGTGTACAGAAGAGACGATTAGAAAGACAACATGTCTGCAGGTCCAAAAAAAAAAAAAAGGTTTAAACAGGTGGTCAATAGATCAGAGGATACAATCACATTTCCATAAAGTATTAACATGTAGCTAAATGGTGATGAACCAAAGCAGCAGTTGAGAACTTTAACCCCCTTTTTTGCTGCGTCATTGCTCTCAGAGAGTCTTAAAGTTTTCTAAAATCAATTTACATTTAATGAAGAAAGAGAAAGTAATGGAAAATGGAGGCCCAGCAGAGCAATATAGAATTGATAGATTAGTTGATTAACTGCAAATTCATTATTAATTAATTATCATTTCTATAGCTGTTTGTCCTTTTTACAAAATGACTCTATGTGTTTCAGCTTCTTCAGTGAATATTTGATGGTTTTTGTTGTCTTCTGTGATCATCAACTGAATCTTCTTAGGTTTATAGTCTCTATTGGGCAAAACAACATCACTTTAAGCTTTTGGATGTTGTAATGGACATTTTTCGCTGTTGTTTTCTAAACTAAATGATTGACTTAATTAATTAACTGAGAAAATAATCAGCAGTTTAATAGATAATGAGAATAATTGTAAGTTGCAGCCCTTGGAATAATTTGGAGTATTTCTGGAAAATGAGAAAGCAGGAAGCACAAACACCCAATTAAATGAAAGCTGCTTCATGTACGGAACAGACTTGCATAAATAAAGTACTTTAAAATAATCAATCATTTTATATGAATGATGAATCTAAAGACTGTTTGTAATGTGAAAGGTGTGCACTATCAGTAACAAACCCACAGAGAATTATCACCAATTTTGCAGTTCTTCTCAGCTCTGTGGAACATTTGAGCTCCTTATCTTTTCTACATGTACGTCTTTTAAGCTAATTGCTTTGGTTTCTCCGGTTGCAAACTCTGCTCATCAACCTAGCATTAGATTATACGATTTTACTGATCATCAAGGGAGAAATTCAGGTGTTCGTAGTGCAGTGTCTAGCAGCTAATAAGCCAGATATCTTTTCTAGGAGTTCTAGAAGTTCAGACCAAAACAGAGCTCAAAGGAGGGTTAATATTGGAGTTAGATTCACCAAATAGCCAGAAATGCTGATAGTGTTTGCAGGTTCTGTGAATAGGCCATCTTTAAGCTGGATTGTTTAGCCTTCTCTAAATCAGAAGGAGACACAGTGAAGGTTGGAACCCAGTGGGACACTGACAGCTTCAACCTGGTAGCAGTAGCTTCCCATGGAGTGTTTGTGTGTGTAAACATCTTATTAGACCCACTAACCTCATACTAATATGTAGCTTTGAATGTAATGCATTTCCCACAAACATGTACAAACATACAGTAGTATGTCATTTCTCTAACTAACTATTACAACTGCTGTAATATTATGTTTGCAGGAAGGTAAGACTTTAGCTTTTAGATTGTTAAGAACTTCCCACAAATGTGTTAAACCTCTAATATAATCAACATCTTAAAGCTTACTAACTCTAAATGACTTCAACAGCCAGTGACACTTAGATTGTTTCCTATTTAGACTGATCACCTGTTTTTGTACAATATAAGCAATAAATCCTAATTATATTTATTCCACATTTCTGAGTGTCAAGCACAAAAAACATTGTCATGTCACTTTTAATGAAATGTTTATAACTAATCATCTTAACCTGATACAAAAGCTTCAGTGTGAATTTTCTCAGCAATTAAAATATTTGCAAGTAAGTATTGTTTAAGTAATAAGAAGTCAGTAACAACTGGATATCATTTATCTTCACTAAACACTATAGTTAGCCGTGTTTGAACCATATAAAGAAGATGTCTGTATGTCATTTGAACCTATACATACATATACACATACACACATACACACATACACACATACTTACATACATACACACATACACACATACACACATACTTACATACATACACACGTACATACATACATACTTACATACACACATACTTACATACATACCTATATATATACATACACACATACATGCATACTTACATACACAGAGAATACAGAGTATGTCTCTTCTCTCTGATGTTTACTTTTCATGCATTAGAACATTTAGTGGCATCAAATCCTCTCCTAACAAGTTCTGGTGCAGCAGACGTCTTTAGCACATTTTTTCCGTTACACACAATGGACTCTCTGTCATCACTTAAGAAATACTGGTGCTCATTTCTCTTTATTCTGACCAGAGCTGACACTTGATTTTTTTCCCTTCTGTCTGCAACGGGGACATCAATTTCCCCCTTGAGTACCTTCAGTGTAACACTGTAGGCCTCATTATCCGTTGGCCGTAGCCTAAGCCTGGTCCAGTGCATATCACACAGGGTGGACAGTAGAAGCATGTGCACAATGGTCTTCAGTCTGTGACACACACATATATGATATATAATGTCTAACTGCACTGAACATGTACAGTCATTTTATGTCTAATTCTAATTAGTCAATCATGTGTTCAACAGTCTTTTATTTCTTAATTATGACCACTGAGTTTAGGCTATGAAGTGCTTCTGTTAGTTATTATTGTTTGCTAATTGTAATTGTGTCATATTAGTAACTCACTGTGCTTCAGTAATCACTCTGTCTGCCAACTCTATAACTGTAGCAGGCGTAGATGACTCGGGTCACATGATTTGACTCAAGTGAAACTCCAGCCTCAAATTTGATGACTGGCAACTTGCCTGAACATAAATAACAGAAGACTCATTCATCGACTAGACTAAATTCACACTGGTGGAATACAATGTTTTTTTATTTGAGCCATAGTTATTCAATTATAAACTATAGTAACTTCACAACTATCTAATAATTCTTTTGAACAACAGTAGTTGAATGAGAACTTGAATGAGACTTCAAGACCGTTAAGTAAATATAACCTGTAATTTATGCTTTTCAGTCAGGTACATGCCTTTAATTTCAGTCTTAAGATTGTCTGAAATGTTGAGAAATGCTTTCTTTTCATTACTTCTGACAATGAAAGACTGTTGTAAATATATATTCAAGGTTTTTGGCTTTTGATATACAAACACATTTTATTTAAGTTGTTCAATTATACGCTGCTATTGTCTTTAAAAGGTTACTACACCCAAAATTCTCTTTGGGACTAAATCAACTCATTCAGACAGGTTTTAGAATAATGCATATTAAAGATTCTACTCATTGTTTGCAAAAAATAGTTGAAACAATCTATATAAAACAATAAATACTGAATACTAAATACTAATAAATACTAATGAATATGTTACATTCTGTACATGTGGATAGTTAAATTGAAAAGCAGGGGAACTTGTACTGAAACTTTTGTATAGAATTCAATATGATTAGTTATAAATCTTCATTTCTAGAGTGACATGATCCTGTTTTTACCCTCTGAGATGTTTTACTACTGACTTTGTAAGAAAACTTGGGGGGGAAATGCCTCACAGTTAGTTTATTATTACACTTTTGAAAGCTGAAGATGTTCACCTTCCTCCAAATGTCTCTGCAAAACTGAAGGAAATTATTATTATTATTATTATGGGAAATGAAATATTACATTTGTGGCAAACGTATTACATTAGTGGGATTATTACATTAAAAGCTGCAGATTTGTATAATGTTTGTGTTTTTTATTGTGTTTATTACATCTGCAGGTCTAACATGGCTTTGGCTGCTTCATTAAGCATCTTTCTTTTTCCTCTTTAAATGCAGTACAGTAGCTGTCTAGGAATATGTGTCGATAACAGTGCACAAATCAAGTTCCCAGACTTGATGTACCTTAGAAAATGCTTCTGTCTTGAATTTACTGAGAAGACGATGCAAGTGTTTCTCTGACAAGTATTTTCGACAGTTTCCTCAGGCCACAATCAGAACAGAGGCTTTTCTCTGCCGCTCAAGCAAAAACTCAGCTCACAGCTGTGAGTTTGACAAGCAACACAGACAAGAAGTGAGTGCATGCTGGGACTATTTCTGACAACAACAACTTGGCATTAGAAGGCCACTACTTAACTAATGAATAGAATTCAATATAAGAATCAATGTTATGCTCTGTAATCATTTACTGTCATTTCTTCAGCATCATAGAGTTTAAATAGAAATGAGACTATGAGCAGACAGAATTATAGGGAGGATTCAACTCATTATCATTATTATCATTATCATTATTATTATTATTATTATTATTATTACTTTGTGATAGCAGAAATGTTTCATGAGTCATTGAACAGTTGTTTAGATGTAGCTGAATATATGGTATTTCTATAATGAAAGAAAAAAATGTGTAGAAATGCATACGTGATTCTGAAGTTTAAACCCTCACATTAGATTACCAGACAGTATGTACGTATATATATATATATATATATATATATATATGTATATATATATATATATATATATATATATATATATATATATATATATATATATATATATATATATATATATATATATATATATATATATATATATATATATATATATATATATATATATATATATATATATATATATATATATATGATGATGATGTCTCATTCATTTCCCAGTTTTAAAGAGGATGTGCATGGAAAGAACATTCATAACACTAATGATAAGCAGCTTGATGATAGTTTAATGTTATCTTCAGGGCTGCCCCTGAAATGTCCGTGACTCTAAATATCAATTGAGCCGAATCTCATTTAGTTATTTTTAGTTTTTTTGCACTTTTCTTTCATACTGTGTGGCACAGAGCAAAACAAGCAACTTTCACAAACAGTCCAAATTACTTGAGTGAAACTTATTTAGATTTGTTAGACTATGTGGAAATGTGATGATTTGATAGCACAGATGATGAAGAAAGGCATTAAATCATCTCCTGTAGTCAGATCTGGTCTGCTGTCACAGTTTGGTGTGAGGTAGCTGGATTGTAACTGGGCAGAGGATGTAAATAGTAGGTTTCTCAATATCATAGGGGGGCTTTTTCATAATATCAACCATCAGACTGTATATCACCACAGCTCCCAGTACCTCTCATTCCCACTAATAACACTGAGGCTGTCCTCACTGTTTATACCAGGAACATTGAACTTTACTTTGTAATCCTACTGTATGTGGCATTAAACCAAATATATAGAAAGTATGAGAATGATTTTAAAGACACCAGTTTTACATGTAAAACATGTAAGAAAACATATTTTGTAAACAAACAATCTCTGTTGGCGATGCTCCTGGCAGTCATTATGGCACCATGATCACTTGTGGAAATGAGAATCCTGGAGATTTGGAGGCAATCACTGTTGTAGAAGAGAGAGAGAGAGAGAGAGAGAGAGAGAGAGAGAGAGAGAGAGAGAGAGAGAGAGAGAGAGAGAGAGAGAGAGAGAGAGAGAGAGAGAGAGAGAGAGAGAGAGAGAGAGAGAGAGAGAGAGAGAGAGAGAGAGAGAGAGAGAGAGAGAGAGAGAGAGAGAGAGAGAGAGAGAGAGAGAGAGAGGAATTGGTGCATAGAGGGTGACAGAGTTGAAGGGGGCTGGAGAGGTAATGGGAAGGAGGGTAAGAGTGACAGGAAGGGAGGGGGTGGAGTGGGGGCTGCCTGAACGAGGGGGGAGGCCGTGCAAGCAGGTAGAGCCGCGAGACGAGATAAAGAAGAAATCATTCAGTCAATCAGCCCGGGCCACGGTGCAATCATCAGATCTCATCTGTTTTCAAGAGCAATTCTGCCTTTTATTGAGCTGTTGTGCCTCAAACAGGGAGGCTGCAATGGGGGAACATTAACCCATGCAGTGCCACACACACCTCATATCAACCAGTTATCAAGATCACTGCTGAAATATGAATTAGTTTTTATGTTGTGTGAAACACTGCTGTGCTGTTCCTTGAAGGATAACTCTTTGTTGTGTCAATATTTCTAACACTATGATCTATTACTCAAGTGTGGATTCTAGTGGATGTCATGGATAAAACAGAAAACAATCATCCTGAGTATAATTTAGATGTTTGTGCTCTTGATTTACTTTATTTTTGCTCTCATATTGTACTGTAGAATTATCATCTGTGTGCACAAATGAACAGAACATGACAATAAACAATACTGATAACATTTCAGTATATTTAAAGGATGTGGGTGTCCTCTGTATCTCCACATTATCTCTGTATAGAATTTTTTCAAAACTGGAATGCACATGTTAGGGAATATTCTAGCTGATTTCAAGACCTGTAATTAGCAATAATCACTGTGATTTAGCCTGATTGTTCCTGTTTCTAGATACATGACTACAACAATATACAACACTCCCAAATAATAGATGATGATGAGCTTCTCCAGCTCTGATTCCTCACCTGCATTCACCATACTGCTAATAATATGAGCTGTAAATCAATGAACTTATGCACATTCCACATGTGCTGAGTTGTTGACTTTATTTAGTGTGTATTGCACTAATTTGACAGTAAATATTTAGTTGGCTACCTGATATAATATTCTGTTCATGAGGTTCAGGACAAATACATTACTTATCTCCTTAAGTCTGGATCTTTGTTTAACACACATATAGTGTGTATAGCTACAATTGACAGTGTTTGTGTTGGTTTTATTGCTTTATCTAATGATGGTCCATCTGTGACAATTCTTTTGTGACTTAATCCTGTTTTACACTTTGTGACACCTTTTATTTTATTGTGTATTTGTGCTTGAATTTCCTCCAGATGGGCGAAAAGTCAGCGGAGAAGTGACCAAGCCCGCCTACGGCTGCCAGGTGACCATCCAGTCAGAGCAGGAGAAACAGCTGATGAAGATGTACCGCAGAGAGGAGAAAAGGGAGAGGAAGAGAGGGAAGGGAATTGATGACTTTGACCCCTCCGATCCGATCCTCAACTTTGACCCCAGAGAGATGAGAGTCCAGCGGTACCTCAGCTCTTTAAACTGTCTTCCCTCATTTGTCTGTCCATCCTTCTCCATCTCCTCTCTCACAATAACCAACCAGCTTCTGCTTTTCTCACAACAACTTGGCTGAAGCTATACAAAATAAAAAAAATAAAAAAAGCTTGTCATAGCTGCAGCTTGTCACACCTTTTCATGTAGAGGATTTTTCAGAAAGTTTAATTTCAGAGGATGGGAGGGGGAAAAAAATAGAGCAGCGATCTGTTTAATTAAAAACTTAGCATGGCCAAATCCAGCACAGTGTGAAGGAACAGATTAGTAAAGAGGTAAGCCACTTTAGGAAGGAACATAATGCCTCAAATCTTTGCCTCTTCATTTGAATCATCCATCAACTGCGCTACTTATTCTGAAGCAAAAAAAAAAAAAAAGATAGAGATGAGGTTTCATGTATGGAAGAAAGTGGATGCAGATGTGACATTGTGCTGGTGTTTATTCCTTTGACACTGACTTCTTTCTTCCTCCAGTATTTCGTTTAACTGTATCAAGAAGCGTTTTATATAAAGTTTAGAGTTTTTAATGTTGAGTGTGTTTTCTTGTGTAGGGAGCAGGCCCTCCTGACCGCACGCCGTGATCCTATACTGACCCGAGAAAGAGTGTATGAGCGGATTCGATATCCCAATGTCTACGACTGCTACGCCGAGGCCACCAAGACCTCTGCTTTTGTCGGAGGAGCCAATGTGAGTCGACATAATGCGTAATGCTCCTTTTGGCACCCATAGTTAACACAGTGGAAAAGTTGAAAAAGAACAAGTGATTCTTCTTCTCTCTAAATGTTTGGACGACTTCAGAAGAAGGTTGGTTGAGTTCTCTCTGGTGCAGGGATGATCCCGCCTCCACACCCTTAAAACCTCTTTTTGTGCAGTAACACATGAGTGAGTGGACCTAAAACATTGTGGTTGCAGATTTTTTTTTTTTTCACACTGCACTACATTATATTCAAGTCATGTCAGTTGGTGAGGTAGATGTTTGGTGAACTGTGGCACTAAAATGGAGATGAACAAAGAATATATATATGCAAGCAGAAACACATCATTAACTTATTCATCTGTTTGACCTCAGTGCTGGTATCATACTTCAATCAGAAGTTGTACTTATTACGTTGCATCATTTTATTCTGGGATTCTGAGCAGTCACAATGACAGAATTTGATCCTAAATTTTTGACGCTGTCACTATTTTGATGCTTTGGAGTCCAAAGCTCTGAATTAGCTGTAAGATGAGTCTAACAGTGAGATCAATGACACCTGTTTTTAATATGATATTCAAGGATTTCACAACACTTTGCTGTTTGCTCATGCTCATTTGTCTCATGCATGCAGTGTTATGATCCCAGCTCCTATTAAACGTGCATTAAGAAAGAACTCCATCACAGAAACATCTACTCTCAGTTTAGGACAGCTTTCAAATGTGACTGTGTGGGGTTGTTTAGTCCCCTCTTACATTAAACCCCAGCAAAGGATGAATGACTCATTAGCTGTGGAACATTTATTTTAGTTTAGTATATTTCTTAAAAACAGTGACATCTCTTAAAGATCAGACTAAAGCACAAAATCACTCTTAAATTCATATGTGAAAAGATTAAGTTTTTAGTCATGCTACCACAGCAGTCAAGACAGTGCATGTGATTGTGGAAGTATTTTTGCCACCGTATAATCAGTTTAGATTTACTTAACACATAGACATGGAGTCTCTTCCATTGTTAATACATGTTTAATTTAGTTTTACGTCAGAGACTACATTATTTTTCTATTAGGTTGTACCTGAGCAGTACAGTATGTTGACTGGTATGAAAAATGCCTCAGGGTTGTGATGAGGAACAGAACACATGATCAAAGTGTCTCACTCCCAGCCTGCCAATAGGAACACTGCCAACAGAGTTTTTGATAGTATTTGATTTTAGATGGATTAGAACCTTACATGATGGCTACTGTACCTCTCTCTCCTCTCTCCTCTCTCCCTCTCATCTGTCTCTCTCCTCTTTCCCCTCTCCTCCCTCTCTTCCTCACTTTAAAATAGATTAAAGTAGTATAGACTAGACCTGTTCTATGTGTGAAGTGCTTTGAGATGACTTTGGTTGTGATTTGACACTATATAAAAAAAAGATTGATTGATTTATTGATTGATTGATGATGCGATTATATCATCAATCCAAGTCCTTACAATGTTTACTGTCAGAACTGTGGCTGTGTCACTGTTATAGTACATCAATGAGAACCACAAACTATAACAAAATGTAAAACACATCCAACGACTCTCACTGTGTTTACCAGATCATTTGCTAAAAAGAAACAAAACAAAGTTTCATCAAAACCTCAATATTTAATGCATTATTGGTTTCCTATTATGAGATTTATTACACAGTTTTTAATATAGTATGGCCATATATTACATTATATTCCAATTTACATTTAAAGTCTGTGTAAAGTAAAAATAAATGTGTTCTGAGTTTGACATACCACAGAAAAGTGTGTTGTTAACCACTCAAAATATGAGTTGATTAAAAAAAAAAAAAAATCGTCAAATATATGAAATTAGGCTGAAACCCCGCCCCCTACCAAGTGTCAAACATGGACACTACTTCTGAGAGCTTTCTGCTGCTACATAGCTCAGCTGCTAGCTCGGCGGCTAACTCAGCTAACTGGCTAGCTGTAGAGTGTAGTAGTAGTAGTGTGTGCTGAATGTATGATTTTCAGACCTGCCCACTAAATCCTGAACCCAGAAATGTTGAAACACAGTTTGTGAAGTCTAGCTCCACAATTCAAATCTAAATGGTTGAAATGCTTTTTACATCTTTTTTAGAAATACATTTATGACCTATTTAATGTGTTTAGAAGAAAATGTCTGAATTCACTTTACACAGTCTTTAAGTGTTTCCATACATTCAGTTAGAGTTATAGTTACATAGAGCCTTTGAATATCCTTCCAGGTTATAGAGTATATTTCAAAATGTGGGTTTGTTACTTTTAGAGCTTTTGAGGTCATTTGTGAGGTCTGTGTTTTCTTCATCTTATTTTTTTTCTTTGTGTGTGTGTGTGTGTGACATTCAGTTGCTGCTGCCCGAGGGAATCCGTAGAGACAACACTAAGATGTATGAAGAGGTGGAGATCCCGCCCAATGAACCCATGCCTATCGGCTTTGAAGAGAAGCCCGTCTACATCTCTGAACTAGATGAGGTAGGAGTCACGCTATACTGGTATTTGTTTTTGGTGTGTGTTTGTACACTCAGGTTCGATTACTGTGTGCTTTTTGAGGATGGACGGTGACATTTCTGGTGCCAGTGTTCAGTCACAACAATGAATACCTGTATGCTCCCTGCTGACAACATAGCAGCCATGATAGCAACCATATAGAGAAAAATACTATGTACAACATAATGTTTACACATAGCTTACAGAAAACTACTGCTCATTTCTTTATTTCTCTATCTATTAAGCTTCTTTTCATCATGTAACTATTATAAGCACAGTCCATGAAGTGTAATCACTGCAGCACACAGACAAAGAAGTGACCACCCGAGCTGAATGTAGAGGATTTTTAAAAAAAGGGTGCGAAAAGAAAAGACATACTCGATTCTCGTTGTCGCGGCGAGGTTGCCAGACAACCGGTGGAAACTCTTAAGAAGTCCAACCAAGAATAGTTCTAACACCTAACTCCCCATAAAATCACAACTTTTTGTTTTCACATATCTGTTTGTGTTTGGATTCAAGCAATGAGATAAATGTGTGAATCAGTGAACATTTAGAGATGTTTTCAAAATGAGCAGGCTCAGTTTTTATGCTGGAATAAGAGTCTTCTCATCTTGTTCACATTCCAAGCATTCAATTCTTTTAATGTTGGAAGTACGTTCAATAATACTAAAAGGAAACATAATATCCAGTTAGAATGCTGTGTGTAAGCCACCACTTGGTCAAAGATCATTTGTTAGAGAAAGACTCATTTGAATGTAATGATCTCTTCCCTGTGTATCACAAAAAGACATTCCATTTCATTTTGCCTAGCTTTTCTATTACACTTCTATTCCAGGTCAGTTTTGGTCTAGGTCTTCTTTTGCCTGAAGGACTCCATCTCAGCACAAACTTTGCAGTACAAATTTATTACAATAAAATCACATGATCCAGCTATCACAGTGTTTCCTGTAGAGTTCCAGGGTTGTGATCTTGTTGCATCAATTGTGGACTGCGACTGAATTTACTTTTCAATGTTGGCAAATAACAAAAACCTAAAATAACTAAACCTCAAAAAGCCACATTACTTTTTATTGGCTCAGAAGTCACTCACAGTTTTCAGTGACCTAATTGATATTTACAATCCCAGAATGAGATGAGCAGCATAATATACGTGTTGTTTAACTAGAGAGAGCCTCCAATCTGTGAAACTACAGAAACACAAAGTAGGCCTTGATCATTTTTTGATTTCAATATTGCCAGACTTCACATTAGCAGCTAAGAGGCTATTCATGTCACATTGGCTAAACAAGTATCAGTGGAATAAAATGATCTTCAAATGACAATAATATCGTTAATCGCGATTATTTCTGAGACAATATATCTGGTCCAACAAAAGTAGTTGATCATGACAGGCCTAACACAAAGTCCACTGGCAGTTGTACAGTAGTGTTACAGGTGATGTGTCTTTTTCACTCACAGTCTTGTTATGAATACAGACAGCAGCTGGTGAGGACACATTCATCAGACAACAAACTAACTTTTTAGTTTAGCTCTTACATTATTAACATGGATTAGCTACAGCTGATCTAATCTGCTGTTGGTGATATTTTGGTGATATAAACCAGAGATAACAATGACTGACTATAAATGAGACAGTGCTACCTATGTTTTCTGTGGGGAGTGAGGAGAGATACAGTGAAATGTACAGTAAGAGATTTGCAAGCGTCAGAGCTTAACCAATCCATGTATTTTGCCGACCAGGAAGCAGATCTAAAACACAACCAGCTATCAGAACCCATCTCTAATGAGCTCAAATTAATTCAGTAAGGGATTTGACAGGATTCAGATGTGAGCAAATTTGATGCTGGATTCAAATTTGATGCTATTGGACCACCAAATAAAAACGAATGGATTACTTGTTCTCTATTACTCTCCAGTTCTGCATAATAATGTGTCTGATTGTTGAAGTACACCTCTATGAACAGCACTTACCTGCATGTCTGTTAAGTTGACAGGAGAGTTTGCTGATGCCCTTGGTGTGTGTATATGGCCCCTGTTATCCTCCTTCTCAGTGAACAGGAGTGGACTGTGGCTGTAATGGCCAATGAGTGATGTTCCTTCTTAATGGAAGTGCTGTAGCTCTCAGCTGGCTGTCAGTGGACACAATGACCCGTCAGTTTGACTGACACCTTGACTGACAAACCCACACTCATACTGCTACATGCGTTTCCCCCGTAAGCCTGCAGCAGACTTTACCCAGCCACCACCGGGCCATATTAGAGAGTGTTCAGTCTGCTCAGGCCTTTAGGGTAGAGGTGTGTCTGAAGGACAGAGATTAAACCCCAGCAGAGTATATACACACATGATTGTCTTTGAAAGGCTCTACTCCCAGCCTGTCTGCTGGAGTGGACTTTGTAATCCATCATTACTGCATCGCTAGTGAAGATGCAGCAATGCGATAGGTCAACCCCTTCTTCTCTGAATGTGGCCTTTTGTTAATGAAGGCCCTGAAGTATGATACCCGTAAACCTCAGAAGCATTTTGTCACACTTCAGGAGACTAGTGTAGCTGCTCACCTCTCTTAACCTTCCTGTCACTCATGCTAATGGACATCATAATAAACAGGATCCAGCTCTGGTCCGTGTGTGTGCGTGTGTAATTGAGTGTTTGCGGTTGAGTGTATGCATGTGTATGCATGGTTTAATCACATCTGCGCTGTTTTCACAGTTCGTGCTACTGGCTCAGGTGCGTGTGTGTGTGTGTGTGTATGTGGGTTTGTGTTTTTCCACTGTCTGAAAGCTGAGGTCTCTTCAATGCCTGTCAATATCAATCATCATCAGGGTGGTGTAGATCAGATTAATCATTTTAATAAGTGCAACAGTGCTTCAATACCATTATATATGTATAAATACCATTGTCAGTGTATGTTTTCATATCTGTTGCTCAATTGATTTAGTTCAGACCTTTTGTTTTAACTTAAGCTATAACTCTGTTAAAAGCTTGACATACACTGATCTAACTTTTGCTTTCCTGTTTCCATTATCTCAACTAAGGTATCTGCTTATAGTGCTAATGACTGATCGTGGTAATGACTAGTAGTAAGCCATAGTAGCATTCTCTTTTTTCACAATGTAAAACCTGTATGCCTCATTGCGTGGTATCATTTTTACATAAGGTAACATGAGGTCAGTCTGCTTGTATGCTGATTGCAGAAAGACAACATTTTATGAAATTGACAAAGAAATCAATCATGTCATATCACATCATCATCAGCATAGAGATTGAGGCGATTTTACAAAAAGATGTTTATTGTCTCAAACGACAATCATCCAGGTTACTTTTGTTCAGACACTGAAATAAACTTTTGAAGCTGTTCATGTTAAAATTATGTTTATTTGGAAAGATGTAGGCGGGTCAGCGTTTCGCCCTGATGATCATCATGTTTGTACGATACGTGTATTTTTGTTAATCGCCATAAGCTGGAGAGAGCAAAATTATGACACATAGGGCCACAGTGGCCTTATTTATGAGAAATATATCAGGTTAAAATGAATTGTTATTTTCCTTTAAGGAGACTAATCACTTCAGTCTATTCACTTCATGTGTCTATTGTCACAATTTCTTTTACAATTTCAAGAAATGTTAAAAAAAAGAACTGAATTACAGTCAAAAGATCAAAAAAAAAATCTATCATTTAATAATGTATTTAACTATTTACAGATGTGTTTTGAGGTAAAACAAACAAACTATGAAGTTAAAATACTGTCAGTATAACAAATGTGTTGACAATGACATATTCTTTTCAGTTGTCAGACTGATTTGATTGCAGGTGATAGAATGTTGACAGCTATAGCATTATCATTACATTTTGTAATTCTGTAATATAATCATTGTCTAATATAATTAAAGTGTGTTACATGTGTCAGATGTCGGAACTTCCCATTAGCAAGTAAAGGAAGCCAACCTCCACCCAGTAACTCTCAACCTGTGGGCTGTTTTTTAACTTCCATCAAATCACTTCTTCTGACTTTGGAATCATCACATCATCACAAACCCTTTAAAAAACCAACAGGTATCTTTTTATATCAGACTGGTCATTTTATACAGTAATCTACCTGGAACATGTAGGTCCATGTACTGTATTTGACTGGATGATGGTGCATTGCAGAGAACCAAATGTTAATGTACGTCATATTTACTCATTTGTTATGTGTACTTTGACTTTTTGGAGTACTTTAACTTGCACTAGTATTGTACCTCACTAGACTTCAAGTCACATCTTCTACTGATTAAAAAGTCAAAAGTAATGATTAACTGTGTGAGAATGGAACAAAAGAAAAGCGCCTAATTAGCAGCTGCAGCAGAGATGAAGGCAGACATCATCAGGGCAATATGCTGTGTAGGTGTTGTCCTCTCTGCCTCTTACATGTTAAGCATGTTAGCAATGATAACCCTTAACCTCTCAGGTATTTTGCTTTAGTTTCTGTCAACGTCCATTTGTTAACCTATGAATGGAAACTGTTGCCAAGCTCTGTGTTTTTCTCATCTCACGTTTGTTGAGACGAGAAAAAACTATCAGAGGCAGGAGGCCCAACCACGCACCAAAGCTGGTCTAGTTCACCAGGGTTCAGGTGTAGGCCTTTCTTGTCAAACCAGAATCACTGGACAGATGAAGAATCTGATGAATCTTTGAAGTAAGACAAAAAACATAGGATAATTTCCTGGAGAAATGACGACAATTTATGAATATCACAGGAAGATACCTCTGAGTCTGTTGAGAGTTATCACTTGAGGTATTTGTGCTTTCATCAGACATTCAGCTTTTTCTGAATTCCTGCCCTTGCTTCTCCTGCAAAGACTGAACCTCCAAACAATCTGAATAGGAACTGAAGTAAATTCTCTGAGGCTCCATCTCTGTCTTCTCTCACTTTCTAAAAGGCTTATCTTTCTTCGCCACGAGTCTCTCCCTAGCTCACTAGCAGTTTTCCCTTCATCTTTGAAAGTCCCTGTGTAACTGATATAGATTGATATGGAACCTCTTCTGCTGAGCGATGTGAATTAGCCTCAGTCAAGCAGCGGCTCTATTCATTAACTTAAGCCTGGGCAACTCTGGAACAAAGTGCCTCACTCCTCTAAAGCGCAGACACACAATGCCTAATAAGTCTTTACGTGCTATTAGGAAGGCTTTGAAAGGCAGGCTGAAAAGTCTGACACTCCCCCTCCTCTTCCTGTTTACACTGAGTGCCGATTGTCATTTATTGAAAGCTGTAATGGGAAACAGGGCTATGCGAGCCTTGGTACGCCTTTAATAGCTCTGTGAAACATTGAAAGTGGGGAATTTATTAGCGTGCTTTTTAACTAATGAATCAGGGTCTAGGCGTCCCGCACTTGCCACTGTGGTAAAAGCCTTCCTAATTTATCCGAATAAATATATTACGGAGTGTGTTGTGAGTGAGAGCAAGTGCCAGTCTTTAGTACTACTGATGGACCAAACATGCAGAGAAACGTACACTACTACCACATAGCTGATGTACCTCATAATACCACCAAGAATAGTGGACACTGTAACTCAAATATTGACAAGCTTTGAAAGCACACAAAACTGCACTTCCTATGAACAACTAATTGATAGGAATCCACTCAAGCTGCTAACTCATTCTGAGAAGTGACACATTCCCGGAGGGAAACAGTCTGTAGAGGGAGAAGGATTAAGGAACAGAAAGAAAGCTTTGCTTTTCAGTCGCTACAAGAGAGCCTTGGTGGGGGTGGCTGGGTTGAAAGGCATAAGTAATGAATGACTCTTCCCTCCCAATTTGTACTGAAAATCTTTCTGCTGCTTGACACTTAAAACTTTTACTGCATGATTTTCTACTATGTGTTGTTTGTCCCACACTGAGACAATTACACTGTCAAATACAGCTGTTGTACACAACTTCAATGTTTAAATAAATGCTGATATTCAAATAAAGACAGATTTGCAAATAATAGGCGATGAACAAATTGATACTCACCCCTAAAGAGTGGTTAAAAACATTAAGTGGGGGTGGCAATATTTCTATTATAATGGCTACATGGTAAATTTAACAAAGCAGTAATAATCAGTGCAAGAGTCATGTCCTACTCACTACTCTGCTGCTCTGAGTTTTAGTTTTAAACTAATGTACTGCTCCCATTTACAAATGTATCCCCATTTAGTCCCATTTACTCAACCAGGTGCACCAGGAAAGTGTGAATATTTCTACTTTTTGGCTGGACCAGCCATGGAGCAGCTTTTTAACCCCTAACTGTCTGACACTGACTGCCTAGCTGATTGACTCACTGAGTGATGAAGCTGCATCATTGGTTTGCTGGCCTAATGTTAGAGTTTACCCATCGACCATCACTGTTTCAAAATGAATTGGTGTGAACAGTTTCTATTACAGCCTCATGGCTTTGAAGATGTGCACTGATTTGTCTTCTCTGAGACTTTGTGGTAAAACTGTACCCGAGCTGAGGAACAACAACATAAAAGCCCACAGAGAGAGAGAGAGAGGGATTATACTGATCAAACAGCAAAGCAGAACCAAGTATTAATTAGTGAATGAAAGCAATATTTTTGTCAAAAAGAGCAGCTCTGAGCAAGAGAGTGGTGATGATGACATGAACATTATCAGCAAACAGCATGAACAGCAAATTAAAACAGGATCAGGTCAGAAAATAAGGATGCTTCATACCTAGTTACAATAAAATACACTTATATAACAGAAGAAAAGGGGGAAGAAACCCTGTTTATAATTGTGTCTCAAATAAAGACCTGGTTCATACAGTAAAGACAACACTGCTCCTCTTTCTAACAGAAATACTGTCAATGAAGCTCCACATTTGCTGATATGTCACATTAAAAGTCCTCCAAGGATTCAAGGATGGAATTATGTCCTTTGAGCTTCTGACTCAAAAAAAGCTAGTATGTAACCATTCAGCATTAAAATGTATAAAGACTTATGTTATATATTTTGTTCAGTATGTACTTACTAGGGGTCGACTGATTATCCTTTTTTCTGTTTTGGAAACTAATTATATCACGCACTTGGCAGCCTTGTGTAGGGGTTTGTATTGCTCTAATTTTGGCACAAAAATGTTAACATTTACTGCAAGTGAATATCAACTACAAGTATAGTTGTTGGCCTCTTTGACTTACAAATAAACAGTATCAGAATTGGACGTGAAAAAAACGGTATTGGTCAATCCCTATACTTACATCCCAATTGTTTCCAACAATTTTCAAACCCAGGGTCTGTAATTTTTTTTTTAAAGATGTATTTTGGGCTTTTTATGCCTTTATTCAGACAGTCTGTCATAGAGTCCGACAGGAAACATGGAAAGAGAGAGGGGAATGACCTGCAGCATGGCTCCCTGGCCGGAGTGTGGTTGTCTTGCCAGGAACTCTGTCATTAATTATCTTTTGATCAGTTTTAAGCCACATTTTTTACAATTGACTTTTTGATTTTAGTTTTTGGACATTTGGAGCTATTTTGTATTTAATGCGTGATGTGTGCAGGAAGTGCTACATTTCTATACAACAGAAGGTTGTTTCAAATAAAAGCCTGGTCTGCAGCTTGAGACAGTATGTGAATGTGTGTATGGAAGTGATTCCAATATTTTTTATGATGGAAGAAAAACCATTTGAGAGAATTGTGTTGCTCTTACTCCCTCTTATTCCTCTCTCTCACCCACCACTGGAACTTGGAGCTTATTGTGTAATAGAGTGTTGGAAACATGCCGTCTGAGGATTCAAATAGAGGCCTGCCATCTTGTATTTACAGACTGAGGCGATAGTAACAGGTGAACAGACTTACTGCTGTCAATGGTGCAGTATGTTGGCTTCCATCACTGCCCTCACTCACATCCTTTGATTCTCCTGGCTGTTGACAGCTTGCCCTCTCCTTTCCTGTGCAGGAAGCAGCCAGTGTATATGCACAGGCCTGCAAAGATGAGGCAGAAGTGAACAGCCCGCCATCCATAATTAATCCACCTTGATTGCATTTTCTAATCCAGTTTTGATGTGGTTCCCCCCACAGCACACACGTGGCTCTGTGTGTTTGCTTAGACTTGCTAAGCACAAGCCTCCAGTCTTCAAGGCTTCTTTGAAGGATTCTGAGGTTTAAGAGTTTACAATCCAATCTGATGGAGTGGCAGAAGTCTCACATGGCAAATGATATCACCTTAAACATGCACTAAATGTCAAACTTTGAAAAGGTTTGTGCATTGTGCTTTTTCCAGTCAGTAATCAAACTAGAGTTTAGTGTGTACGTTTTATTATTTTGGTAGAAGGTCACTTTCACATCTTGTATCAAGTTTCAAAATCTTAAATAGAAGTTGTGTTTTAGGTTATTATCTGCGGAAATTAGACAAAAAATACTTGCTCAGAATTTATGAAACGAAATCGGAGAGCATGTTGTCTTTCATATCTCTGTCTACATTCTTCATCTGTGCTCCTGCATTACAATCACTTCTGAATATTTGTATTCAGATTCCAATAAATCTGTCAGGCAATAAAATTGAAATGAGTCACCAGTGACCTTGCAGTAGCCTGTGGGATAATCAGCCCTTTTCTTATCATGTCTGAGAGTCATTGAGTCAAATCTATTGTTATTATTTACCTGTAATATGTGGTGAGCTTTGGCTGTATTATACGGTGTCCCTGTTATTTTATCTGCTGTCAGTGTCTTCCACAAATGCTAATAGTTTTTTTTCTGATTTGAATTTTCAACCTCATAATAATTGCGATGAACCGCGACTCACTGAGCTCCCAGTGTGGTTGTTTACTCAGGTGAGGTGAAGGGAACCATCAGCTATACACCTGCCAAAAAGAATCATTAAGACTATTTTGATAAAGTGAAAAACTATCTTTAATACATTTTAATGGTGACTGTATCAACATAACCTCCTCACCCTAGTACCAGTAACAAGCTACTTTTTTCAGTTAGGGAATGATAAAAATCACAATTAATCACAACAATGTCTTAACACATCACAGCATCATTTTCAGCTTATCACCTTTAAACTTCACTACATTGTCTGATGTCATTTAACAAGCACCTAATTGGACATCCAAGGTAGATATCATTAAAAAGGTTTCAAAACCCAAAAAATCATTTGTACTATTAACGTTTGTTTATTTTGAATTGAAATGTTTTTAATGGGAGTTAGATGCAGGGTGGGCCGCAGCGTGTTTGATGGAGGTTTTGGGAGGGGGGGGGGGGGGCTCACAGAGGCTCTCGGCGCTTCTTCAGCAGGTGCCCGCGCGGTTGAAGTGATGGATTACCTCACCCTCTCCTATCTTCATCCAACTCCCGGCTCTCCCTCTCCCTCCTTTGTGCCCTCTCCCCCTCTTCTTCTTCCTGCTGCTGCTGCTGTTCTGCAGGGAAATGAATAGGCCTCCTGTTTGCTGCATCCGCATCTCACTCTGTCAAACTCCACCATGCATCTGGCGCCCGTGGTTCCGTGTGCATGTGTGTGCTCAGCATGTGTGTGTTTGTATCCATAGGATTGACTTTTGGGATTTAGAGTGTGTGTGTGTGTGTTGGTGTGTTTGTGGGGGTGTGTTTGGCCAGGTCATTTAGTACTCTGCATGCAGGCTTGGAGCAGGCTGATAAGCTGTTTGCAAAAACTGGCAATTAAAAGTTGATCAGGCTGTCAATTCAAATGGAATGAAATGGAACCAGAAAGTAATTAAAAGGATGGCATGAAAATGACAACAATTATATCTCTTAGCTTCCCATTACCGATGCACAGAGGAATTTAATTAGTTTAGGCGCTCATATAGTGACTCATACAGTAAACACAATAACACAAAATAGCAGTCACCACACAAAAAAAAAAATAGGTGAGTGCTTCCTGTGTACAAACATAGACTGGCAATCTCAGTTTCACTATTAAACCGACAAACAGGATATGCACAAGACTGCTGTTTAGCTATTGCTGTTGAATCATTAGTGCGATCTATGTGGGTCCAATTAGTTTGTTTTAAGTGGCTGGTGGATTGGCGGGATATTCCCAGTCCTCCCAGTTTGCCCATATGGCCGTAGGCCGTTGTATCCGCTGTGTTAATGAGCCTGTCAGCTTCCATCCCACTCAGCAGCATCCCAAGATGGGCTGATGGGCACCTTCCAATGCACACAGTATACTGCTGAGGATGACTGCTTCTACTTGTAGACAGACAGCGTGCACAGCTAACTCACTCACTGTACTCGATTTCTTTCCTTTTCACAGAAGCATTCTCTCCATCTTTCTCTCTCATACAGCCAGAGATTGCTCAATGCCTCATCGAAAATGTTGTGCAGCAAAAGCAGCCAGCTGGGTTTTAGTGATTGGTTCTGCCCTGGACTCAAACAGCTGCTCTCATTAGAAACTTTATTTAACCCTGCTGCTGAAAGGTTGACCACAGATGTGTACGGTCTTATATTAGCCAGCTGGGCTCAGCAGAGCTCACTCTCCATGCTTTAAATGCCGGGGCCTTGCTATAAATGAAGGGATCGTGGATTGGCTGAATGCAGCGAGGGACATCCAGCTGCAATGATGGGGACTGATTTGCAATAAAGCGGCAACTTAGCTGTCACAACTGGTCCACATTTGAGTGGTTTTTGGAAGGTGACTTCAGCTTGTAACAAAACACACATAGCTACTGGAATCCTATACTTGTGTTTTGTATCTAGGGGAAAGGAAATAAATGAGCCCACTGGCTCTGGATGTGTTTGCTTTGAATTTCTACTTGATAAAGTCTTCTCAACTCGGGTCAACTTAATTAACTTGGCATCCTGCCTGTGTGTGTGTGTGTGTGTGTGTGTGTGTGTCAGTTTGACTTTCTGGCTCAAAGTCTATGTTCAGTTTGTATGACTTAATGTGATAATGATGGTGTCCATTCACTCGATCAGCTGTGTAATGTGGTATGTACTTGACTATGAAACAGTATAAACATTACGTGAGGATAGTAACTTGTTTCATATTATTCTTTGTAATGTAGATTGTGATGTAGTCATGTTATTTTGCCCTTATTGTACATACAACATGGCTGTTAAAAACACAAGATGAGGACTTTGACGGCTCTCAGCAAGCTTCACTCTCAGTGCTCTGATAATGATAAACCAATTATCTGCTGTTGCAAATCATTAATCAGATCAGAGTATTTCATTCCATCATTATAATACAGCTCCAAAATAAAAAAAAATCAATATTGATTCCAACTGATTAGATATTTGAAACAAACCAGGATTTTACCCAGCCAGAAACTGACACATACTAATATCTATCTATGAATTACTGTCATGAAAAGGCAAAAAACCAACATGTCAGTCAGTCTCTCCATACTTGAATAATTACTGTGTTCCTATCCTGTCTACAAAAGCTCATTTCCTAAAATAGCTGGTCACTAGTTTTTATTAGCGCCAGATCGATATATCCGTCAGCTGATATTAACGGCCAATATTGACTTATCACAGATATACTGGTATCAGCATATGTTGTTTGATATGCACCAATATTTAAGTTATATAAGCAGGCTTTTGTGTATGATCTTTTTTCTTTAGTCAAGTTTAATATGTGTTTTTTTGTTGTGTTTAATTTTTTCAGTGCACTGTGTTAATAGTTAAACTGTAAAATATCCTGCCTCCATTGCTTAGTGTTTGATAACCACTTTTTTTTTAAAGTTCATTTTACTTGCACATTGTGTATATACATGCTTATCAGCCAATATATCGATATCAGCATTTTTTTACTCCCCAATATCGGTATCAACATCAGCCCCAAAAATCCAGTATTGGTCAGGCCCTAGTTTTTTTCATCAATTACTCAAATAAAAGTGAATAGTGCATTTCTTCTTTTATTTGATATTCATCAGTTTTTAATATTCAATATAAATGCTGATATCCCCTGAATTTAACATAAACTAAAAAATAATGAGCCCTGCGTGACACAGGCAGGCCACCAGGGGGCCACTGACAGCGCCACGGAGTGAGTACAATTTTACCAAGAGGTCCTCTGACCGCTGGCATTCTTGATGAGCAAAGTTTCAGTAAAGTAGATCCTATATGTTAACAGCTGCATAACGTCCCGTTGCAGTACAGTAAGTACTTTCCCACAACACTGACATCACACCCTGGAGACAGGTTTTGGCAGGCACAGCTGGATCTCCAATTGGAAGATGTGTGTGCATACATTAACATAACAATTAAGCCAGAGAGGTTTTAAGGAGAGAATAAAAAAGCACTGAAGATTTCCAAAGATCATTTAACGATGGCAACTTTCTATTTACAACATGTATGCTTTACCTCAAGGTGAATAGTGGGGCAGGCATACATTTGCATGAATTAGCATGTTTAAGGAGTGTAGGGACACCGGCTTTTTCGTTACAAACAGACAAAGTCGATAAATCAAAATGAGGGCCAGCCGCTCAAGTGATTGTTGTGGCTCTCTGGTCACCGCAGAGACACAGGAATGAGTCTGCAGAAGCTTCGTAAAATAGGGTGAAGCTCAGTGGTCCATAATTCAAAAATGAATATTTATAAGTAGGAGCTCGGTGGACTTGGCCTAAGGGGAAATAATTGGGTAGACAGGAGGAGACTGGAAACACCGTCCCTGTTCAGAGAGTGTAGAAGAAGCCCTGCAGTCATTATGAAGAGAATGTGCTTCAGTAATATCCACACAGAACCTTTACTTGTTTAGTGATGGAAGGAGAGGAGTTGGTGGCAGAGGTGGATGTATAAAAGTGTGAGCTTGAGCTATTGGACTGCAAGCATCTGGGCTGATGTTTTGGCCAGCTGTGAATGGTGCACCATGCTCCAAATATAGCAGGTATGAAAGAAAGCTGTCAACAAGTAATCATGTAGTATTAATCACAAATAAACAGGAAATATTAAGACCTCAAACCAATAGCTCGTCTACATAGAAAACATTTAAATAGTGATTTTCACATCTATTTCCTTTCATTTTATACATGTAACCACAATGATTATATATTGAGGTCTGAGGAGTGTCCAAAACTTGGGTGACCAACACTCAATACTGTGCCTGAACGCATCATGTGCAGCCACAAATAAAGGAACCGTAGCTACTGCTTTTACTATGCAGCCTGTGTAGACAAGTTTCTTACCACTTTAAACAACATTCAGCACAAGTCACCATGAATCATTCTGAATCTGTAATCTTTTCACCAGTTTTTATTTGTATTTTTATCATTGATAGCGAGATAACATTTCAGTAACATAAAAAAAAGACACAAATACATCCACAGGTTTTACATTGGAATCAAGAGAAACAAAACAGGGAGTTATATATAGGCAAATGGAAAAAAGGAAACTATTTTTCTATATTTTAGGCATTGGACTGCTGCTTTGGCATGTGAGAGATTTTTAGTTTTAATGTCTTCTGTGAATGCCTGAAACCAGAGAAGATACCTGGCAGTAGAATTGACTATGTCTAATTGGTTCCGAGGTCAGCAAAGGTTCAGCAGTATTCATTGATTAATTCATTTAGTTTATTACTTTGTTACTTTATTACTTTAGTACCCTCTCTTCATCAAATGTCCACTAGTAGTAACAGTGTAGAAATTGGAACTGTCTGTAAGTTCTTCAGCAAACCTTTAGTTTTTCTAGCACCTGTCTTCAATTTGGAGCAGTGCACATAAGACATAACTTTTCTCTCTTCATAATATCAAAGTCACTAAAGCTCTGTGGGCCACCTCTGTCTAAAAGAGTCAGTCTTTGGCTTTATCAGTATGGCATCACCTGCTGCTGACTCCTTGTTTGAATTCTCCTCTTCAGTAGAACTTTTACTCCCACATATCAGTCACATAACATTCACATTAAGCAAATCATTAAAGTAGGGCCAAAATGTTTAGTCATTAAGCCTAAAGGCAAAACTGAAGTGCATCCTATAACCTGAAAAGCTTCTAAATGGGGAGATTCCTGGGTTTAACACAAACAGCAACATGTCATCTGCATATTATACCATTTAATGGTCTCTTGTTGGCAGCATCATACCCTAAATATCACTGTGGGTTCCTAATAGCTTCTGCAACAATAACAGCTAAAGCAAACAGTAATAAATGAATAAATGGACCTTCCTCTCCTCAAGGGGAGTGCTTCAGAGCTGTTCTAGAACTTCCTGACTGCTGTGGACATATATATATATATATATATATATATTAAACACTACATGTGACGTTTCATAATGACTCTCCTTTGTTGGATGAAACTACATGGCAGCCTTCTTACCTGGATCCAGATTTAAACTTGGTACAATTGGAACCTGTCAGGACAAAGGCTTATGTTGTCTTTCAAATCCTTTTATTTTTCTACCAATACTGTTTTGTTTTTGTTTTTTTAAATTCAAAGTAATGGGTTTAAGACAATTGAGCCTGTCTAGAATGAAGAAAAAGATTCTGTTGAAATTTGCTCTCAGAGAATAAATCCTGCATTGTCATGTAGATAATCTCATACTTGTGCATTTATATTGCAGACAATGATTTTGTTTTTTGCCTGAACCTAACATGTAAGAGCTGTTTGGTATTCTGAATGGATAATATCCTACATCAATATCTTTCATGTAGAAATTCTAAATAGATTCAGTTTTATAGCCAATGTTGGAAACACAAGAAAAACACACTTACTGTAATATATGAATATATTTATTAATGTGTTGACTTGCCTTGGCAAATGGGATTGAGAAGTGAAATCAAGTTGTATGTTTACATTTGATCGGCATGGAATCAGCTGTTGAGAGCCAACTCTCAGCTGTAACTTGGACTCAGAAGTTAGCTGGTCTTTTACTTTGTAGATAACAATAAAGTAACCTAGTACACTAACTTTTTTGTAGTTTTTTGTAGTAAAAAATAATCTCTCAGTATAGAGTAGATACTCTATACTGACGTGGAAAGTGATGCCAGCTTCTCTGATCTCTTTTAGTAAAGTCATTACATGCTGCACAGCTGACAACCATAGCTGGTGGTTGTAAACTACACACAGGTAAGATGTGGGCGGTTATCCCATGAGTTATGAGGTAATGATGCATCTAGTGTGCATCAATCAGTCTTTATTTATTTGGTGCCAAATCACAACAAAGGTCAACTCAAGGCACATTTCTAGCAGGTTTCTATCTACAGCTGTGGCATGGTAGTGTCTGAGTTATCTTTACCTAATAAGTCAATCATTTGTTAGCTTCATAATACATGTGCTGCTGCTCTGGTCTCATATTCTTATGACTAACGCTTGTTTCCAAAATGAAACTCAATGGTTTCATCTGGAGTCCTGAAAATCAGTAAAAAGTGCTTTGGTGGTCTAGCCCCAAACAATGTATGGAACAGTTTGTCAGACATAATTAATGAGCTGCTGTACTGGATCCTATTAGATCATATTTTGACTGAACTGGAAAGCTTTGAATGGCTCTAATCAACTTCATGTCCACTTGTGTTTGCCATGTGGAGCTGTTTAGTTGACCATCCACAGCGGTCAAGTGTCAGTGTTCTCTCTGTAGGGAAGAAGTTGTGTCTCTTGTTGCTAAGCAGCAATCTTTCGGCAACATAGAACCCCAAACTATCGCGTGTGTACATGAGCGGCGGCACCAAGCTCTTCATCAGAAGCCCCTCCGGCCCCCCGTACAGCACCTAGCTGAAACCACAGCCGCCCTTCACTCCTTCCAGCTTAAGTGGACTCTAATAAAGTTGCTCTTTGATGCATTAATAACCTCTTCCTCCCTACTGAGCTGCAGGGCCAACTTCCGAACAGCACCCCACACATCCACGCCTGACATGCACTCTTTAATTATTTCTTTCTATGAGTGTTGGAGCGAAACGAAGGGGAAGAGGAAAGTGATGACATACTTCTAATGAATCCTTGAATAAATAATACTGCTGTCTAAGCTTAAGGCATCCTGAGCCAGCCTAAGTGGGAGAGAGGTGGAACGAAGAGAAAGAAGGGAAGAGGGGAAAATGATGAAGGAGGGGGAAAAAACAACATTAAACACAATTTTAATGTTAAAAAAGCTAATATGGTTCTTCAGTTAGCTCTTAGGAACTGAAGTGACTTTAAAATAGTTTCCCACACTGCCTGAAAACATATACAGTAGATTCAAGTCTCCTTTTTAAGACTTTTACACGTGGCCCACTGATTAGTTTCAGAGGTAAAATGTCATAAATTCACATAATTTATGAGGTAAAATGAGGCAGATTGATATCAAAAATCCATGTTTGAATGAAATTAGAATATTTCCACTTTAACCACCGACAGTTTTGCGGCTTGCTGCTTTGTATTTAATTACTTTGAGGGGCGCTGGCTGATCGTGCAGCATAATCAGCAGCTTGTTTGCATTTCCTGCCAGTTTTTCTATTCAGTTCCCGAAAGCGTGTTCAGAGCCAGCGGACAAAGACAGTTATTTATTTACATTTTCACCAAATCAGTTTAATTTGAGTTATTATTACTATTATAATTGTGGGTGTTTGTGATGATGTAAAATCCATGATATGAACACAGTATAATCAGGTGTTTATGTGATGTTTGGATGTTCTTTTGGACTGTAGACAGTCTACTGTTGAAGGAAATGATTCACCTGTACAGCAGCTGGGTGTTTTCACTGTCTCGTGTGTGTGTGTGTGTGTGTGTGTGTGTGTGTGTGTGTGTGTGTGTGTGTGTGTGTGTGTGTGTGTGTGTGTGTGTGTGTGTGTGTGTGTGTGTGTGTGTGTGTGTGTGTGTGTGTGTGTGTGTGTGTGTGTGTGTGTGTGTGGGTGGCACCAACTGTCCTTCACACTGGCCATTTCTCTACTTATCAGAGGCTGTGTGAGATTGAGGGCCATCACCCACACTCTGTTGCCATAGCGAAGGCAGACCGAGGGCAGCTTGACTGACAGCTAATCCCACCACACACACTTTTCCCTCCTTCGTGCTTCTCGACGCTCCATTCCCCCCTCCCCCCCTCCTACAGTCACCTCGTACACAGAGGCTCTGTCGCTGACACACACTGTAACTGATCACCTGTCTATATTTCATGTCAGTGCTCCTGGTTGAAGAGTCAGCATTGTGGTTTGGTCACAAAAAAAAGGACACCAATGGGGGCAACAGCACCCAAAACTTAACATCCAGTACAGATAAGTCATGTCACAACAATGATACTGGTCTGGAGACACATTATCTGTGTTTGTTGTAGCACCCAGCACCCAGCAGCACCTTCTACCACAATATTACTCCCACACTTATTAGCTAGAAAATTACAAAAGCTTAATTATTAAAATGACATCATGATGTGATCAGAGCTTTGAAAATGTCATATTTTGAGGACTGAATGTATAGGTAGACACATAGACTGTATAATTGTACCTGTATTCAGTATAAATATATATATATATTCTAGCTTTAATTTAAAACACAAGAGTTATTAGATGAGGACTGTTGTACAAACTTTGATATAACTAAGTCAAGTAATAGCTTTATTTTTGACTGACAGTTTGTTGGTGATGATTTTTTTTCCCAAATTAAAATTAAGCAGTAAATATGGAAATATGTGTATTTATGCTAGAGGGGGAATGCCTTTACTTAAATTTACAGTGACTATATTAATAGAAGTCTTCCTAAAAAAAAAAAGATAACTTATGAGATGGCTGAGAGCTTTAGTTACTGAAGCAGTTTGACTATTTAACTATGTGAAGGTATCAGTGAAGAAGCAAAGTAAACACAGTACAGTTTTTTCATTAACCCACCACCTTCCACCTTCTACCTCTAGTTTTTGACAAAGCAGCCTCTAAAAACTGTGATTTGAATGCAAACATAAGAATAAAAACAATGATTATGAGATTACAAAGTACATTTTAAGCTACAAGCAGTGATGATTGGGTGTACAGTTGTAGAGAGCTACAGTCAAAGTAATTGTAATACATTGACCAGAGAGTGGCTGTCATATACATGTTCCTGTTGGATATTACACACAGGAGATAAATAGCACTTCTTTCGTGCAGTATGTGGCACATTAAATGTACAATACATTACATTACATCAAATGTCATGTAAATCAATGGAAGTTTGCAACATACTAGGTCCTATACAAGTGGGCCATTAATGCAGTAATATATTTAGTGAAGGTTGCCTGATATGCATTGTCATGAATATCAGATGTTGCATAAAAGAGCTATGTGGCGCTAGAGAAGACTCACTAAACTTCATATGTATTTCATGTAAATTGAATGATGGTTTTTTTTTCCTGTTGTCAGTAGGGGGCGCTATGACTATGACTCAATATTGGCATGTAGGTATGTTCAGGTCTGGACTCTTATCAATTATGAGACATTTGGGGCAGATTGGAAAATGTAATAAAAAAAGTACAGTTTTTATTTGTATAGCACCTGTTATGTGCTTTACAACAGAATAAATAACATGCACCAAGTGATTTACATGAAAAAGACATAAAAAGAACATAAAAGCATGTCAAATAAAACAGTAACTTAGCATAAGATGGAAAATAAAACCCACTTGACAACATAATAAAAATAAGGTAAAATGATAAATAGATGATGATAAATAGAATGTGTACTTTAGTGTTGGTAAATTGAGACTCAGTAAGCGAAATCTGTATTTGGTCCTGTGTCGTGTAGATCTGTGAGGCCATAAGCAAACAGAACCTCCTTTTTTCCCAACACACACAGACTCACCACCAGTCTTAATTAAGTGATATAAGCCTGTTTCAGCTTCCCACAGGTTTCACCTCACTGTGGGTCTTATCTGTGTCTGCTGCAACCTGAAGCTGTCCCAGGAAACAAGTTGTGCTGTTGGGGTTAAAAAACTACCAACCACTGATCTGTGCACTGTGTAAGATAAGATGAAAAATGAAATCAGCTTTATATTAATAATTCAAAAATAAGAATACATACACACATTTACATACAAATACATCTACTAAATATATTAATTACAACGCCACAGCAATAGTATTCCTTGAAAACTTAAAAGCTTTGCAATATAACTCCACAAAGGTCTTTAGATGACACCTACCAAATTTGAAGTTAGTCTGGTTGATTATCTTGGAATTTGTTAAGGTACAACTGTAAAAACCAAAATCTAAAATTAAGAAAAAAATGGCTGTCAATTCAATCAATTCAAAATGTCAATTCAAACTTGCTGTTGGACCTGGGGTACGGCTCCAAGAGGCTTTTTTTGGAAGTCTAGAGATGTAGCTTCTGCCTATCTCTTTTTTTGTTCTTTCTCCTTCCTTCAATGTAGAGGTGGGAGCTGTCACTTTGCAAATTGTTACTAGGTGCTATTGAGGCCTTCCCAACAACTAGTGCTTGGGCCCTAAAAAGACCCAACCCATCCTCCCTTATTCAGATTTTGAATACCATAAGGATCCTTTGTTTTGTAATTTGTCTCTCTAGTCTAAAGGATAAGCAGTATAGCTGGATTGGATAGTGTAGAGGTTTCTCTTTCATTTAACAATGACTGTTAATGTATGTATTCATTAAAGGATAACCATATCACAATGTGTCCTTTTTTTGCCTTTGATTTTAATTAGATATAGATTTTTGTTAACCTCTCTCTCTCCTCTTCTCTTTGTGTGTGTGCTCGCTCTCAGATCGGTCAGCTGGTGTTCAAGGGGATGAAGCGTCTGAACAGGATCCAGTCCATGGTGTTTGAGACGGCCTACAACACCAATGAAAACCTTCTGATCTGCGCCCCAACTGGCGCTGGAAAGACCAACATCGCCATGCTGACTGTCCTTCACGAGATCCGCCAGCACCTGCAGCCTGGGGGGGTCATCAAGAAGGATGAATTCAAGGTCTGACACACACACACACACACACACACACACACACACACACACACACACACACACACACACACACACACACACACACACACACACACACACACACACAAACATATAAACCAGAGATGTAAAACATGGGGGTTGCTTCTCCCTGCTTCAGTAGATGTGATGCATCATGATCACATGTGTATTACACTGGTTGTTAATAGGGAGACGTTCACCTGGACTGACTGTAATGAGTCATCATAATTGGAGTATGTGTGACAGCATCTGTGCGGGGCCGTCGAGCAGAATCACAGTCAGAATTTCAAACAATTTGTGTGTAACATCTACGATGTCTGTGATACCCACTTAATGTTCCCAGTGTCGCTCCACCGCAGAGTCTCTCAACATGCCTCATGGAGATTAAGCATGCTCCTCGCTGAGACTCACACACCCCATGTAGAGATTCAGCTCTGATCCTCAGAGCAGAGGATGCTGAGATTTCAGGCAGCATGTAAATGGGAGTTATCTGATAGTATTGAGTCAAGGACAGCTGGATTCGCTTGATGATGTTCCCTCCAAGAGTCTTTGTTAGTTTTACTGATTTGTGCAGTGAGTTTTTGTTATTTAACCTCAGTGATGACCAGACTTTATTTATTTATTTCTTGTTTTCTTTTTCTAAGCTTTAAATGATTTTTAAGTTTCTAATATCTGCTAAAAATCAAAAAAACGGAAAGAAAAAATGATGCACAGAACAGTTTTAATTGCTCTGTCACAGTTATTATGACAACTGTGAACAAACTATCAAAAATGCCCCCTTAAAATAATGGAACTGCTAAATATAATAAACACTAAATACTTAAACACTGAAAGTTTCCCAATATAAAGATAAATTCAACTACAGACCTATATGTGAATTTGTTCATGTCATCAGTGTCAAACTGCTCTAACATACCGTACTACAAAGTGTTCTTATCTATAGTTAGTGATGTCTGCACAAATCCAGCCCTCCTCCTGCACCCCCCTAGACAGTACACTACAACCCTAAGCAGACAGTACACTACAACCCTAAGCAGACAGTACACTACAAACCTAAGCAGACAGTACACTACAACCCTAAGGAAACAGTACACTACAACCCTAAGCAGACAGTACACTACAACCCTAAGTAAACAGTACACTACAACCCTAAGGAAACAGTACACTACAACCCTAAGCAAACAGTACACTACAAACCTTAAGCAAACAGTACACTACAACCCTAAGCAAACAGTACACTACAACCCTAAGCAAACAGTACACTACAACCCTAAGCAAACAGTACACTACAACCCTAAGCAGACAGTACACTACAACCCTAAGCAAAGAGTACACAACAACCCTAAGCAAACAGTACACTACAACCCTAAGCAAACAGTACACTACAACCCTAAGCAGACAGTACAGTACAACCCTAAGCAGACAGTGCACTACAACCCTAAGCAGACAGTACACTACAACCCTAAGCAGACAGTACACTACAACCCTAAGCAAACAGTACACTACAACCCTAAGCAGACAGTACACTACAACCCTAAGCAGACAATACACTACAACCCTAAGTAAACAGTACACTACAACCCTAAGCAAAGAGTACACAACAACCCTAAGCAAACAGTACACTACAACCCTAAGCAGACAGTACACTACAACCCTAAGCAAAGAGTACACAACAACCCTAAGCAAACAGTACACTACAACCCTAAGCAGACAGTACACTACAACCCTAAGCAGACAATACACTACAACCCTAAGCAAACAGTAAATGATAAACATGAGTGTCCCATCTTCCTTATTAGATTTGAGTTATATCCCATTTCCCAGCACTATATACAGTAGTCTGATAATCACATGTTACTTTCCATTCTGCAATTCATTCAGTCCCATCACTTCCTCTCCATTGGTATCCCACTGCACATACTGGATTTTTTTCTATTCATAATCACAGCATTTGATTTATTGATTGTTGTCCAAGTGTAAAGTGAATTTCAACACATATAACATGAAAATGGTACAGCAAACATAAAACCGCTTCTAAAATAAATTGCCTACCCTAGCTTTAAGAAGTACATTGCATTTGTTCTTAGTGAGGATAAATCTTGTTTAAACCTTCGTAGCACAACGCAGCCACACTCACTCTCCTCTGTAGATATTGTATAAAACCTCTCAGTACACTATAGAAATATTATAGCAAACCATATTTTACTTCCTACAGAGCTGTTGATCTGTCAACATGGTTAAATGGCTTTAGTTTTAATGTAGGAAGCTGGAGAGAAAAAAGAAAAATACAACACACACGTTTCAGCCTCGCTTTTATTACACATTCTGACTGTGATTTACTTCAAGCTTCACCTCATTATTTTCTGCACATTTAGATTTCAATGTCTGAGGGGTTTTTTCTTCCATATTGACAACTCCCTGACTTCTGAAAAACAGAAGACAAAAGTGGTCAAAACTAAATAAAGCAACAATGGGAAAATATAGTTTTTAGTATGCGCAAAAAGTCAGCAGTTGTCAGCTTTGTGATTATAAATATTGGTACATGTCTTTAAACCCATAGTGTCAAATCCTAATACACACTCAGATAAATAATTCAGACATCCAGAAGGCTTTGTTCTTTTTCATGAAGGCTCACATACACACACACTGGCTCACACACACACACACACATGCACACACGCAGCGTTGCGTTGCACAGTGCCAGCCAGTGACGAAAGCCACTTTTCATACATCACCATTAAACTTTAGCCGTGCAAGTGGCTGGCATCATATTTCTCAATAAATTGTGATTTGTGCTGGTTGCCAGGGAACAAATGATCCTGCCTCTGTTTGCTCATTTATCACCAGAGTGTCCTTCCAGTCCCTCTCTCCTGTATCCACCCCCCCCCAACCCTCCCTCCTCCCATCCCCACCCCCCATCCACTACCCCCCGCACCCCCTCTCTGTTGTCTACCCTATTTATTTCCATGTCTCCCTCTCTCTCTCTCTCTCTCTCTCTCTTTCTGTAGGTAGTATATGTGGCTCCTATGAAAGCTTTGGCAGCTGAGATGACTAATTACTTCAGTAAGCGTTTGGAGCCACTGGGCATCAGTGTTAAAGAACTCACCGGGGACATGCAACTAACCAAAGGAGAGATCCTACGAACACAGGTACACACACACACACACACCTACTCACACATATTATGTTTCAAAATAAGAGTTCAGACTACGTGTGCAAAAAAAAAAAAAAAAAAGGACATCAGCACAGCCTCCTCCAGGTTCCCTCTTCAGCACATGCTCATTCTCTAGCACCCCCAAGTGGATTAGATTGTGACTTTGTGTTAGTAGAGGCCACTGCATCAGTTATTCTGCAAAACATCCGGCAGTCACAAGTTTAATTGAACTAGATGCATCATTTTATCAGCTAGTGTAGCTGTGAATGAATAGTTCCTTTCAAATGGAAAACAGATGATAAAAGGCTCAACCATAAGCACTTAGATTTCTGCTGTTTCTGCTCTAGTTTCATGACTGAAAGCACTTCTTTTTTTTTTAAAACACCATTATGGTCTGGCCTATGTCACTCTGTACATCTCCGCAGTCCTTTTATTGCTTTAATGGCTTTCCCCCCCCTTATTCTAAGCCCTGTTTGGATGGGACTAATGTATCGCCTGAGCTTCTCCTGCCATGTATGATGCGGAGGTTGTCATTGAAAGATAAAAACATTTTTTAAAAAGTGATGGGCTGCTGTTGTTTGGGACAACCGACTGCTCACACTTCACATTGAAAAGATAGTAAAGCTGTATCAGATGGAGTAAGTTCACTTGATCTTACCAGGAACTGCATAACTACACCACACACACACACACACACACACACACACACACACACACACACACACACACACACACACACACACACACACACACACCATACAATTTACATTTCCAACAGCACTGTGGTGTGGAACTGTGCTGAGGGATTACAGTACAAAGGCAATATTCTGTATTCTTCTTACTGTCAATGAATTCCATTAAAAAAGACCCAAAATATCAGTATGAGTATTTATATCTCATCTCTCTGTAGATCTCTCCCAAAGAGAGCTCAATTTTTATCCAAATATGATTGCCTCATTTCCTCCTGTATGAGTAAAAGTTGTGAAAAACTACTGTATAGTGAGCAGCTGTTTTAAAAAATCACTTTAAATTGAAACAATATATTTATGTCCAATAGATTTATGTCCTCAGTAAGAACCAATGATCTCAAGGCTGGGTTAGGGTTGGGGTTAGGGTTATTACCTAGATGTTATTATAATGGATTACATGTTCTGATTGTTTAAAGAGCAGATGAGGAGACATACTACTTACTCCACTACCTTGTTAATAAAGCATTGTATTCCAAGTCAATTCAATATACAGTGACTGTGTGGCTGTTGCAGTATTTCTCTCCAGAATATGTTTTCTTACATCAAGAAGTGTTTCTCTGCCTCAGCTCAGTGCTTTTATTAAGATCTCACAAACACACACACACACACACACTGTTCCTCAGGTTAGGCTTTTTCTAGCTGACCACAGCAGTTCCTTATCTGGCAGTTTGTTCTGTGACAGGACCTACAGAGAGGCCCTGCTTAGCACCACTACACAGTACACATGCTAATGATAATCATGGAATAGTCTTCTTCTTCAGCAGATTCAACTGTGTCACATAGCCATAGTCACACAGGGTCAAAGGTCAGCTGTCAGATATTTTCTTAGTGACTGTATCAGTGTTTTTGTGTATGCACTGTTAGATTATGATATGCAATACAGTGACTATAAATACAATACACGGTTTTACTTAAAAACTCTCTATTTCTATTCCTCCCCATGTTTTTGCATATTCCATCTTATTGTTACACTAGTTTTTCTAATAAATAATATGTGTGAGGCCCTGCTAATGTGGGGCCACATACATATATGGATATTAAGGAGTTTAATGAATTGTATATTCACAATTGGATCAATAATTCACTTGTTTTTGGGAAACCTTGAAATAAATGTATTCCTCTTCTGATTATCTTAATGTAGTTGGAGTTGTCCAAGTTTCAGTGCTGTGTTTGCTCTACGTTGAACTATCTGTGAAGAGAAATATAAAAACCCAGTTAAGACACACTCACCACTGAATCATAAATCATAAACACCATCATACAATGTTAAATTGATTCATGAAGTTGAAAGACAGAGTTGCTGTCAAAGATATTGGTGAAGACTGACAGGTGAAGCTTCAGAGTTGTTTTTCACTGGTGTGTCTCCACAGATACACTGATATACAGATACATAGTATATCATGCAGAATTATACATGTGATATGATGGCACAAAAGCCATCAGAGCCCTGTTATTACACTCATCAGTCCGGATGGTATTTATTCTAAGCAGGTGACACTAACACTGACACCAATATTAAAGAGTTCAAATAATCCAAAAAATGACCTAAACAGTATGAACAGAGCAGCACATTTTACTCAGTGTTCTCTGTTAGATAACTATGTGCTAATGGACACATTGTTTCTAAATGACCTGAAAGACATATATATAAGACATGTACATATTATTACAGTCTAACTCTCTCTTAAGAGCTTTTATTTCTTTTGTTCTCTGCATGTACACTCTTTCATTTAGAACAGTGTATTGGTGGAGATGAATTCATATCAATCAGATTTGCTAGAAAACACTTCTCTGTTCCTCATTTACATCCCAGACAGTGCACAGACAGTCTGACTGACACTGGATATTAGACAGTTGGTAGAATCACAGAACAGTATATCGTCTGGTTCTCACTTTGAATGGAACAGAAACATACTTCTCTTTTGCTCCAGACTGTGACAAACATAAATTGTGAGCAGTCCATTTTACACGTTCAAAATAAACTAGTTAAGTGTTTTCTGGCAGACAAATCATGTGATGAATCACCATTTCTAAATGACCTCATCATATCAGCAGTACCTCTTACAAGCTTGTTCATTCTTCCAAACAGTGTTCCAACTTCTCTAATCTCTCTTAGACACACGTACGTTTTCTTATATGACATCCTCCAATGAAATGACATGTCATGTATTCACTGCACTGGCCCCTCTGTGATTTATAACATAACACAGTAGATTAGGACAGTGGCTAGACACCTTAATGAAGAATTACAATATTTATTTATCACTCTGATTTCCATGTTCAATGCAGAAGCGTTGTCTACACTTAGTAGATGTTGCCATGGTTACAGTATAGTAAAGAGAAAATCAAATATTCAGTTTGGATTAAACAGCTGTACCTGTGGGGGGAAGCTGGCAGAGAGCTGTGCACAGGACTGAGGACTGAGGAGAGAACTTAAAGCTTTACAATATGACAGGTGTCAATGACTAAATACACCAAAGTCACATTCTGTTATTGACAAGACACATATTTCATTTTAATATTCTCTTCCCTAACACTGGTGCAGATTTGAAGACTGTGGTACTGTTATCACAGTGTTTATATATTTGAGCTCTTGATGATTTCTTGAAATGCATTTTTCAGGTTAGATAACAGAGCTGTTTTTAGAGTAAGTAATAGCATAAGCATAATTTTAGACTTTACTTCATGAGAAAAAGTAGACAAAGTGCTGCTTTGATTGAAATATAAACAGACAGAGAAGTGGTTTGTGAAAGCCAGTATGAGTTGATTTAAGTTGAAGCTGTCATTAGATACATTGTGTCAGTAGTTGTTTTTCTATGGAAATGTCTCTTCATATCATTTATATAACAGAACAGTTGAGACAGTGTTTTTAGCACTTGAGACATAGTCAATATTAGGTGAGCAGTTCTTTAAAGGACAAGTCTGGTCATTGTCAGTAAATCTTACACAAAGCCAAACCAACAATAAATGAATCTACTACATATAATATGTTCTATGTATCCTCAGGCTGATACATCACATTCCTCTGGGTCATAAGTTCCACAAAAACACATTATGTTGTTTCATTACCATGTTTGTTTGGAAACCATCCTGCTGCTCACTTATTTTTCATCATATCTGTCCATGATGTATGTTTATAATTTTACTTGGGGCTGCTGTGGTTCAGGAGGTAGAGCAGTCATCCTCTTATCAGATGATTGGCGGTTCAATTCCCGGCTCCTCCAGCCCACATGTCAGTGTGTCCTTGGGCAAAATACTGAACCCCAAACTGCTCCTGATGGCTGTCCCAACAGTGTGTGAATGTGTGTGAATGGGTGAATGTGATGTAAAAGCACTTTGAGTGGTTGGAAGACTTGAAAAGTGCTATATAAGTACAGTCCATTTACCATTTAATTGTTCTATTCTGTACACACAACATCTATTTCCTGTCTATCTGTCCTTATAGATGGATCCATCCTATTATGCACTTCCTTTGGTTTCTTCCATTAGTTTCCTTAATTAGATTTATTCAACCCCCTGATGCATATGTGTGCCTCGACTTGCTGAAAATCCCCAACAAATGCAGTGTTTCCTAACATTTGTTAAAACCTACACTGTCCAGCTGTTTTAGGAAACGAAAGAATTAGGGCTGGGCAATATGGACAAAATCAAATATCACAATATTTTAGACCAAATACCTCGATATCAATATTACAACAATATTGTAGAGATGACTGTTGATGCTTTCACAAAATATTACACTATGAAATCTTTGATAAATAATCATCAGTAATGTGGATATAATGAAAAGGTTGGTAAAAAGTACAGGACAGCTAGAACTAGTCTGATAAGTTCAGAAAATTACATATTTTACTGTAATGCATCATTTAAAACCAGGAAAAGACAACTCTTTCATATCGCAATATAATTTCAATATATTGCCTAGCCCTATAGACTGAATTCTACTTTTCTGTTCTTCAGTAGGAACCAAACAGTACAGACAGACAGACAGATGAATACATCATTTAGTTTTGGTCCTCTCATGAGATTTGTTGACGATAACACAACTATTGAATGATACCTTGGTGACCTGCTCTTCTGCTCTTTAAAGAGCCGTGACTCAGCCAGCTTACTGAATGAGCAGGGAAACTACAGGAAACCTCACTGCCTCTTAATGAGGAATTAACCTATGAAAAACAACATAATTGAATTGCGTAGTTGTTTATTATACATGGACAATGACTTTACAAATCTCTACATAAAAGTACATCATGTGGGCCAATACAGTTTCCTACTTTTTCTCCCAAATAGGAATTTAACAACCACTCTATTACAATATGCTTTGTTAAACATTCAAAGTGATGAGAGTAATTTTACTGATGACAAAATTAACCAATTATGTTTAGTTGTTGAGTTCAATTTGTCAGTCGATGAGATGTTTAATTTCTCGTGGTAATCAATGTGTTTTTCTGCTATTTAAGTAATGAGCAGCAGATGCAGTCAATGTTTCTTTGTGTTAATGATGGTTTGTCAATTCAACCTCACATACCTTTAGAAAGAACCCCTCCCGCTGTGCAGTTTCTTTCTCAGTTGTGGAAAGAGGATAGATGCATTACAATGAGGCCAGAGAAAAAGAGAAAAAAAGAAAAAAGGGTGGATGAAAGCTTGTGGGCTGAGAACATATTTAGTGAGAGAACGTGGCTCCTGCAGCTTTAGAGGGAAGTGGAGGTGATCCAGAATGAAAGACTGAAACTATGAGACTGAGGATGTTGAGGAAAACATACATATCTATTCAATCCTAAAAGAGTTGGATTTTGAGAGATTGCGCAGCTTAGAGTTAAAGTTTATAAGCCTTGTGAGACTTATGAATACAGAAAAAAAAAAAGGAAAGGTTGGGGCGTTCGGTGGGTGTGAAGGGAGAGGAGGGAGGAGGAGGGAGGAGGAGGGAGGAGGGGGGTTTGCTGGTGGCGGGAGGTGGGTTTATTCCTATGAAATGAGGCCAATTCCGGCTAATCCGAAGGTGTATTAAAGTTGCATTTCTATCAGGTCATGTGAAAAGATTTCACAAAGAGAATGATTAGTCAGATTCATAGCGACTCCGCAGCGCTCCTCTATCTCTGTTTCCCCTTATTTGTGTCTTTTTCTCTCTCTCTCACGCTCTCTCGCTCTCTCTCTCATCTCTTCCCTTCACTCTGTTTGCATCAGTACATTTTGCACTAAGTGGCTGAGTGAAAGAAAAACAACAAAAAAAAACGGAGGAGCGTCCATCCTTTAACAGGCCTGAGTGGAGCCACACTCTGTAACCTTGGTTGTCTTCACTCTCTGTTTTCTTTCATCGTCACCATTTGATGTAAGCAGAGGAGAGGAAAGGCTGCCACTCACCTTCTTTCAACCAGCATGAAGGAGAGAAACAGTAAAAAAAATATATATATATATATAAATATATATATATGTATATAGTTTAAGTGTTAAGAGAATAGGTTTATACTGAGAGCGTAGCCTTCATCAGGGTCATCACACAAGACTGCATGTACAAATGAGAGCACTGGGAAAGAATAGTGGACTTTTGATTTGATGTGAAGTATTATTAACCCTGGAATAAAAAGGTGAGGGTAAGACAGTCAGCAGGACACACATGCTGCATATATATATATTCTACTTTTATTCTATTTTCTACTAAAGCCTTGGATTTTCTATAAAATTCTACAATCTTCAGTATTGTTAATATTAACAATACACAGTCTAACATGTAAACCTTTATTTAGCGTGAGTGGTCAGGGTACTGTGTATTGCAATGGTGATGGACTGTAACTAAGGTTCATTTATATGCCAAATAGTCTCTCTTTGGATCTATAACTTCAGCATGGATGTATAATAAGAGCTCCATACTGGACCAAACATGGTGTCCATTCAGTCCTATAAGAATTACTCAGCTGGCACATACACCAAAAAAAAGGATTCCAGGATATCTTCCACTGAGCATGTGCAGTAGTGTTCCATAGACTTTACATTGTGATGACGTCACAGCTTTTAAAATCACCCTCAGCTCGAGGAAATGTTTCCAAACATAAAACCTCCATGGATCAAAAAACTCATAATAGAAAGAATCACAATTGACATGATCATAAATGTTCCTACCTGTCACTCAAAGCGGCCATGCACGTAATTATACTTGACTTTAAGCCTTTAACATTTAAATGGATGTGTTCTATAAGAAATCACCCACCATACAGTATAGTTGTTGTGAATGAAGAAATTAACTTTAGAGACCAAAACAGTTTTTTGTACCAGGTTGTAAACATGTTTATTTCTGCTGTGAAGTTGGAGATTTTAACAAGGTGGTTTATAGAGGAAATGCTTTTTGGGCTGTGAGGTGACCACTAGTGACCACAAGGAAAAATAGGCAGGTAGCTGAGCGGTGGAGCCCAATGCAGCTCTTCTAATACATCCATGAACTTTACAGATAATAGTGAAAAATGTTTATCACAGTATGCTAAAGTAAGATAACATCATTGAATGTCTTGATTTTTCCAACCAACACTTTAACCTTTTTTTCTATAATGATAATAATAATAATACATTTTCTTTAAAGGCGCCTTTCTTGGCACTCAAGGACACCGTACAGAGTTATAGAAATTAAAAACACATTAAAAAGAAGCAACAATACAAATAAAATATAAAAATAAAGACAATATAAAAGTGACAGAGATGGAATGGGCAGTTTTAAACAGATGTGTTTTGACTTGTGATTTGAAATGGGGGAATGAATTGATGTTTTTTTCTAACCTGGATTGTTTGTATAAGGTAACTTGAGTTGATGGTAGGAAGCAGTCAGTAGTGTGTTTTAAGCACTATGAAATGGGTCAGTTTGGGTGCCTTTTTAAAACGGTTGATTAGAGATGCTTGTTGGAAGTGACAGTCAGCCTGAGGCCAGGCCTGCTCCAGCACACACATGACAGGACATTAAAATCCTCTCACCATAAATAAAGAAGTTGTTGTAGAGGCTTTTTCTTTTCTTTCTCTCTCTGTTTTAGTTTGAATGCTGAGTTTGCCTTCACTGTAAAATGTAACTTGTTGTTTCAACTTAGAAATATGAGTGAAAGCTGCCTTAAACCTGAAGTTAACTAAATGTGGCATGTTTTATAAAGCCTTGCCTTTGCTTGGAGGATTTTTATCTTTTAATTAATTGAACGGGTCAGTTTGTTGTGCGAAATTGTAAATTGAATTCAGATGTATTGACTTCATTTGAAGTGTTGTTGTTTTTCATTGCAGAGCTTGCAGGTTTGGTTGCTGCACTGTACAGTTAATGCAGTCACATGCTCTCAGAGATCTGGAGCTGAGTTACCTTCATCATCATTTGTGTTTTTATTGATATGAAAACAACCACAACTTATTTCAACATTTATTAAAGACACACAGCAACTGTCCAGCATTTCTATTTTCTTGAAACTATAGAAAATAAGTTTCTCTGGAGAGTTCATGCTGGGAAATGCTGCTAATATGTTGATGTTAATTCAAAGAGTTGAGTAAACTTGTAACATTACATTCATTCAATTCATCATTTCAAGTCAAAAGGCTTAAAATGGTCTTGAAAACGTTAGTTAGTTGATTCCACTAAATTCTCATATGATATTTTACAGAGTTGTGGCTCAGAATCAGAATAACTGAGTGTTGATTGTTAGATGAGTGTGTTTGCACTCTTTAAGCAGTTAGGAATCATAGTAACTGGGTCGATAGGCTCATCCTTTTTTCAAGAGGCTCTGATGGATTTTTTTTAATACCTTTTTAACATTCTACAATGAGTTCATTTTTCCCATATTGAAATGTGTTATTGTATACTCCCACTCTTCTTCTTTTTAATGCTCGGCATCTTCCACTGAACACTAGAGCAGTTTTAGTAATTGCTCATGTTTTCTCATATTTAGCCAATTGTGAGCAGTACTCTCATGAGGACTGAACATAAAGACACACACACACACACACACACACTTTCACATGACAATACAAATTGCATTTTGCTTTGACGAGCTGCTAGTTATTCACATATCACAGTCCAGTAAATGTGTTCTTCTACCCTCCCTGCTCCATCTTGCTCCCACCTACCTCCTCCTTCTCCTCATCCTCCTTCCTTCTCTCTCCGTTGGCTGCGATAGTTACCATGGAAACAGGGGGTTTGGAGGGATGCTGCCATGTGGATGCCAATGTGCGGGTGGGTGGCATCCTGGGACTTTCCCGATTCCTCTTCCTTCTCTGTCCAGAGAGGAAATATCAGTTAATGACATCCAAGATGGAAGCGCCTCACAGCCAGACACTTTTAATTATCAAGGGAGGTACAAGGGGAGTGTGTCAACATTTCTGGGTCAAGTTAAGTCACATGGATAGAAATTCAAGTAGCTGCTGATGGGTTTCAGACAGATTAAATAAAAGAACACTAAATAATAGAAAGACAGAAAGTGTAAAAGTAAAAGCAGTTATTATAAGCCATTATGGAAATGCCAGGCTGTATTGAATCATGACAAACTGTAAACATCTAGCTTGTTTTTTGTTTTGTTTTTTTTAATCGATTACGACTCAGACAAACACAACACACCCTGATAATTGGCTGTTGAGCGCTGAAAGTTAGTGATGCCCGCCATGGCCTGTGTTTTGCATGGCTGCACACATCCATGCCAACTCTCTACCACTGAGAAACAAGCTCATTACTCCCACTGCACAATAAATTAACATAAAAGTGTAGAGCTGAAAGGGAAATCTAGCCATCTGTGGATATGCTCAATGATTTATGTTTTATGTTTCAGAAGTAAATAGTTTTCAAATGTACTGAACCAAGCAGGTGTCATAGGGAAACAAAAATGGTATTCTCAAGTTAATAACTGGGAACACTTAATAGAATATAACTATGTTATGTTTAAAGGATCTCATAGAAAACGGCAAAATCTAGTTATTCTCATATCTCTATCCAGAGCCTGAAGTAAAACCATGTTTGTTAATCTTAAATCAATTTAAAAGTGCTTTAAATCCCACCTGATTGTTTATATTAGATTGTCTAGAGGCTAAGAAATGCCAATGTTTAATTTTGGCAGCATCAGAATACACAGTGGTCAGTATGCAGCTAACTGTGAGCTGGCCAGTAGTGCTTCTTGCCATAAAAAATGAAGAGAAAATAACAAATGTATGAATATATGCAAATGTACAACATTTAAAAAAAATCAGCATTCAAACATGTTGTTTTTATTGTTTATGTTCTATAAAAAGTTCTCCTGGACCATAAAATAGTGATTTTGGTCTTTTTGCCATAAATAAATGTAGTACACTCTGCTTGCTCTCTGACGGCTTCATTGATGATTAATCCAACATTTATTAATGGGGAATTGATGAATGTGAATTGGTATAGAGACTAATTATGAGTCAGAATATGATCAGTATGTAAGGGTTAAGTCACTGGAGAGCATGATTTACTCATTTGTATGAAATAGTTCAGTGGCTATTCAAATCTTGATGTTTTTAATGGGCTGATTGCATCCAGCTGCTACTTCAATACATAGAAAAATGAATACAGTTTAGGTGTAAATGAATAGTCTATATATGCTACACAAACATCATGAAGGAAACTACCCATATGTCATACAGAGATGATATAAATAATAGTCTAAGTACATTTCAAGTAAAATAAGTGCTGCTATTAAATCTAAAATAATGTGCATCCTAAAATAAAGTGGATCAATCATATTGGGCTCTTAGATAGTTCCTATTTCCTGTGCCTTCAGTTTGGATTTGAGTGGGTATGTTTGCTCCAGAGATTTGGGCTTCGTCTCCAGTGGCGCTTCACAGTCGCCACAGTCTTAGTTTTCTGGAGTAACTGCAGTCATTGTGTACTGGCTTCTGACACCTGACAAATGTTCAACCATGTACCTGAACGCCTCGTCACGTCACTTTCTTGATTAATAGCTGTGTTTTCATGTCAAAAGCATTTATGCATTCACACACAAGCTATTAGTTTAAGTCTGTTATGCATTTTAAACTTGTTTTACAGTACAATAACCAGTGTTCATCTTAAATACTTCATGCACTGTGTATTCACAATCCAACCCCACTAACCCTGATGCTCCTGGCTGCAGTATATCTACAGTTAGAACATTTCAAGCTGCTTTAGTTATAATTTAGCACGCTGATATTTCAGCAAGCTTTCCTTCTGGCATGAGGAAAGTTCTACAACAGTACAGTACAATAGAAACACTGAGTATGTGCACTTTGGAATGATGAGGGGAAACAATGAGCATCTACATATAAGCTCTTTAAGTCCCACTTTAGAGTTAAGTAACAATCAAAATTCACTTCAAACAAATCAATTTAAATTTAAATAATTGCACGTATAACCACTCTGCTCTGGATTAAATGCATGCACATCTGTAACAGTCTGCCTTGATAAATGTCAGACCTTAAAATCCACCTCCATAAAATATCCCACTAATCATATGGTAACAAGCTCTCCTGTAAATGCTGCAGGAAATGTCACGGGTGTTTCCCATTTGCTGAACATGTCTCACACAAAGAATTAACAAGGTAAAGATATACATTCATCTACATACATGGCAGGCAGTGGCAGTAATCTAAAACATGTCTGACATCATGTGAAAAATGTCGTCTATGTCTACCATAACATAATGTTATGAAGACTACAATAACCGTTCATCTGTGTTTCTGCCTGAATATAATGTGAAGTAAAGCTAAGAGTTGTCTCTAAATATCAGTTAATGAAAATGCAAATAAGTGAAATGTGTGAAATGTTATTACCAGTGAATTCAAAAAAAACAGTATTACAATTAAAATCCATGTAAAGTAATAATAAATGTGTTCTGAGTTTGACATACAGTACCACAGAAAAGTGTGTTGTTAACCACCCTGCCAAATTTGAATAATTAAAAAAAGCGCCAAATATATGAAATTAGGCTTCAAAGTTGTGTAAAAATCAGACTCTTTCTCTGCTCCCAAATGCTGTGGGAGTGCCCGCCGAGTTCGCTGAAAACCCCGCCCCCTACCAAGTGTCACCTGTCAATCAAAGTCACCACCTTTACCAGAAACATGGACGCTACATCTGAGAACTTTCTGCTGCTAACTCAGCTGCTAGCTCGGCAGCTAGCTCAGCTAACTGTAGACTGTAGTAGTAGTGTGTGCTGAATGTATTTATATCTCTACAGCAGCAGGGGCGGGTTTATGCTAATTATTTTCAGACCCGCCCACTAAATCCTGAACACAGAAATGTTGAAACACAGTTTGTGAAGCCTAGCTCCACAATTCAAATCTAAATGGTAGAAATGCTTTTTACACCTTTTTTAGAAATACATTCATACTACTTGGTATCGATTTATTTTGGTTGATACCTTAAAGGTATAGAGTACCGATACTAGGGCTGAACGATTTTAGGAAAAGATCTAATTGCGATTTTTCTGGCAGATATTGCGATTTCGATTTGATTCACGATTTCCGTCAAATCAAGCTTCAGTGCAATATTCACAATGTACAGTAACATTAAAACATTAAATGCTATTACTCTAATGCAAGGATAAAAACTAAAGACCAATGGCAGTTATTACAAATGAAGAACTAAAAGAGTACTTAAAAAAAGTATGGCAAAAAATCCTTAATTGTATTAATTTAAAAAAAAAAAGCTAAATAGAATACAAAACTTAATCAACAATAATACTCTCTTCCCTGACATCTTTACATCACTCAGCATTTACACTCTGCGTACAGCTGTGGGATGGCAACCTGGTTGAAGTAGGTGCGGGAGGGAATCATATATCTTCTGTCCAGCGTGCGGACAAGGTTTTTAAATCTCTCGGTGTCTCCGCTGCTCTTATCATACGGAGTTACACTGGCAGAACATGCTGTAATTGTAGTCTGTTTGCTACAGTGGGCCTGAGTATCATTTTCACCGGACTTTTTCGTCATGCAAATGCTTGTGTTGTTTTTTCAAGTGCCGGTACAAATTGGTTGTGTTTCCGCTGGATGTTGCAACTTTAGCGCGACAGATTTTGCACAGTACCTGTTTCAGGTGCACGTCTGCAGCCTCAAACCTGAAACACTCCCAAATGACCGACGTGCTGGTTTTCTTGGGGATTAAATCCCCTAACTCCACTTCAGGTCCAGCTGAAGCTATTTCTGAATAATTATAATTAAGGAGCCGGTTAATACTGATTGGTTAGCGTGACCTGTCCACGAGTAGCATACCGCTTCTGATTGGTGAGCTTGGCAGGATGGTAGGGAGACGGCATGTCTGTGTAAAATAGTTGACACAACAGATCCTGGGTCAGTCAGGAGCGCTGCAAAAACCGCAGCTTTGGCGATCACATGATCGCGCTGTCTGAAATCGCAATTTCGATCAGAAAACGATAAATCGTTCAGCCCTAACCGATACTCCATATACCAATATATAATACCCAATATACCTCAACGTTTGAGTCTTGAGTTCCAGTAATTAGTGTCAAAGTTCAATTCCAGTGTTTCAGTCAGTTGAGAGAGTGAGGGATAGGTTTGATTCAAACATGTTGCGCTGACCTTTTTATTTTTAGAGTTGTTTTTCCCCAGACAGTGATGACAGCACTTTCTGTACCACAGTGCACAGTCTGCCACATTATTTCTCATGTTAGAGTGGAATGTAGTTGGAAAATTCATTGTTGTTTAGGTTCAAGGACAATATGACCGCCAAGGTGTGAGATTGGTATTTTTACATTGAAAAGCCAGCAAATACACTCTTTCTGTTCATCAGCCTTATGGAGTTGTTATTCTGACATTGCATCATTTTGTCAGTGCTGTTTGGCATCAGGTCTGATATGGAGCATTAATGCACCACTTAGTTTAACAATGAATTCATCACAGGAACAACCTTTACAAGCTATTACAGTATGTTTTTATGAAGCCATTCTTTGATTAAATCATCAGCTTTTTAAGAAACGTGAACATCTTCCATGAAAACTCAGTGGTGGATTTAGAGGATTGATTTCAGTCGTGCTGCAACCGATTGATAAATAGGCTAAATAGCAGCATTCAGGCGAACAATGGCGTGTTTTCTCTGCTCTCCTTTGTGTGTATTTGTGAGGCAATTAAGAAAGCACTTTGGCCTGTGCTCCATTTGCCAGAGCCTCCATTTAGATTAACCACTAGCTCCAATTAGAGGCAGGCGCTTCCTTTTTCTGTGAGCATGCCAGTCTCTAATGGCTGGATAGATTGATTTAAATGCAAACTAGAGAGGATTTAATGAACTGCCTTTACAGAAAGAGTTTAATAGGAATTTTCACACCCACGGACAGGTTGCCAAACAGTTCACACACCATTAATTATGCATTGTGGTATTTTTCTTGAAAAGAGAGAATAGAATTTCAGTGGAATTATAGGCGCTAAGCAACTTGCAAAGAAGGTGTTGACATTTGATACAGGTGATATTTGTTGATACTGTTGAATATTATTTGCTTAAAGGAGATGCCCAAATGTCTTTTAATCACATTAGTGAAAACACCACAGAATCATAGGTGACAGTGTGTGAGGATGTAGTGGATCAGAGGCTGACACAGACCTCTGGTAGAACTGTAGCACACCACATGTGACTGATGTTAGGTCTGGTATTATGCTGTTGTGATTTAGGTGCCTCTGTCTGTATTGTAATGAGCGACGCTATGGGTAATTGGTCACTGATGAGCCATGAGTCTGACATGGTATTCTGGAGGGAGTTTTACACTGTGTGCCATTCAGTTACGTGAGCAGGGAATTGTCAAGAGATTTATCTCAGCAGTGATCTTAATATTGTTGCCGAGGAAAGAAGGAAGAAGAGAATGCTACTTTATGTTTTGGTTGCATAATGTTTTAACTGACTCACTCAAAGCCTAGTCTGATCAGTTTGTTCCTATTTTAGCAGAAATTCTACTCATATGTTCAAAAGCAGGAAGACAGACTAGAGTCCATATCTGCAAGACTGTCAGAGCAAATTAAAAATAATGTTAAGGATCTGGTATTAGAAAATTCCATGATTTAGACCGATAAAAAACAAAAGCCATCACATTATTACCCCTCTACTCACATCACTGCACTGGCTACCTGTGTCTTTTACAATTGATTTTTAAAGTCCTTTTGCTTTCTCTACAAAGCCTTACATAATCTAACACCTTCATATATCAGCAACCGCTTTTCATTTTATGCCCCAACAAAACCACATCTCCCACTGCTGTTCTTTTAGAAGATCCGTAAGTGTTCCACAATACATTTGGTGAACCTAGGTTACATTTTTATGGCCTTTAAAATGTGGAACAGCCTCTCTGTCCTTCTGGTAATCTTTAAAAGGAAATTAAAGATCTATCTTTTTAATTTGGATTAGCTTTACTGGTATCATTCTTTTACTTATTGCTGTTGTTCATTTCGTGATGGAAAAAGGAAAAATGAAATGAAAGAAGCGACTAAAGGAAGGTCCAAGCAATATGTGAGTGAGAGGTACAACTTTAAAATACATCATAAAGTTCAGCTGTTTTAAAGTAGCTCTCTGCTCAGCAACACACCACAAGACAAAAGAGCCAGGAAGCCTTCTTTGTCCATATGTCCCAGCTGCATGTCCTGGCTTATATGTTCTTATTATGTTTCACAGCACAGTGCCATGTGATTAAAGCAGCCAGTAATACCCACAGAACATAAAACCCATTATAAATGGTAAATGGACTGTACTTATATATCATTTTTCTAGTCATTATAACCACTCAAAGCACTTTTACCCTACATGACATATTCATTCATAGACTGATGACAGGAGCTACCACACAGGGTGCTAACCTGCTCATCAGGAGGGAGACTAACATTCACATTCATACACAGTTGGCATAGCAAACGGAGCAATTTGGGGTTAAGTATCTCACCCAAGGACACCTGGACACAGTGGCGGTTCTAGCTTGAATGACGCCCTGGGCACCCCCCCCCCCCCACCCCACCCCCCGAGTCGAAATTTACTAGATCTGTGGAAAAAAGAAATGAAATAAGAATGAGAATAATTATAATCTCTCAATTCGCAAATCCTTCATCAGAACAATGGAAAAACACACACACACAGAATCCAGTCATTACACTATTGCACTTAGAACATCAAACACACCGTTTAAATGGCACAAAGCCAACTAAAGCCTGACCCTTCTGGCCTTCCTCGATTCAAAATCAGCAATGATGTCATCACTCGACCACCTTTTTTTTCGTTGAAGAGTTTGTGCCGCCCCACATGAGCCATGACAAAATACCGCCTTGGGCGCTTGCCCAATTGGGCCATATCAGGGAGCATTACTGCATTGACATGTGGACTGGAGGAGCCGGGAATCGAACCAACAATCTTCCAATTGGTGAACGACCGCTCTACCTCCAAAGCCACAGCTACCTAATTATATTATGTTTTTAATCTGTTAACAGAAAGAAACTAATCAAAGGAGTTCCAAAAATCTCTTACTCTGATTATTCATAAATCATGCAATCACTGAGCTTTTTGTTGAGATGATATCAGGATATTTAAAATCCCTCTCCACTCAAATGTCTTTTTCTTCTTCTTCATTCAGCTGGGTTAGGGTTTTTCTCATCTCTGTGCACAATGAAGTATGTGCACAGTTTGACAGTAGAAGCTGGAAAGAAGGAGGAAAGTTTCTCTGCACTCAACAAAAATGAGATTTAAGGCATGTACGTACGAGCAGGATTTGTGGAGGAGAAGGAGGACATGTCTAGACAAAAAGGAAAAACCCTATTAGACACTAATTATTATTCAAAGCAGAGGATTTTTCTGTCTTAAAACATGTTTTAAAGGAACTCTCACTGATCTTTCCCCACATGTTGCGATGTATATGTTTCTGTTTTTAACCATATTGAAAATAGTTTCTTTCTCACTTCCTTTCCACACAGCCATCCAGTATCAGAACTTACTGAGCCTAATGTAAATCAGGTGAACTGCAGCTCAGCTCATTTACATTTATAGTCTTGGTAAATAAATTGAGATTTGAAAGATTGTGGTGACACTAAGTTAATATTCCCCACTTTGATTTTTTTCACATTACATGTAGGAAATGGGACATTTGCCTGAAAATGTGTATACCTCTTCATCCATTCCACCCCTTCATCTATGTGTGGCTCCATCTTCTACTTACCACTGATCCTTGTTGTTTTCTGTGCTGCTCTCCTTTAATATGCTTTGTCTACAGAGCAGTCAAGTGCACAAGTATTTACTACTATACAGTTTATCTTTAATGGGTTTTGAGCATCCTCTACGAAATTTTTTAAACAGTGTATACAGCTAGAGTGGGTCGTCCGCTAATCGGAAAATCAGAGGCTTGATTCCCGACTCCTTCAAGATATTGAACCCCAAATTGCTCCTGATGGCTGCACCAACCTAGTATGAATGTGTGTATGAATGTTAGTTTCCTTCTGATGAGCAGGTTGGTACCCTGTGTGTTAGCTCCTGTCATCAGTGTATGAATGTGCATGAATGGGTGAATGTGACATGTAGTGTAAAAGTGCTTTGAGTGGTGTTATATAAGTACAGTCTATTTACTATTTAACATTACTCATAGCCTTTTTTACCAATGGGAGGTATAAACGTGTACAATTATTACAGGGTTCATGATTAGTTTGATGTAAAGTTAGCTTAGCATATTTCTAGAGATTTGACTTCATGATAACACAATTCAACACAATGGAGATAAATCTAACTAAACAGGTCTGTGTTGAGCTGCAGCTGCTCACTGCAACCACATGAATGGAGCAGAAACATTGCTACATAGAAGATACATAGAAGTATATCCTTCTTATATTTACTGACTGACGCTGTGTAATGGATTGTGTAGAACTACTATAAGAAAGCCAGGATAGTGTTCCTGATGTATCTTCATGTTTGTGTCCAGATGTTGGTGACCACTCCAGAGAAGTGGGATGTTGTAACCAGGAAGAGCGTTGGAGACGTCGCTCTCTCCCAGATCGTACGCCTCCTGATATTGGATGAAGTTCACCTTCTTCATGAAGATCGAGGACCAGTACTGGAGAGTCTGGTAGCCAGGACCATCAGACAGGTTTGTCCTGCTTCCCTCCTTCAGCTCTACATATCTGTACAGGTTACTCTCCTCAGCCTCCTGTGGTCTGAATCACTGTCTGATAGTCAGTTTAGACTAGACCTCTCTGTGATCATTGAATGTGTATTGCTTAGACATAGACAGCCAGGGTATTTTTTAGAGTTTACAGGTTTTTCCTGGAATGGAAAATAAAAAGTAACATTTATATCAACATCATAAAAGCTGACCTCCAGAAAGTTTGATGAGAAGATCGGGTCAGCTCATTTCTGTGTGTCATGTACAGGACTGTGGTCAGGGTGTTGTTAGCCTAGCTTAGCATAAAGACTGGACACAGTGGGAAACACCTAGCCTGGCTCTGTCCAAAGCTCAAAAATACACCTACTAACACCTCTAACACTAGCTTAACATGTTACTGTGATTTAAATCACACACTGGAACATTTTCTTCCAGTATTACTAACAATTCTTCTACTGGTTTCCACATACAGTACATGAACACACGCTTCAGCACACATATGCACCACAGATTAATTGTTAAATGTATTATAATATTCTATTGGAGACAAAGTTAACACACTGCAGTAGCTACAGGTCATGGACAGATGCTGTGTCACTAACAGATAATTAGCTATTTAGCTGTTAAATAATATTACACTTGCACTTTTCCCTGGATAATTAATCCCTAGTTTGTCTGAGACTGCAGGAGAAGACCTGTGTTCATGTTTGTAAGTTATTACCATGTTTTGATGATCTGGACAGAGGTGATCTTTTCATTCACTTCCATGTTTAAAGGAAGAAGGTATCATGTCTCTTATTGTACTTTGATTTAGCAATTGAGTATTATATATTTTATATATTTTAAGGTTTGATTTTAACAATGGACATTTTAAATGTTGTTTATATATAAGACAATGGGCTAAAGCTCCTCACTTGAAGTGTTTTACAGAATAAATGGAAAGTATATTTGTCCCAAACCAGCCATCATCACTGTATCAAGACAAGACCTCAGTAAACTGAACACATCATCCACTTTTTACATTTCTTTTAGAGGTGTTGGTAGGATTTAAAATAAAAAAATGAAATGAAATTAACATTTTGGATGCATTGTACAGAGCCAGGCTAGCTGTTTCCCCCTGCCTCCATTCATTATGCTAAGCTAGGCTAATCACCTCCTGATTTCAGCTCAGTTCTTAACTCACACACATGAGATTGATATCCATCTTCTCGACTCGTTCTCATAAAGACAGGAGGTAAGTGTATTTCTAGAAATGTTAAACTGTTCCTTTATAAAACAAATGTTGTGTACTATTAACTGTAATGGGAGCAGTTGATACATACAGCTGAGGTTCAAAACCATAATATAGAAATAACATTTGCATTCATTTGATTAAAATCTGACCTCAAATATGTCAAATTAGTATGAATGCAGTACACAGTACATATGTTCAAAGTATTCCCTACATTGTGTTCATATTTGAGGATGCATGATGGGTCCCAAAAGAAGCACACACCTCAGTTATTTGAACCTGTAGTACCTTTATCAGTATGACACAGAGCTTTTGTGGACTTGAAACAGAACAGCACAGTCCTTTGTAAAGAACAGTGTCTGGAGTCCAACTGTTCAGTGAGTTAAATATCATGGGTAAATTAACAGTGTGGTAAAGAGTATTTTCTAAACTAATCCCAAGTTTCAGTGGTTGACAGGTTGGGATACTGGGATAGATTTCTTCCATCAGTACTCAGATAGTGAGCTCTATTCTCTCTAATATCCTTAAAATGCCTTTTCCCCCAATGCAGTGTATTTCTGCCAAAGTGGACTTTTTATTTACTTCCAATATAACAAATGACATTCTGAGCACAACAAACAGACAGAGAGAAGCAGCACACAGACACTACTGTGCTTCCCCTTCATCATATAGCTAGTGCAGCTGTGCAACAGTCATTTCCCTTTTCTCTAACCCATATTTATCCTCAAAACCTCCCCAGTTCTCTCTTAAACACTCTACTGTGGGCTGAAAAATGTGCCACAAAAGGAGAGAAGATACAGGAGCATCAGAGTGGTGTGTGTGTGTGTGTGTGTGTGTGTGTGTGTGTGTGTGTGTGTGTGTGTGTGTGTGTGTGTGTGTGTGTGTGTGTGTGTGTGTGTGTGTGTGTGTGTGTGTGTGTGTGTGTGTGTGTGTGTGTGTGACCATTAATTCATTTTAAATATATCTGGTTTAGTAAACATATAGTTTCCCTGCACACACAACATCCAAGATACCTGGATGGTGAATAGGTTTGATGCTTTCAACTCATCTGCCATGTCCTCCTTCCCATCAGAGCAGCTCTCTGAACAGTTTGTTGTAGCACAGATTTCTAAGTTTATTAAATTTTTGTTTCTTTTCATTATGGTGGTATAATTACAATATAGTGTTCATTATAGTATTGTGAAATGTAAATAAACAATATAGTATAGATAAGGGGTATTCAATTAAAATTCACTGAGGTCCAGTTTGTGAAAATGTCCTCAAGTGAAGGTCCAGATCATCATAATGTGTGTTATTGATCAGTATCTTAAAGTAGCATTGTAGTTCCATCAGCATCTGTGTCTAGTAGCTAGATTGTAGACTGTCACATAAATACAGTACTATTCATTTATTAGTGTTTACACTCTACTAGTGGGATTCAAATCAACCATAAAATAAGAATAAAAAAGAATAAGATAAATAAATGTCCTTTTCTTATATCAAACATAAAGCTTTTAATTGTGCTTCTTAAATAAAATGCTTAGTTTTAGCTCTTATCTGCCTCCTCTCTGTATCTCACTGACAGTCAAATATCTCCGCATGTCCAAATGCATGGATTTGATTGGCTGATTAGCGTCACATGAGAAGATTGGCTACGCACAGTGGTCTATTTACGATTCCGCTCCACTTTTACCGTAATAACTGGAGAAGCCGTGCCTGTTAAAATAGAAACTATCAGACAAAATGTAACAATCCTCAATATTTCATCAGTTACAGGTCCAGGTCTGGATCTGGACCGTGGTTCACCTATTAGTGATCTCATTAGTGAATTCAAATGTGAATTAAAGGCTTTCAGGGAATCCTCTGTCTCAATGAAAGGGTCAGATACTGAATTCCACGTGTCTAATTATGTGCCAGGTCCTAATAACGCACCTGTGACATAGACAACATGAGTGTCACCCCCCCTTGTGTCTCTGCTGCTGCTGCTAGAAAGAATAAGCAGGAAAATAGTGCAGCTCTCTATGCAGTGTACAGTGATTTCCCCTGATGGTGACTGACAGCTGTCTGAGTAGGAATCAGCCTGGATGGTTCATATATTACAGGAATTATGTGAAGTCAGACAGGCAAATAGATAGAAGGAGCCTGTGATGAGCTGCTGTCGTGTGTCATTCTCAAGAAGGAAATGAATAAATGGAGAGGACAGAGATATAAAGAGATATTTTTAGAATGCACAGACCAACAGACTAACTGCAATACAATTAAAGATCCTTGGTTTGGTATGACAAAGAAAGCAATGATCCACACTAATATAGCCATTCCACTCACACCATAATCATGCGTACTGGAACATTTGCATAACTTTAGCAGTATTAGAGTAGATTATTTAGAGTATTTTCAGCAAATAAAAAGATCTTTATCTTGTTATGTACACCAGCTATATATACTAACTCAGAAAGAATGGATCACTGAAACAATAGAAACTATTGAGTTTGAAAAGGAGCTTTTAGACTGTAAAATGATAAGACAGAATATGCTGAATCATGGCCACTGATGGAAAAGCACTTAACTCTTTTCTCACTCAGGTTAGTTGTTGTCAGAGCAGCTGGGTAGCTGAGTGGTTGCTATGCATGCCACTTGTCTGTTATTGTGTCTCTCTCTCTCTCTCTCTCTCTCTCTCTCTTAACCCAACCAGTCAAGACAGATGGTCGCCCACCTACAGTTCAGTTCTACCTGAGCTTTCTTCCTTGCTGCTGTCACCAAGAGCTGCTCATTTGGGAATGTTGAGTCTCTTTAAATTAAATTTAAAGAGTACATTCTAGACCTGCTCTAAGTGCCTTGACATAACTTTTTTTTTAAGATTTATTTTTGCGCTTTTTATGCCTTTATTCCAGACAGTCTGGCAGAGAGACTGACAGGAAACAGGGAGAGAGAGAGGGGAATGACCTGCAGCAGGTCCCTGGCCAGATTGGAACCAGGGACACTGTGATTATATAGGATGCTCTAACCACTGGACCACCAAGGGCCTCCTGCCTTAACATAACTTTTATTGTGATTTGGCACTATATAAATGATGAACGATTGATTGATTGACATAATTGCATCATCCCTAGTTCAAGTCCAGGGTCCCAGAGCCTTTGTGGCATGTGGTATTCCTTTCTTCCTTTTTCCTGTCAGCTTCTCTGCCAGCTGCTGTCAAACAAAGACCCAAAAACATCACTTTAAAAAAAAAGTAGTGCTCTACAGTATTAAGGGTACATGTTACCTGTGCTGTAAGATGAAAGTATGGTGAGAATTGGATGGTGGTAGTATGTTTATGACTGATAGAGTTGGAAGGTAAAGTGGAGGTGGCTGATTGTATTTTGTGGGTCAGTTTAAAAAAATAGTGCACAGGCCAGTCATCATGTTCTGTGAATTGAGTTTTGATCCTGAACACGTCTCTATAAATACATATCCATTCATTTTGTCCTCAGTATTATATAATGTATGTAGTTCATGAAAGGCTTCAGAGTTGGTGTACTAAACCTCTGGGAATGTGTGCCTCAGTCTACGTAGGTTCAAGACTTGACACTTTGTGTGGGGAAATAATGCAGAAATATACATACACACTCTATGTCAGACACATAAAACAGTTATACTTCACCACTCATGACTCAGCAATAAAAACACAGTGAAGACATGGTGCAATTAACCAAATGTCACATATAGGCAACAACACAACTGACCCAGGTGTGCAGACTGCAAATCTACAGGTTTGTAAAATAAAATACAAATGTAAAAAAGTAATGGTAATAAGGTGGTAATAAGCCACCAGAGTGTGATTGAGAAGTGGTGATGTATTGATATGAGCAGCACAGAGCAGAGTGAAACAGAGGCAGGGATGCAGGGATGCAGGGATGAGCTGCTGTGCTAGGAGTGACTGAGACCTCTTGGCGGGGTTAACCACAAGGTAATTGAAAACTGGTCTGTACATGTGACCGCTGTTTACTCGGTTCACAGCCCATTTATCTGCACGTTTAGCTGATATTACTGAAGAAGGGCTGACTGGGCGCTTTGTACACCTTAACACCTCTAGAGGTTGTGCTGCAGTGCAGAAGTTTGAAGTGTCTTGACTGTCAGTCTGTTTGCCAGCAGCCTGTACATGCAGTCAGTGCTGAGAACACTGTGTTTGGTATTGGACTGAACCATTAGCATATCAATAAACGGTGAAGCTTGCACAAACAGTGCAGCAGGAGACAGTGGGTAATTCCTGGAATGCTACAGCTTGTGCTCAATTACACAGAAGCCAGAACAAACTGACTGAAATGCAGCCTGGAAGGAAGAGAATAAGCTCTGTAATAGCCTGATTCAGGTGATGGAGTCATAAATAGTGTGGCATGTTTGGCTGTTCCTGCTTCTGGAGACATATGGCCTTTTATACATGCGTGCTGGCTGGGCTTGACTCTGTTTGACTGTAGACTGTAGACCCAGTGTGGTTGGGATTTAAATCTCCATTATAACACAAGTGCTGATAAAAAAAGGTCTAATGATATCACTAAGCTTCAGTCTGACAAGTCACCACATAGTTTTTGTTCCACTCCTTGATATTGGGCACAACTTGACACATTTCAAATGTTACTGAATGGATGCCTTTATTGTCATTGCATGTTCATATACAACAACATTTGCTGTCTCTCATAATAGAAAAGTGTTTAACATTCACTCTGCTTAAACACACATTCACATACACACACATTAAATAGAATGTTAAATAGTGATTGAATAACGTAAAATAATATGGTTATATCACTGTGTGCATGTACGGCAGCTCAGCATGCAAGAGACAGCATTTACTTGAAATAATGTGGAAATATTCACATTAGTTTGAATTAGTGGGAGGAAATAAGGGCAGGAATATTATAGTAACATACAAGTTGTGCTCGGGTAACAAGAGCATGTCAACTGTGAGGAACTCTACTTTAAACCTGAAGAAGCAGTGTTTAGAAAGCATATGACTTTCATTTGGAAGTGACTTATTATATATATTACACTTTTACAGTGTGTTATGTAAAGCTGTACAACAAACAGCAGTAAATGGAACATAGTGTCTGTTCTTCCTGCTATTAGTGTAAAGATGAACAGATGATGATCCAGACTTGGCTGTGTGATGATGGTACACTCATTATATTTAAAGCAGGTCTGGACTAAAACTACATGAGGAATCACAAAAGGGCTTATCATTTTCGGTAACACAGAAGTACTCTAAACAGTTACTTTTCTCAGAAGGTAATGCTGTAATGTAATTAGTTACTTTTTAATGGCATTCATTTAGTAATGTAATTGTAATTGTGAAAAAGTAAAGTTTCCCAACTTTGCCCATTATACAACTTGACACCATATTGTTAGTCTCTCCCTGTCTTTTGAGACATATTTCTAGTCTTAAAACTGATGACATCACTATTACATCATCAAGGTTTTTTTTCTCATGCTTTACAAAGTGTCTTCAGAGAGCCAGAGAACACAATATACATACTGTATAATTCTACTCTTCATGACTATTAATGTACGTAGACATGTAAAAGTTGTGTCGTGTCCCTTTAAATGACACATTGCACATTAGAAATAGAGTGAGTTGTGCCATTAAGAGGATTTAATGGTAGAAAAGGAAAATCAGTAGTGCCTCTGGAATGGCTCCATGGATTTAAGTCAGAGTTTAACCCCTTAGGTGTGGGATTACAAGAAAGTGACACATGCGGTTTCCCTCTAATTCTTCTGGTACACATGTGATATACTGAAGCTGCTGAAACAGTGTGTACCATTACATGAAACATACAAACATGTACTGTAAGTCTAAGCACTCTTTTATGTTTTCATGTCATTTAACGGTATGTTCAAGAAAAAGAAAAAGAAAAGTAACTCATCCTTTCAGCTAGCTTATAAACGCAGGTAGATGTGTGCTTCTCTTTTTTACTGGAGCTTTGATCTTTGGCACCAGCGGATGATGACAGCAAACACACTGCAGAGGTGTGAGAGGTGTGACTGGGAAAACATGAAGGGTTTACCATACTGAATAATAATAATATGCTCCTCAGTATATGGATAAATATAGAAAAAAATACACTTTTGCTTGTTATACCTTTCATTCACATCATCAGACTGTCTGCCTTCAGAAAACTGAAATACTGGTCATTAACTGGCTCTGATAGTTCATCTATGATATTTACTGTCCAGTACATTTAATCAGATCAGATTTAGGTTGATAAGTAGTGTGTTGTTTCAGAGAGGTAACAGATACAGATTAGAAGCAGCATTTTCTTGGGAGAATGTGTCTGAAAGATATTGTTAGAAGAAAGAGAGGAAGAAGAGAAGAAAAAGGAAAGACAGCAGGGAAGAAGAGAACATGTAAGAAATGTAAATATATTGTAGGGTGAGTGGAAGGAATAACGTGAAAGAATGAAAGAAAAGGATTATAGTAAAGACAGAATGATTGCTGGAGTAGGTTTTTAAAAGATTCCAGTAGTATATAATTCTATAGTTAAGGCCTTAAATCAAGGGTTGTGTCAGCTCTAAGAGGTCCAGATGAGAAATAGAGGTGGAAGAAAAAAAGAGGGAAAATCACACAGATTGGGTAAGACTTAATTTTACATATACATCATTTCCTAAGACATCCCCTGGAAATATATATAATATGTTAATAATAAGGTCACAGTGAAACAGAAGTGAAGACATCTTTAGGATTTAAATCAAATCCTCAGATGTGATTGGCTTATTCAAAAGTGGGTGGGGCTTAATAACTACAGTGTAAAAAGGAGCTGGAGAGAGAAAGCCGTTGAAATGACTGCTGACCTCCCTCACCTGCTGTTAGATCAGGAGGATGATTAGAGAGAAATGAATGGTTTTGAAGCTCAAACACAAGATCTTGCCCCCTGATATCACATCTTCTCTCTCCACATCTGTTCTGCAGGCTACTAGAACCCACAAGCAGTAGTGTGTGTTTTTTATGATGTGTCGCCCAAAGTTACATTTGTTTTCATCAAACACTGACAAGTTTTTACAAGAGGAGGAAAGATTGGGATTCTGATGATTTGTTTTTTGTTATATTTGAAATATAACATGAGGCAACTGCACATTTAACCCTTACAGACTGTTCAGGTCAAATTTCATCCCTTTTGACAGCTGTAAAAACACCCCAAATGTCTTTTATTCTGAAATTTGGTGACTTTTCCTAAAGTGGCCCAAAATGCACAAAATGTAAATGAACAGTATGTAAGGATTAACAAAGGCACACAGTGATAGAACTGTGAACATGTATCTTTAATGTGCTTGAATGAGAATCTCCAGGCAAATATTCACGTCTTATTATACAGTTACTATTGGAAATGTTATTCCTTATATATGTAAATGATTTAGCGTGTTGACAAGTTTCACAGTTTGATGTGTTCATTACAGCGTGATAGTGATCCAGCATGTGTAAACTGAAGCAGCTAAGTAGAATTCAGCCATCATTCATGGTATCATCTTCCTGTCACACGTTGACACGCATCGTGTGAAAAGGCCTCGTCTAGAATGTAAACACAGGTATAAGAGAGAAGATATAGCAGTGTTCCTTTAATAAGAACAGTGAGCTATTAGAATAAGAAGCGGGATGCAGTTTGAGGATTATGTCACTTTACTTTACCTGTGTTTGTCCCACTAATTAGATCTGCATGCAGCATGTTCCTGTTTGTCTTTGTGTGAGAATTTGCAAACAGCTCGTAGCCCCCCCCCCCCCCCCCCACTCCCACCTTACACCACCTCCAGCAACAGACGATGGCAGGTGCCAGCAGCATGCCTGGCAGACCCCCCCCCCTCTCTCCCCCACACACCTCCTTCATCTCTCCATCCAATTATTGCCACACCTGACAGACCGCTATAATTGATTGCGCTGAAGGAATTACGGCGGCTGCTTCTGATGCACTAGGTGCTTAAGTTCACGTCTTCAGACATATTAATATGGAAATCCCTGTAAACTAAATGATATTTGTCCCCCTTTTTATGCAAATGCCTTAGAACCGAGCCAGTTATCACTTTGATGTTTTGCTTGGAAGAGCTTTGGACCACGTTTTCTTGGCCGGGTGTACTGCTACCAATTATGCACTGCATTCAAGATAAAGTCCCTCTAACCTTTCTAACAAAAGCCTTTAATGTTGCTCTGTTGTAGGGCTTCTGCCTCACAGGTTGAAATTGAAGGACCAGTTGTGCTCTACCTGAGCTTACATGATGCATGCTTTTTATAATGGAGCATTAGGTGCTTGAAAATGACTATAATATGGGATGTTAATGGAGTTCCTCATCACTACAAAGGACTTCTACTGGCCAGATGTAGAAATATCAGCCAGTATCAGATGAAGAGACAAGAGCAGCAGGTCATAAGAGTTCTCACAATGTATTCATGTTGATTCCATGGGTAAGGATTAAGTTTGCTCTCTGCAGCTGGTGTCTATACTCACTACTCCACTCTGACATTACTGTCAAATCATGAATGAACACAACAACTCCAACACAGTGATACGTCCTCTCTCTAGCTAGTCAGAAATATAACATAACAGTGTGTGTGCCATATACTACTGGGAAATATGGTCCTTTCTGGTTGTTTGAAAGCTCCACTCCAGCCTGTGTTACTTCCTGTTTAATAGGGCTGGGTATCAATACTTGATATCCTTTAGTATTGACCAACATTAATTGATACCAAGTAGTATGGAAACATCTCCTGTCAAATGATACAGGTCCTTTTGCACCCAATCATCCACCCTATCATCATTTTTGTCAAACAATACCCAGCCCTACTGTTTAATGGTAAACCTTCCTTCTCAAACTGAAAATAGAGGTGTGGTTACTAGTCGGACATGATCCATTGCCATGGCAACAAGCTATTCTAGCAAACTGGTGATGTGTCAGAATGGTAGTTATAGTATAGTCTAACTTATCTACTTACTTCAGCATTAGCTATAGTAGACAGACATAGACATGTGTAAAAATCAGACCAGAGGTGAAATCAGACAATGGCTACTTTATTGATGGAACATCAATGTAATGACATCTTGCTTTACTGTATAGTATATTTTCCCCTTCAGTGACCAGATCCAGTTCTACATGGTTGTAAAAGCATGTATTCATTAAATTTACCAGTGTGATGTGTGTAGAGGTGTGTGTGGTTATACTATAGTAGCCTGGTGTCATCAGATGGTTTAATGAAGACGATGTGTTTACAGCAGATACTATAAGAATCACCTACATTCATATATAGCTCAATGCAGACTGATTTACTGACTTACCTGCTGGAATCACATTAAATGTTATTTTCTGTGCTGATTCTGGTTAGAGAGTGTTTGAAATAAATTGTTTATATGTATAACATTTTAATCCATTGTTTCAACATGTCTGAAGCATGTGTTCAGTTTGAAAAAAGATGTGTCTGATACTGTTTTAGTAGACTATGTGATGCTCACAAAACCAAAAGGATTTTATGATGATAGATAGATAGATAGATAGATAGATAGATAGATAGATAGAGATTCAGGTATCTCGTAACTCACCTTCCTTACATACACACATTCATAAATACACATGGATACATACACAGTAATACACAAGAAAAGACAAACCGATAATAACTAACCACTGTGTTAAAATATTGAAATGGTCACAAGAGATAAAATGTGAGCATTTATTATAAACATTATGTGTAGTGCAGTAGAATACATAATAAAAGTCCATGTTAAAGTGCCCAGTGCCGGGGTGGGGGGGTGGAATGGGCCCCTGTTAGGAGCCCCTGCCCTCAACTGAGGCATTAAACAGATTGAATTTTTGAACTCTGAACAAAAAATACTGTGTGACTAATCAACACTGTCAGGAAACGACTCAGATAAATATGAAATATATTTTAAATTCCAAAATACACTAGAGGGGGGAATAATATCTAGAGATAACTCTAAATGGACTTTCTTAAACTGAAAACAAGTCCTCATTAAGGACGTTAAAAAGCAACAACAATGGAATTATAATTAAAAATAGATAAATAAACAATGTTAGGACTCGTGACCCTCTGATGATTCTGTGATGCTTCATGTAGTGATAGAACCAAGATGCTGCACTGTCAGGCTTTACACAGTACAACAGTGATAGTGTTGCTGCTTACAGATTAGATTTACATTAGAGATGGCACTTTATTTTATTATTTTTTATCTCACTGACATTTGAATGCAATTTCTGTAATTGACTACAAGAGCTGTGGTCTTTGTATGTGTGGAGTGAAAGTGAGTGAGTGAGCTGGAGAGACAAAGTTTATTTGGAGGCAGTGTATTTACATGCATGGTTAAGCTCAATAATAACAGGCTCCCATACTTACTCATAAATAAATGTTTATCCCACAGTAATGATGCTGACTGGCTGCTCCTACCTCCATTAGAGTGAATGTATCCTGCACCTGGGACATTTGATCCTCAATCCTGTTACTGCTTTCTAATCTCCACCACTGATGAATCACTGCTCACTGTACAGTTAGGAAACAGCAACACATTCTGATGTGTCTGCAAAAATACAACATAAAAGAGATAAAAGAGAATACATAAATAAAAACACAATCATTCAAATATTCAAATACTGAATCAAAAACGAGTGTAGGATTACACTCTACATACAGTACAGTATATCTGATAGTGATGTATATGGTACAGATAGAGTAAGAGATGTACTGTATATTGAGTTCTTGTGTTGGTATAGTAAGAACACACACACACACGCACACAGAGAGAGAGAGAGAGATGGGTATAAGATACACTATACAATTATTCTACATTATTTACAGTCCATATGTACTGTTATTAAACCTTTACATAACGTTCAGTTCAAATTTGACCTGTTTTGACATTTGACGGCTGTAAAAACTCCTAAAAAGTGACCCAAAATGCACACAAATATTTGAACATGTTATACTTTTGTATAGGTGTATATTGAGGCTGTTCTGGGTCAAATTTGAGCCGTATCTATTGACATGTGTCTTAGTGAAATAAGATAAGATGTATGTATTGATCCCACAGTGGGGAAAAATCATTGCTACAGCAACTCAAAAATAGTAATATAGAAAAGTTTTTATGATGTAGCAGTGAAGACTGATGGCTCTAATGGTTATACAATAAACCCCACACTTCCATAAACTTCTTGTTATTTTCACTTTACATTAAATACATTTCCATCATTATTGCTATGTTATATTTTCATGTCTTAGGTCAAATAGGACATGATATTGTGTGATAGTAGATGTTTTTTCTCCAACAATGAGTGATGTAAAAGCTAAAACATACACTCTCTCTGCTCTCTGAAACATGAATCAAGGTTTAATCACATTTATTGATCAGTCAGATCCACTATTGATGCTTTCTAAACACATCTGTGCTTCAACGTTTGGTATAAACACTTTTTATGAGGGGATTCTTAGACCAGGTCAAAACTGAACATGCTGCGCAGGTGTAGAATATGAACAGTATGTAATGGTTAATATGTCAGTGGTATTTAGGTAGAAACAGCTGTCTCCTGATTATTGTCATATTCCAAACAAAGAAGTAAGCTCTTCTTAATCACCTGTGTGGTATCTTGAGTGCTATAAAAGGTTCACAGTTCAGGTGTTCATGTAAATCCACTGAAGGGTACTCATACTTTTATTTTGCAGTTGTTTGATGTAGCATTGCTTGTAACTCAGTGAACAACATGGATCTCAATACAAAGCCACAGAAGACTTCACCACGCTGTCTAATTTGAATATTGAATCTTATTCATTTTATTATATTCAGCTCATTACCCCTCTCTCCTTGGGGTAATAGTAAATTCAGCTGTTAATCACAATTACCTCATGTTGTCATAAAATTTAACGACGCCACAAACTTTACCTGAAACATGAATTTTTGATCTGTCGTACAGTAGAAGCTGTTAAACTCACAGCTGCATAAAGTAAAAAAAAAAAAAAAGGTAACTTGAAGAGAAGCAAACCCTGCAGACTGCTTTTTTTGCCTCCCTGTAGGTGAACATGCTGCACATCTGTAGTGTGCACTTTCTGCAGCGTTGGTGTGAATGAGTAGCACAGGCCCCGCTCCACCAGCAGGGATTGGTTAGGTCTTATCTTGATGGGATGCTTTGACAGGTACTGCATCACATTAAAGGCCTTACCAATCTTACCTGTCACATCCAGTAGGAGGTTCGCAGATAGGGCAAACCCCACCGTCTCCTTTAACAACCCCCACCCTTTAAATTTCTCTCCTAACCCACCATGATACACACAGCATATTGAATTTACTTCAAGTTTCAAAGACAAAATAAAGACGTAACAGTGAATAAGTGAGATCATTTACACAGGCCACAAAGCCAAATCCACTCATGTTGTCTGAATGTGATGTCCTTCTGCACTCTCCTCCATGTCTCCAGTCCTTTACTGTCTAAACTAGGTTGGGGCTCCTCTATATATTCAGGTCATCCTATCATTAGTGTGTTAGATTGCAGATACTCTCTATGATGGGCATTTGGGGGCCACACTCATGGTTTTTATTGCTTGGCTGTCGCTGTGTCAAAGAGACTCGGCTGTGGCCTTAAGCACATACCATTAATTCTCTAATATTGGCTGGAGCCTTTATCTCAACAGCAGAGAGAACGTCTCCTTTTCCTTTCCAAGACTCAAAGGATATAACCCCGCCCCCCCCCCCCCCCCCCTCCTCCTCTTCCCCCTCCCCCTCCTTTTTCCTTGTAAGGCTTCTACTGTGAAACATGTGCAGGAAGTGTAAAGTTTCATAGACAGTAGCTAACCAGCAGCAGAAAAACACATCGAAATAGAAGCAATTGGAAATAATTGTTTAAAAAGAGAGACCCATAGTACAGTGGTGAGGTATGGCATGACTGTTGTCGCATCAACAAAATGAAGCAGTGCAGATTATGCTGAATTCACTGTGTGAGCTCTTACAGCAGAGGTAAATCCAGCTGCTGTTTGCTGTCTGTCTAATGTGCATAAGTACCAGCATACAAGAGGTAGCAGAGTTTAAGTTAGTTTATACTACATTTTACCTTTTATATGTAAAACATATAACACATTGCCCAAGAAATGAATAGACCTACAATAAACAATATCTTAGAATTGGCATGGACTTCAGCATTTGACATGATTATGATTTTCATGATTTACTGTCCTAATGGTGCTGTATCGTAAACATTGTTAAGGTAGGAATTTTAGTTTTGCCCCTGCATAAATGCTTCATCTTATCAGAAGTTGTTTATCTCTCAAAGTTGAAAGGTTATTTTAGGAATAAATGCTGTAGAATTGCAATTTCTCCTGCTGTAACTTGACATTGTGTTACTGTCTGATTGGTCAGGTGGAGTCCACCCAGAGTATGATCAGGATCCTGGGACTGTCAGCCACTCTGCCCAACTACCTGGATGTAGCCTCCTTCCTACACGTCAACCCGTACATCGGCCTCTTCTTCTTCGACAGTCGCTTCAGACCGGTGCCCCTCGGACAGACCTTTGTTGGCATCAAATCCAACAACAAGGTACCAAACATTTATCATTATATGTACAAACAGGTTTCTTTGACATGTATATATGATGTTGTTCTTAAAGATGATGTGGCAACTCTGACAAAGATGTCTTAACTAGATAAATGCATCTCATAAGACTTCATTAAGGCATCATTTTAGGTTTTATCATCAATGGAAACTACAACTACCAATTTCAGAAATAGAAAGACACATGTCCAAGGTATTGACCAAGACAGTTTTCAATAAATGGTAATAAAAGTTGGTGTTTAAGATGTTAATGGTCAGGTTGGAGGTCACCAGAATATGTCCCTGAGATTCATCAAATGACTGTTTTAACTGTATTACTGTATTAAAATCAGATATTAAACTTTGTAGTTATGGCTTTAGTTAAAGTGCTCATTGTGATTTTTTTCTGTCCTGCTCAGATCCAGCAGCTTCATGACACGGAGGAAGTTTGTTACAATAAAGTTCTGGAGCAGGTCAAAGCTGGTCATCAGGTAAGATATCTCCTGTACATTTACCCACAATACATTGCATTCAAAGGAGACGTATCATGTACATATCCAGGTCCATATTTTTATTCTAGGGCTCTGCTGGAATAGCCTTGGATTAGTTACAGTTCATTTATCTTGTACTGGGCCTTTATTCAGCACAGCAGTTCAGCTAGCTCTTGGAAGCTGTCCCATGGTTCCAGAGGCTACATAAGCAACATACAGTATAGTGATAGGATTTCACCTTTTCCTGCATCACTTCATCTACACATGAGCAGGAATCTGATCCAAAATATGTGACTGAACAATATGAGCAATGTGGTTACAGAACAGATAGGAACAATGTGATGTCATCACAAGGAGGAAGTAGATGTAACATTGACAGCAGACTGAAGCTCTGCCTTTTGACTTGCAGGGAGCAGTTTTACATAGATTTACCTCAGGTTTTGCAACTTTGACCATGTTTAACGTATCAGAAAGCCAAAAGCATGTCTTTCAACACAAAAATGAGCCCATGTATCCACATTGTAACCACGCTGTGTGTTTATGTGTGAGTGACAAGGTTAGCCTACCTTCTCAAAAAGTGTGGAAGCAAGGGGAATGACTAGCTATGCCTTTTTTATTTCATTTATTTGTTTTTTAGTATCATTTGTGTGTGTTTGGATTAAACTGCCAACTATTTCCCTCTGCTTTCAGTCTGAATGCTAAGCTAGGTTAAAATTCTTTCAACTTGCTGTTTAATGGGAAGGATATTCAGGGTCGCTGAGGATCATTAAAAGGTCTTAATACATCTCCTACATAAACATATTTTTTGTGATTCAAGGTCTTAAAATGTCTTAATTTTAGTAGGGGAAGCATTACATTTTGATGTGTGTAAAAACAATTAGGATAGATATTATACCGTACGCAATAAAACCATATATATATATACCTATATAACTCTGTGTGAATGTGTAGTCAATTATCCAACAACTACAGGAAGTGTGAGTCCAAACAGCAGTGCATCATTAAATTAAAACAACAACGTGCCATCATGCAGAGCTTACATGTCAAATAATAACAGACCTGCACCTATACATTATGTATATTCATTACAAAACAGCTGTTTTAACTATAATTGATTGTGATTTTATATGGACATATTCATATTCACATGGAACCAATTAGAATGATCCTTTCACTGTGTAGTCTATCATTTCAAGGGGGGGGAAATCATGTAGGTGTATGTACAGTAAGAGTAAGAGACATGTGACTGATTCAGCAGCAGTTGCCATCGATTCTATTATATTCATCACACTTTCCTGTCATGTCAGACCTTTACTGAGAACAAAAGTTGTTTTACTTCAGGCTATAGTTTGAAGGGCAAGCCCTACACTGTCATCATTTTTAATTAACAGCATTAGTTTAGTTTTTTTAATTAACATCTTTTAAATTCACTATCACCCCTATCAGCTGTTTGAGTCAAAAGTTAGATTGTGGAAATGTAAGTAATATAAACATAAATGCAGTACTAGTGGGAGATATTTCACATGTGGTTTGGTTGTGTTGTGCCTTGTTCAGTCTTCTCATTGAAACCTGTACTGTATGTCTCAGTTCTTCCCTTATTAAGCTTTAAATTCCCCTCATCATTAAATGTCCTGAAAACAAATAATTCTCCTTTTACAAGATGGTGTTCAATCTGATTTTCCTTCTAACATCACCTCACTTTTTTATGATTTTATTAAAACTGCCACTGTTGAATGTTTGGACTAGAGCGACCTGAGGAGGCACACAGCATAACGAATAAAAGTCCATCTTTTTATACAACTCCTGCTTCCCTTCAAAAGATTTCTCTGAACTTTTTTTTTTCATGAATAGCAACTCCTGCAGTAAATATTTCTTGTGAACCTTTTGGAATGAACACCTGCTATCTAAAGTCTCTGAAGTCCTTATCTCTCCCAGTGTTGCCCCCTTTCCTCTCCCCACCTCCCCTCCTCCCACCCCTCTGTTTCCTTCACTTTTCCTTCTCCCCCTCATCCACCCACTTCCACCCTCCACTCACTCTGCTTCCACTCCACCAGCCTCAGAAGGCCTGTTGGGAACATGAGAGTTGTGAATTCAGACTTCAGCGTTTAGCTCCCATCTGCTACAGGAGTTGAGCTCCCCATTGAGCACGCTTGTTATCCTGTGCATCATTTTATTGCCAGTGAATACACATGCTTTTTTTTTTTTTTTTTTTAATCTCTATTGCCCATTCTCTCCCTCAGAGACACACTTAATATGAACCTTTTCTGCAGCCCTCGAGAACTTGTAAACCAACTTGATTCTACTGCACCACTGACAACTTTCTTATCTGGTTGGCTGAAATGATACAATGGTCCAGTCTGGCTGGTGGGTTGAGGCCACTGAGGCCACAGCTCAGCCGGGGAGGCGTCTCCTTCCCTCAATATTAACTTGTCAAGAAGTGTCTGTGACACATATTAATTTTATCTGGGAGGATCTGATGGATGAAATTTCCTTTATGATTCTCTCAGTGCCCTCCTGCTGGGAAGCACATGCTGCCAGAGAGAAGTTTAATAAGCTGAGACGCCAGCGGTTACTGCCGACAAGGCTTCCACACAGCTCAGCGGTGCTGATAAAACACCTTCAATAAATAACATTTGCTGCAGTGGTCTCTTCGGACCCGCTGTGCTCGGAGCGCACACACAGCTGGTAGCAGCCATGCAATATCATATGGTCTAATAATATATTTCAATCAGGGATTTCCTGATAAAGTTTTTCACTCAACGTTGATTAAATTTGTATCTTACACATTTAAATAAGAGGTTAACTGTACTGTACTAAATATGGCACACTTTATTTTTAACATGCTTCTTGATCCAAATACTGAAGGCCCTGATTAGGCCTTGGTATCGTTTAAAGAAAATATGATACCAGTACCAATCCAAGTAGCCTTAAAGTCATATTTATACCAACTGAGTACTTCATTCCATACCCATCATGTAAATAGAAACGTTACATTGTATAAAATGCCACCACTCCTCCACATCTAAATGATTAGATTTGTATACAAATGCATTTTTAAAGTCTTAATCAAAGAACGCTTGTGTTGATTGATTGTGAGCAAGTTCATACAAATAGTCCTATTTTCTAGCTCTGGATGCAAAAAGGATGGATTGCAGTTTCGATACTACTTGGCATCGCTCTATTTTGGTCGATAACTTAAACGTATAGAGTATCGCTACCCAGTCCTAGCCCTGATTCAAAACTACTAACTTTATAACTGGTTAAACTCAGGTATACGTGTGATATGAGCAGTGAGAGAGAAGAGTGTGGGAACTTCAAACACACCACTTGATATCATACAGAGGTGTGACAGAGATGAGTTAAGTCCCTCACAATGTTTGGTTGTAGAGAATAGACCTGCCATCAACCCACACAGTTATAATGAATTAGTGACAGCTCATATGACCTGCTGCCAGTTAAAACAATGCTCATTGTTGGCTACAAATGAGAAGCTGTTACCTGAATGTTTTGAACACCACTCTTCGTATTTTACCAATCTGGGTGTCACAACTCGGTCACTCGTACCGGTGCACCCTTTATCTCCTCTTATATATGCAGTGAGAAGCTTGCACTGTAGGCTGTCACAAAGGAGAGCAGCACTACAACAACAGCAGGATGTGGTGAACAAAAACACAGCGGAGTTCAGTAATGAAAGGATCAATAAGCCTGAATAGCTTCCATAGTGATAGGATTGCCTCTTTAGAAGAATGATGTTCATCCGATTGGTTCCACTCACTTAGAGAAGCTGTGAGAAGGAGCACAGATGCTCGTGGTGGAAGTGCACCTTTACTAACACACGTAAAGAAGCATGAAGAAGAAGTGTGTTGAATGATGTGCTCGTGTGATAAACTTGTATCTATCTGTGCTCCTCAGGTGATGGTGTTTGTCCACGCCCGTAATGCCACAGTGAAGACAGCCATGGGACTGATTGAGATGGCCAAGAACCACGGAGAAACATGCTTCTTCCAACCAGACCAGGGCCCAGACTACGGTCACTGTGAAAAACAGGTAGAAAAACATTCAACAACCTGCAGTACAGAAAACTGATTCTGGCATCAGGATCAGTTTACCTCGCTCTACAATCTGGGAGTTGTAGATATTAGTTGAAGTCTGCTAATCTGATAAGGGCTTTCAGTTTTACCAGATACATATTTCAGTATTTCCCAAGCATAATATGTCTGTGACTTTTCATCTAAGATTTTAGCACTGACTGAGATAGACCTCTCACGATAACTACTTCTATTGGACGATATATTGTCTCAGAAATAATCGCGATAAATGATATTATTGTCCTTTGAAGATCGTTTTATACCACTGATATAATAATAACATAATAGTATAATAATGTAAGGGGGTATGGGGGTGGGATTGCAGAGTAGGTGCTACACTTGTGTAAAAACACAGACTGTCATTATGGTTGGGGACAGAGTTATTTGTGTAGCCAATGTGACATGAGTAGCCTCTTAGCTGCTAATGTGAAGTCAGGCAATACTGAGGTCAATAAAATAATCAAGGTCATGTCCATGTATCATATGATGAGTCCATATATAGACATGATGATGTTCATAATTATGTTACTGTACAGTAAGTGGATAATGTAATTATTGTGACAGGCCGAGGCTGAGATCCACCTTTTAAAGTTCTTCACAAACAGGACATAAAAAATGGAAAAATAAGGACTGGACAGAAATGTTGGACAAAAACACTAAAACCTGATGTCCATATTAAGATGTAGTCAAATGTTTCAAACCATAAAATACAAATAATACAAATACTGTATGTTAGAAGAGATCCTTGTTTGTCTGGACTTAGCAGTTATGATATATATATATATATATATATATATATTTTTTTTTTTTTACTTTTATTTATCCAGACTGAATAAATAAATTTGCTCTACATTTTACATTATTCAAAAATATTTGGAAGCATGCAGTTTTTATCACTGGGACTTAAACTGGTAACCTAACAAAAACACCAATCGGTTCATACTAAAGAAAAGAGCTGTGGATCTCTTGATTCACATAAAATCATCACTTAACACTGGTATGGTTCTATATTGAGTGTGTGTGCAGTGGAACAGCGATTGCGCGCGTGTGTGTGTGTGTGTGTGTGTGTGTGTGTGTGTGTGTGTGTGTGTGTGTGTGTGTGTGTGTGTGTGTGTGTGTGTGTGTGTAATTAATGGTCTCTGTGTTGTGAGAGTACACAGAGGTGGAGCTATATTCTCCCTCAGAGGACGGTCAGTCAGACTCCGACTCCCATATTTAAATCTCTTGCAACAGAAGGCAGAGTGATAAATTTAGTAACCTTTTCGTTCGTTCCCTGGGGCTGAGCCAAGATTGATGCGCCTCTAATCTTCCCTCTATTTAAATGGGATATGTATACAAATCAGATCACTTTTCATGCTTTCTAAAACTGGAAATAGAGACAAGAGATTACGTCGAGGGACTAAAAATGGTGCGTTGTGGCCTGGTTAGTCTTTGAAACACTACTTTAAAAAGCAATTGTGCAACTGTTCCTACAATATCTGTTCATAAATTAATCCTTTTATTCATGCACTAACTGTACATTAATTCACTTGCTCTTCTGCCTGTGTCCCAACATAATGAGTATTATTCACTCCATTAGTCTGTCTCTGAGTGTTTGTCGGTCCAGCCTGCTCTGGTGAAGGGAAGGGGGCATCGGGCTGATTCCACTCTAAGCCCACACAGAGATAATGCACTGCATATTTGCACTCTGAAAATTGCCCCACATTAATATTTATAGGTGTTTTTTAATCTCCAATATGCATATGCAGTGAAATAAGCACCTCTAAGCACCTCTAAGGTCAGTCATATAATTTAGCATTTATTTATCCAGCTTTAAAAGTCAGAAGTGATTCCACTATATTTTCTTCTCTCCTAATGTGATTTAATTGGCTTTATCTAGAGGGTTGGAGAGGCTGTCAATCAAGCTTAGATATCTTAATGCAGCCGCTCAAATCAATTCTTTTTAAATACACTGTTTGGGTGAGTGGATGATTATAAAGTGTTGTTTAGCTTAAGAGGGAAAACATCCAGAAAACACTCTCCACTTCACCAGCAATTCCTCTTATATACAGTACCTGCCTTTAAGTGTGTGTGTGTGAGAGGATGCTTTGGTTGTATTATCTGTCGTACACGGTTGGTTCACATCAGAACCTAGAGGGAATGCATCTTTAGAGTATTGGTGTTGATTGATGACATGTGCTTATTGTCAGCAGAGTTTTATGGTCCATACTCAGCACAAACTCACAGCCATATTCAGCCTTATAGAAGCTTTAGAACATACACTCAAACACACTTCTTATAGGCATTTTGATTATTTTATCATGTTTAATTCAGCCCTCTTTGCTAGATCTCTCTTGATCTAACCAAATCACAATTAGACTTTTCCTGGGTTAATTAAAGGAAACTGAAATATACCATTTCATATTTTTTACTATACTCATTATAAGACCAGCAGGTTTCCTAAAAACCTGTGTAATATATAGTGCATGTACAACTAATTAGCATTAACAATTATACTTGGTTAGAAATAGATAATACTACCCATGTTATGTTTTGCATCACTATAATGAGAAAGTTCTGTTGAATTTCCAATCTAATGAACATAACACGACATTTACTCTAATTGTAGTGTGAGTATTGAAATAGAGCCATTTTCACTGCTTCCATACTGCAGTGCTACAGTAGTGTCTATGGCTCATGATAAACTACATGGTTAAATGTTAATTGTTACTCAGCGCTCAACAGATTGGCTGCTTGAGGAGGAACATTGAAATCTTCAAAAACAAAGATCTTACAGGGGAATTGAAATGTGCATGTTTTGGCCGTGGTAGTGCACACATATATTTACAAAAAACCCCACCATGCCCAGAATCTGACTTTTTAAAGAGTTGTTTAAACCACAGATATGGCCAATTAATTTTCATAACTCTTATTTAGCTATCTAGCCAGTGAGTCACCATTTTGGAAAGATGGCATTGCATACATAAGGAGGAAGTTGGTGAAGTTAGTTATCTTTTAATGTCTAGTTTCTCTTCTGGTCTTTTTCTATTTTTACTAGTTTTATAGAGATTTCCTGGATGGACATTCAGATGATCAACACTTACACAACCATATCTATGGTGGCCCTGAAACGTCAACACATTAAATCTTAAGAAAATAGACACAGATACACACTGCAAATACAGACAACACAACACATTACAGATACATGGTAGGAATACAGACAACACAACACATTACAGATACATGGTAGAAATACAGACAACACAACACATTACAGGAATGGAACAACAGTGGAGCTCTATGTCTCAGAGGAATAACATATATCAGGGTTTGATACACACACAGTAGATCAAGATGTTGTTTTGACTCTACACATGAGATTTCTTGACAAAGAGAAAAATCCCAGATATCACAGATGTCATTATAACTCTTCATACTGTACAGTATAGTGTGTCCAGAGTTTTGAAAATAATCTCTTGTTAACATTAAAAAACAATACCATAAAATAGAAATCATAAATAAACATGGATTAGATATCGTGGGGAATGTAAGGCAGAGAGATAACAGTGAGTGTGTAGAAGTGTATCATATTGCCCTCTTGTGCAGGAAACCTCTGCTTAAAGCTCTCCCCAGAGAGAACCCTACGTGAGAGCCCGTTTGACTTTCATTTGCTCCAACTCTGACAATCCAGCGCCTGCCTTCTTCTCCCTGCTGTTCCCTTCACCTCCCTGTCTCCCCCACTTTTTTTAATATCCAGTTCCTCGGAGATGAAACCACACGGCTGGTTGCAGAGGAGAAAAGGAAACTTTACTGTGGAGGTTAAGAGACACCTTGTGGTCCCTTGGGTCCATTACACAATAGTTTTACAGACATGTCAGGGGTTAGTAAAGGATAGAAAGAAAAAAGATGGTGGACATTCATAGCATGCTTTGGTAAAGATTTGTCTGTTTATGTGAGGATGCTTGGTACTTAAGAACAAGTGTTTAAATTGGTTATGATAGACAGTGCAGATGTGCTGATACACCTTCATTTTGCTTGTCAGGACGTCTTCTTCTTTAAACTCTCCATCTCTGTGGTCTTCAGATGTTGCAGCTTTCATGTCATTTTGTTTGACAAGATACACCGATGCGGACACAGTGATGCTTGCGAGTACGAAGCCTCCAGGGACTCCGCAGCAACAACACCAGAGACGGCTCATTAATGTCTCTGTTTGCTTTCATTTCGCTGCTATTTTTACAAGTCTCGTCCACCACAGGTCCTTTCATCGTGTCGGATCTGTGACAGCTTGTCATCGTAGCTCCCCAGTACACTGATCAACAACAATGAGCCACTACTCAAAGGCAGGTGGAAGTAGGAATGACACAGTGGAGTGACAAACACACATACCAAAAAAAAAAAAATACCGCCTTAAATAGAAACCCAGCTTTGTAAAATAGTGGGACAGTGTGGAGTAAAGTCTGAGTACATCCAGTCTGACTATTCTGGTATTACAGTAAGGCTCATCTGCAGTCTCATACCCTCAGGGAGCGGTCTCGCATGTTATCATGGGAGTGCATAGCAAGTCTCTGATTAATTGCTTCTTCATCAGCATTAAAACAGCTGACTGGAGTTTTAACCGTCCTGCTGTGCCACACACCATGTTCAAGAACAGAAGACCAGTACATGCACACAAATATGACCTCCGCTGTTAAACTTTCAAACTAACCTCCAGAATTATTTGGACTCTGTTTCCATCACAGTTCAGATGACCACTGGAGGAGTTTCAGAAGCAGAGCAGTCTGTTCTTCAGCAGACAAGATTGTTTCGCCTCGTTTTGCCAACATTTTGTGTTTCTCAACAAAATGAAAACACATTTGCAGCTCATTTGTGATCACTATGGTAACAAATACTTTGTGGCTACACTTAATTCAGTGAATGAACACAGCATGCTGTCTATGTTTATTTTGTATCTGTGTATCATAATATACACTGTGTATATTATGATACATGGGTCAATGTTATTTTTAGTGTCCATGTGGTTTAGTTTAAATTTAAAGGGTTAAAATTTAAAAAATAAACATATGAATAACTTGCACTTCTTTTTTTGTGGACCCAGCATCAAATTTCTGCTTTTAATCCATTTTGAGAGAATATATTAGAGAATTATGGTAAAAATGTCTAAGTGGTGTAACCATAAAAACTTTAAATAAATAATATAAAATAATTCAACTTGCTTAAAAACACCATTAAAACACCATATCAACTAGTTTGTCATGATCTTACAATATAACTGTTTATATTAAATACAGGTAATGGAATACTATTGTTCTAAATATTACATTTCATCTGGAGAATCATGTTAATTAACGTGTTTAATATTCATTATTCTTTTGTGGTTACGCCATTTGACATTTTCAGGAGCATTCAGTCTTTCTTTTGGTAAAAAATGGTGCAAATGTCATTTCAAATGATATAAAACCAACAAAAATACTAAATGTACATTTAAAGGTAGGGTTGGTAATCCTGTTCAGAAACACTTTTTGTTATACTGGGAGAAATGGTCCTTCTATTATGAAAGGTATCAATACATTATGGCTTTAGAAAAAGGAACGGAAAAAATCAGAGCTCTGTAGCAGCCACAGGACTGATAAAACCCCGACCAATCCGAGCCGTTCGGTGCGAACAGAAAAAACCAATCAGGTGGCTTCATGTCTAGTTTTGCTTCCGCATACAGTCTACGCCCCGCCCCCTCTCTCCCTGCCTACTGCGCGCGTGCACAGTCTTCACCTGTCGCTGTTGCCAGAAAAACCAGCACACCTCTCTGCAGAACTACCGAATACGGATGTAATATTTATTTAAGAGCAATGGCTGAGAAAATACCACTTGCACGTCTACTTGTAACGGCTCGTCCAGAGAAAAGAGGAAGAAAGAGAAGCCGGAGGAGGAAAGGACTGCTAATAAAAAGGCTCTGGATAAAGCAAGAGGTCAAACAAGAATCAACATCGGAGTAGCATTTGAGCGGTGGAGACACCTGAGGGATCTGAAGGGCCTGAACAGTGATGCCGAGGTTGCTCTCTTTCTGTTGGACAGGTAATGTTTTGTTTTGCTTCGGGGAGGATTTGTTATATATATGTAAGTTATGCTAACGTAGCTACTTTTGTAGCTTGTATTAGCGTAATGCTAATATTAGCTTTGCTGTGGGTCGGTGACGCTAGTATTGAATAGATTATAGTATATACATTTTTTAAGATATTACTCTACACTAGTCGTCAGTGTCTGCATTATTATTGTGATAAAAAGACCTACGTATATTGGCTTTTACACGTTACAACTGTGGTGATGTAGCTCATCTATGTTTTCATAGCCATGAGAAGGACCGATCAACCTCGACGCCGACTAAACACGGATTGATGAGACTATTATTGTAGTTTGATGAAGAAGTTCTGACATAATTATGTGCAAAAGAAATGGGAAATAAAGCTCTAAGTATTCTTATTCTTTGATTATCTCAAAAATGTATTCATTATTGTCAGATGTGTAATTGTGATATTCTTCTTAAAGGTAAATCACTGCCAAAGGAGTAGATCACCACCGCTGACAAATACTCCCTACACACAGCCTGACCTGTCTGCCTTACCTGGAAACACCTTTTCCAATGTGTAGATATACTCATGTTGAAAATGTACATATTATCTATGTAACAATAAAAAGGGTTATATCAATTTTATTGTAATTATTCTGTAATCACTTATTTTTAATGTGGTGGTGAGAAAATATATTGCTTCTGTTGCAGAAATAGTCAAATGAAAGGCATTCATCATTTTCAAATTTTTATTAAAAACTGACAAAATATAAATAACAAAAGACCAAATTTAAAATGTAAATTGTATACTTCCAGGTGAGGGTTAGGAAGCAGGTTGTTGCCCACAGCACTTTTTTTCTAGATCTGTGGGCATCTCACGGCACTTCCTGCACACACACCATGTAGGTAGACGTGGAGCTGGAGGGCCTGGTGGAGGAGCATCTGCAGGACATCAAACATGAGGCTTGGGTCTCTTGATCTGAAGCAACTGATGAGATTCTTCCAATCTCAGTCGTTCAATTCTAGCCTGTAAAAAAAATAGTTCATCAAGATTAGACTCTCACCATCTTGTCCTTTATTATTACTAATATTGTAATTTCATTTATTATATTTTTGGTATGTTGCCGGACCAGAGTTAAACGTTTCATGTGTTTATATTATAGTATTATATTCTTTAACAGTTTATGAATGACAATAAACTCAGAAGTGTTGTGTTCACTGTAAATGGCAGGTCATTGTTTACAGTTCTTGATAATGTTGAGATCAGGAAAAAAGAGGCTATTTTAGAAAGGCTACCTGCTCATCTGCAATTCTTTGAGCTTGCAGATTCTCCACTCGTTGAATATCCTCATCTTGTAAAAGCTCTCCGGTCGCAGTCCGGCTTGCTCCACGTCCTTGACCTCAAGTTCCTCGGCCTCTGCCCCTTACGGCCTCCTCTGGCTCTAGCACGACCGCGTCCCCTTGGAGCTGAAGACGTGCTCGATTCAGGACTGTAGCTCGGGTCTGAGCCAGTGCTCTCATCGTGTAACCTCTAACAATGAAACAACAAACATAGCGTTAGCCTAGTAGCATAAGTGTCTAAGTTTTATAGTAAAATTGAGATATTGGCCCAAATTTACTTTCCTAACACTTCTGCATCACCCTGCATAATTGTCAATAAAAAACATAGCAGATATGCTACGTGACTAATAAAAACATAAAATACACGTTTGTCAGTGAAAAACACGTAACAGTTATTACAATGTAATTTAGCTGATGGGTCTGAATCCAGACGTATCCTTGGGGAGATTCAGCAGATTCAGACCCGGGTCCCGGATCTGAATCTGCACAGACTGATGTGTTATAAAACAAACAAAAAACATAATAATATAGTTTACTTACAGGTAAATGAGACATGAGACTGTTTGGTTGTTGTCCAAAATACTTGGAAATGGCTAGCTCGTAGCTCTCCTCTCCTCCGTGCAGCAGTGTGCGCGTTCCAGTTTGTGGGGGCGTGGCTTGGACGGACTCACTGACGGGAGGGGGAGCAGCGGGGTTGAGCTTAGAGGAGGCAGGAGGAGGTGCTATTTTCAAATCTTGCTAGCTCTCTTGCTAGCTTTCCAACATTACCAACCCTACCTTTAATAAACCTGATGCTGCTTTTAAATCTAGTTTTTAAATATATTTTTGAATAGCTCATCATGCCAACCTTTATTTGTCATTGACCCACATACAGTACTGTGTATTAGTTGAGGGGAACTGTAGTAGTCCTTCTCCTACTTCACAGACTTTGTTAGAGAAATGCCATAAATAAGAAAAAAAACTGATTTACATGGAGGTAGAGTGAATAACAAATGACTTGCACCTTATGTCAGTTTTTAAAAATACATTTACTAATTAATTTGATGTTTTAGAGATGCAAGCTGGTTCTTACAGAAATAGACCTGGTGCATAAAGATAGCAGTGGAGACGTGAGCGGGATTTGAGACACTGCAGCACACATTTACTAAAGGCTTGTCTACTCAGGCACACCTGATGGAACAGATACACTTCTATTTTAATCAGCTGGTCATATCTATTTTCGTCCAATGTATGCGTGCAACTATAGTGCGAATTATGTGTTGGGCTGTGAACACTACCAAAACACAGTTGACCTACAAGACTGTGATGTGCCTGAACGCATCGTGTGTAGATAGAGGACTGAAGCTGCTGTTGCTGCTGCTGCTGCTGCTGCTGCTGTGTAGGTCACCCTTTCATTGGTTTCAACACAGCCTGTCTACAGCGCCTTCTCCTGTCACCAAACACTCACATTTTGTTTACCTGCTATCACATAATGGAGAAAACAGCAGCACCACGGAAACAGTGCATGTATGGGCCTCATGTTAAATGTATTTTTTAAGTGTTCACGTTAAGCGGCACAATTTATAGAATGATGGAGTGTAAATTTATACAACCGCTTCTGCAACTGATTTATCATTTCCAGCTTACCACTGTGGCAGAGGAAATTGCATCAGAAATTGTAGGAAAGCAGGTGTAAAATCCACAATGTTTCATACAAAAGACACAAAAGGAGAGGTGACGATAGCCTGGTTCAATATAATAGACACATCTTTTTTTAAACTGAATCATTTATCTCTTTTTATGCCATTTGATTAATATTTCCTCTCATATTCTCTTAGTCATTGGAGAAGAATGCACTATCACGGCTCTAAATGCGTCTTCAAACAGTGTTATCAATATTCCATGTTCAGAAGCATAGAACATTTTCTTTTGCACTCCATTGCTCTCCAGACATTTGAAAAATATGTCTTAAACGGCCCAGCATCCCATCTTATTTAGTGACGCTTCATGCAGATCAAATGAAACGCACAGGGATCTACATCTGTAGTCTTATTAATACCTTGCTAAATTGATAAATTGCGGCGACACAAAGTTTTTGCATGCCTGATGGTGATTTTAGGCAGACTTAGTGAGTATCCTTCTTCCATGGAGCTAAAACTGAATACGATATTAAGAGATGGAGGCAGATCATAGTAGAAAAGTGGGCTCGAGTGGGTGGAAGTGGAAACTCATCCTCCCACTCTTTCATGCCTATCCAGCATTAACAAGCAAGCCTCTCAAAGCACCAAACATTATGACTATCAAGAGCTTCTAAATGATATCAACAATTAGCCATCCTGCCTCCATTTAACTAAGTAAATGAGTGTTTTAGGTGATCGTGGGAGTCCGTGCTGCTGGCCGTGATGCCATTTATGTTCTGCTCTTTACTGTGCACACTTTGAAATCTCAGCTTTGAAGTTGTGATGTGCTGCAAAAAATACTAATGCTTCCACATTTCTAAAAATGCAGCTGCTTCTGTCCTGCACACGGTTACATAAAGGACCAGATATCCATGAATCCCAAATTACATCCTCAAAAATGTAAAACCAGTTAGTTACACCTTGATCTATCTTGTGGTCCTTGTAGAGGGTTTGACAACCTCTTAAATAGTTTATTTCAGCTCCAGTGTTAGCTGATGTTCTTAGCGTAGCTCCAACCATGATAGACAGTGAGTGGAGCTGGCAGCTAGCTGTCTGTGGACAGAGTGAGCTCTGCAGCAGGAGCAACAGCGAGCGGCAGGGCCTAATGGGACCTGATCAGGAGCTTAGGTCACTGCCATCTCAAATACAGCCATGGCACAGCAGACATCAGCGCTAACTCACCTTAGATTAGAGGCTGGAAGCATGGCTGTAACACACTCTGACACCTCAAAGCAAAGCCTCAGCCGTAGCATTTCAATTACCTCCCCTTACCCAACTCACATGGATCTCACCAGCACAGCACAAGCTGGCCCTGAGGACTGAATTTCAGACACATATAGCATTAGACAGCGTAGCAGGGTTACTTTTTGTTTTATTACGTCATTTTTGTTGGATTATCATCTGAATAAAATCACTGTACAAAGCATAGAAGTAGTAATAGAACAGTAGCAGCATAACACTTCCTCCTCCACATTGATAATTAGGTAGCTTCGAACAAACTGGGTCACACAAAGTCCCATCTGACCACATCTTAAGATACCTGAGGATGAGTACACACTGGTGTAACATTTTTTTTTTAATAGAACCAATTGAGCCTATTCTAAAGGTGCAGTAGCTAAAGTCAATTAAAGGCAGCACATTGAATGGGATTCCTTGGTATTTCTGTTGCAGTTTGGTTGTTCATACATTGTTTTTTAACCCTGAAGTCACATGATATTGGTACTCGATCACAGAATAGGCTGTTGCTGTATATTCCATTAGTCAGAACCTAAATAGGAAATATGTCATTCTCTTATAATGCACCTCGCACTTGGAACAAACTGAAAAAAGGCCTTAATATTAGATGTATTACCGTGACTACAGCTGTTCAAAGGCCTCATTTCAGACCTTGTTTTAATTGATTGCAAATGTTTTTAACTTTTAACTAACTAACTCATTGTTTTTATGTTATTTTTATTTTCTTGTACCTAATATTGTTTTGCCTGTTGTTGTTTTTGCTGTTAGTAATCCTTCTCAATAGTCTTTCGAAATAAAATAAAGGTTAATAATACATGTAATTTCTAAGAAACCGTGTAGTCCTGTCAACAAGGGTAGATAATCAGAAGAAGCTCATATCTTTTTCTTTTTTTTTCCGTTGGGTTTTTTTTGGTTTTTAATTTGCTTGTTTTTGTAATGTAAATGATAGGACAATATATGATGTCTCTGGATGTTGGTATGAGGTTGATTAAGATTAATGGTAGTTAATAATGATTAATGTAGACTTGAGGAATTAGTAGAGGGGTGAGCTTGCCGGCACTAAGAGAGGAGAAGATACACATACAACATTTTCTGCCTTGCCTTCTCATGTGTATCTAATTTTTTCAAGATGCAAACAATTTATAAAATCTCTCATCCAGTGTCCAGCCCATGAGAATCAAGCTTTTGGTGACTAGAGTGGAGAAGACCAAGGTATCTTTGTGGGAGTTTTTAGAGAGGAAGGAGAGCAATGAGTGGGCAAGGGTCAACGCGTGTTTGTAATGTTTTCATGAAAGATTTAAAAATGTTCTTCCAAAATGTATATTGTGTAGGGAAAAGCCAAAACTTGCATCAATGCAGCTGGAGCCGGATTGCGTCTATTACATAGAGGCTCAATGTCAGGTTTTATTTGACCATGGTCCAGTATATTTAAACAATGACCTTAAGTTGTGTAAAACATTCTGTAACTCATAGTATAAACCAGTCTTCCCCAACCTTCTGACTTATAGGTCTTGAGATAAGGTCATATAGATTGGAACAAGCGTGTTGTTGTGGACACTGGCCTCTAGTAGCTCAAAAGTCTGGCATAGTTTTAGGAGGAACTAATGGACAATCTGAAGTTTTCCCTTGCAAAATCACCAATCTGAAAGGGTTAGGGTTGAGAGAAGAAGGCAAACATTGTACAGATCTTAAAATGTTGTAATATCTCTATCATGCCACATGCTGAAGGCGTTGTCATTCAGAATGAGGAAAAACTGGTTTGTTGTTACAGGGAGAGAGTTTGGAATTGCTTGAATTCCATTGTGGTTTTTAAACTGTTTCCATATTCACAGTGTTTGACTAACTACAGGCCTGTGATTTAGATCAGAAGGAGGCATAGATAGTCGGGCGCAGGCCAGTACCATACCACTGGTCTGCACTAAATTTCCTCCATGTGCACACAGGTAGGAAGCTAGTTTACGGCCACAATGACAATGCGGCTTTGTATACTTGCTGCCCGATAATATACCTGGAAACTTGGAAGGGTGAGCCTCCCTGATGTTTGACATCTGTAAGAGTGCATTTTGTATTGTAACAGGGCCTCTGTTCCATATAAAGTAATGGTGGTCTAAGGTTTAAAAAAGGACTTGGGAATAAAGATTGGGTCCACCAAGAAAAGGTTGATAATCTTGGTCACCACATCATTTTTACAGAGTAAACGTGACCTGTAAGAGACATCCTGGACAATTGTTTTCCACTTTACTTAAACCAATGTATTATTTTCACCTCATGGAAGAAAACCTTATTAGCACTGCACTTGTGTGACATTTGCCTGTGCTCAGACAGACAGTGGGGGAGCTGCTGCACAATAGGTTACTTAAAGTCTCAATCCTCCACCTTTATCCACAAGGTTTGCATACAAATTCAGAGGACCCTTGTAACACAAACACTCAGCAGGTGTGTGTGCGTGTGTGAGGCAGACAGCGGGTGGCAGTAATGGGCTTTCTCTTTGCGGTTGAAGAGGCCTGTTGGGTGCTGACCTCCATTTAGATGCCCAGGGAGAGAGAGGTAAAGCTTTATTATGAGGACTCCCCTCAATCCTGGCCAGGTCACAGTCCTGCTGTCAGTCACCAGCACACATCTCTATCTGACTGTCTCTATGTGTGGTCTCGAAGCTGCAGATCTGTTGGAATCTACAGTGAGTCACTACAAGTGCATTTTATCACAATCCACCTAATAACCACATGAATAATGCTGCCTTTGTTACTGATCAATAACTATGATTGGGGAGCTCCTTGCACATTGTCACGTTCTTGTACCAGAGTGTATTTTATTTTAAGATGTTTCTGTTATTGTTGCTGTGACTTGTTGGACTCCTCCTGTTTCTCTGAAATCATACATTATATTGGATTTTAACATCCAAAAACCCTTTGCTTGTTGCTTTCCCTCACTCTCCCTCAAGCACTTTTCTTGTTTTTTGAAACGAACCTCTCTCACCACCTCTTTCAGATCCAGCGCTCCAGAAACAAACAGATGAAAGAGATGTTCCCTGAAGGTTTTGGAATCCACCATGCTGGCATGCTGCGATCTGACCGCAGCCTTATGGAGAGCATGTTCTCCAAAGGGCACCTGAAGGTGTTGATCTGCACTGCCACCCTGGCCTGGGGAGTGAACCTGCCAGCCCATGCTGTTATCATCAAGGTTCTCACTGTTTGACTTTCTTAATTCTTGCTATTTAGTTATTTAGCTTTGTATTTTTCCCCTCTAACACAAACAAGCAGTGAAATAATGAGTACTTCAAGGTGGCTTCTGCAGTTTTACCTGATCCTCAAGCAAAATCTAGTTTTAAGTCCTATCATATTTTTGACTTAATATTATGCTTACACAGTCCATAATCTACAGTACATTTTTATGTAATCAAATTGCCAAAACTAACCAAACTAAGTAAAAGGGAGAGCTCAGTATGGTTTTTCTGTGGATGTGGAACTGAGTAACAGGCAAACTACAGCCATTTATTGCATTGAGAGTTGCTCATCCACCATATGAGCAGATAAAGGTTTCCTTCCTCCATCTGTGCAGTCAACTTATGTGTTGGTCAGCACATAGACTTTACATTGAGATGACATCACTCACACAAAAAAAGCTCTTCATGGCTCTGGGAAAGTTTAACAAATAAAATATTTTCATGATTTATAAATTGATAATACAAAGAGTAATAACAGATCCTGTGTGCTTTTGAGGTGTCCCGTTAGTGATTTTACAGATGTCTCAGTCATTATGGTCTTCTATGGAAACATTATTTTTGGTTAGCAGGGTAAACTACCAGCCAGGTTGCCTCCCTGTACCTTATCCAGCTCTCTTTAGGGTCTATGCCTAATATTTGCCCCATGGCACCCTAATGTGCAAATTTGTCCTTGTCTAAGATATGCTCTTTTAGTCCAATGGACATGAATAAATTGTCCAGTTGTAAATGTTATTTGATACTGTATCATCACTTAATTCAAGTTCAAGCCTTTGACAAAATATAACTTGCACATAGATGTCTTATTCATGACTTTTTTTCTAGCATCCATATAGTTATAATAGCATTAGTTTATGTTCAGCTAGTAAAATAGTTTGGCTGTCATATATTTAGAAATCTAGTTATAGCTATGGCTCAGGAGGTAGAGCAGGTTGTCCAATACTGGACTGCAGGAGAAATGCCTTACTCTACATACATCTAAAAAATAATCTGCTTGTCATTTTTACATACTGTGATATTCACAAAAATGTTTACACTACACGTTTCCAGTCCTTGAATGCATTTTTCTATCTCTGGTGTGTAACAGGGCACACAGATCTATGATGCCAAGCGCGGTGCCCTGGTGGATCTGGGTATCCTGGACGTCATGCAGATCTTTGGACGTGCAGGTCGTCCCCAGTTTGACAAGTACGGTGAGGGCACCATCATCACCACCCACGACAAGCTGAGTCATTACCTGACCCTGCTCACCCAACAGAACCCCATTGAGAGTCAGTTCCTGGACAGCCTGGCAGATAACCTCAACGCTGAGGTCAGTCTGAATCAGTCATTTGGAAAAACATCATCTGCATCAACTGTCTGCTGTTTCTACATGTACATTATTTGGATGCCAGTGTTGTTTATTTCTATGATTTATATCTCATTTTGAAAACTGTTTTAAAGACATGCTGGTTTTTCAACATCATTAATGCTCCTATCACAGCTACATCAGTATCGGTGTATATACCGTCCGATATGTGCAGATATTTATTTAGATATAGGCAGCATTTTATGCATACTTAATCTTAATCAAGTTTAATATATACATATTAAACTCTGTAGTTTACTGTTTCAGAGCACTGTGGTAATTTTTATAAAAATGAAGTTTATTCTTAAACTGTAAAATAGCATAGCCTCCATTTGTCATACAAGTGTTTGGTTACCACATTTGTAAATTAAAGGTGTGTTTATGTATATTTTCTACATATATATATATAAGATAATTGGCTGATATATTGATATAGGATTTTTTTATTCCCTAATATCGGTATCGGCATCGTCCCCAAAAATCCAGTATCGGTCAGACCCTAGTTCTAACATGTATTTTAGAGATTTTGGAAGCTTTCCAAAAATGACAGTGATGAAAATTATCATCTCATCATCCCTTATTTAAGGAGAGATTCACAATTTTCCAAATGTCAGGTGGCCAAAAGAACAATGATACAAATGTGTTCTTGCTGCAATCATTCCTTCTGTTCCTGAACATTTCAGAGATTATGACATAATTCACTTTGATTGTAAAGTGATGGGGGATTTCACAATCCTTGTGTTGTGAAGTAATGTATTCCAACATTTATTATCCATATGTTATGTTAAAACATCCTTTTTGTTTCTCTGCAGTGTTTCCATGCTGAGCTGCAGTGAAGGGACAGTAATAAAAAGAGGGACATTTGTTCTAGAAAGACTAACGTTAGAAGATTTCCACTCGACTAGTCTAACTAATTAAGTACAGATTAATTGTTGAATATATTTTGACAGAACACCAGGTCTGTGGATTTTGAAGTGGTGGCACTTGAATGGTTATTAAAAATTCAGGGCATGACCATTTTATTAGTTTTATTCAAAAGTGAAATCTGCCCACTTGTTTTAGAAATCAGCAACAATGAACAGAAAAATGAAAGGAGAAGAAACATGATATAAAAGTAATGTTTGTCTGTTAACATTGTGGTCCAAAGTATGTTGTACTGTTAAAACGTCTGGCAGGGCTGTAGACGTTTTGTGTTCAGGCTGCAGCTTTATCAAGTGTCCACTAGATGGAGACAGAGACCAGTGATGTTAGTGACTGTATCATCTCTCTGCTGCTGCTGCAGATCGCCCTGGGCACAGTCACCAACGTGGAGGAGGCAGTGAAGTGGCTCAGTTATACTTACCTCTACGTTCGCATGAGGGCCAACCCACTGGCATATGGCATTAACCACAAGGCTTTCCAGGTTGGTGGTCTACAGTGTTATTTCTTTTATTCTAGCTGTTTATTCTAGCTTCCCTCAAAAATCTGGTTAGGATGTTTTGAGTATGTCTGTTTGTAACAGTAGAAACAACAAATATACCAGTAGAATAATAAAAGAGTGGATATAATAACAGAAGATAATCATTTAAACAATATAATTCCACTTTAAACTTAATTAAGCTGCTTGTATTAAATGTTTGCCAACAAAAAACACTTTCTTCATTTCTGAACATTAAAATTAAAAATGAGGGAGTTCACTGAGCTGATTGATGGCATTTTCAAAAGATATTCAATGCTTCAAAGTATACAAAATAAACACAAAATATTTATTGTAAAAAAAGAACAAAAAAAGTTGTAATGCAATTAACATCCATGAACATTAGATCCTGTGTGGTTGAATGTGGTTTGTGGCTTTAAACAAAGTATACATATTTGTGGATGCAGATGGATCCCTCCTTAGAGCTGTACAGGAAGGAGCTGGTGGTGGAGGCAGGCAGGAAGTTGGACAAGGCCAGGATGATCCGCTTCGAGGAGCGCACTGGCTACTTTGGATCCACTGACCTGGGCAGGACTGCCAGCCACTTCTACATCAGATACAACACTATAGAGGTAGGCAGAGTACCATCACATGACTGTTAGTACCATAAACATTATTCTAAACTGATACTTAACTTCTACTTAAAATGTCAGGACTCTTAAAAATGAACTAACTCCCTGTTCTACTATGAGTGACGTTATGTTACAATAAGTAACATAACAGTATAGTGTATGTCACACTGGCTAATCTGTGTAGTGTTGAAAGTATCTCAACATAATAGAGAAAAGCTGGTTCAGAATCCAATTATTGCAGGAAAGGGGATTAGAGTGGCTTTTCAAACTCTGTGAGAAAGAAGCACAAAGAATATGTATTCATTACAGCTATCTCTACTTCTAAATACAACATTTTATTCCAAAAGACCTACAAGCAAGCCATTCTTACACAGGCAATCCCAGATAGTTTCTTTTCTCTTCTCTGTTTAAAATGCACTTATTCTTCAGTTTACATTACAAGACAGTGGCAGACTCTTGTGGTACATCATACAGAAGATAATATATAGGAATCACTCATTATCTGTGGGTTTCATTCTGATTCTGGCTATATAGTTTGTTATTTAGAGGGAAGCTGGGTTAAAACTCTTCTTAATGTTGTTAGATGTAGCACATACATTAGAATGTAGGCACATGTTTTGGAAACGTGGAAGGATACGGGCAGTTTGGAGGGTAGTCAGATATATAGTACCCAGCTTGATTGCACACGATTCAAGAATTTTCAGCCCTTCCATTTATTTATACAAATATGGACAGTGTATAAAAACATATATTATGGAAAACTGGCACGAAAGACCATCCTCAAATTTTAGGATGCTGAACAGTGGAATATTGTATGGGGTGTTAAAATACTGCCTTTGCAGATAAAGTTGGATCAGATGTGGCTGTATAATAGATAAAGTTTGCTTTGATCTAAATATCTCATACTGACCCCCACTGGCTGGTTAGATTAGTATGTGGTTAAATACTGTAGGTATGGATATGAGTCTATTTTTCCATGTTTTTCTTTTATTGTGTATTATTCTTCTACTATCATGTATCTATGTTCAATTTTAAGCATTTACACCCTATGTATCATGTATGACTGTATGAGACTGAATGACTTGTCATTATCAAGACTTTATTAACCACTTATATGTCTTCTCCCTCCACCTATAAAGACTTTCAATGAACATTTCAACTCTCAACGGACAGAAGCAGACATCCTCGGTATTGTGTCCAAAGCCGAGGAGTTTGACCAGCTCAAGGTGAGAGAACATCACATATAATCTACTACTGAGGCTGTTACCATCATATCAACATCTATCATTTGTGTCTGTTGTACCAGTGTGTTGTAAACATCTTAACAAATTAAGAATCTGATATTATTGTGATCATACTGTACTAAAGGACTGAGTGTCTCAATTATAATGCAAGAACAATGTGGCTGCTTTATTTCTGTATGTCTCCTACATGGATCATGGTGAGAATGTTTTTTAGTATAATATCATTTATACAATCATTAAGTGCATTTTTAAAAATATTTTACAGTGCTCATTTAAAATGAGTCAAACTCAGAGTTCAAGTTAATTTGCTAGTTAATTGAGTAAGTTTTGTTGGTTTCTTATTTGAAAATTGATGTTAAAGGAACATGTGCCTTTGTCTGCCTCTATCAGAAATTAAGGACTTGCTTTTTCAAACATAGAGAAAGAAGAAAATGTCTTAATGAAAGTACATTTTGCAACCCTGTACCTGCATATGTATAAAGATAGAGTTTAAAGCTTTTAAGGTATAGAAACAGTAACTAAGGAGCTTGAGGCTTAGCAAGCTATGAATTGATTTCTAAATCTTAACTTACCGATCACCTGATTTTACTTGACCTAAGCTCTGATTGTGACACAGTATATATCTTAATCTGTTACCCAAAAAACAGAGTTTAAGTTGCAGATACTGTTTTTAAATGTTTTATTTCTTACCTTAATAGTATACAGTCCACTGTTGCTGTGTTTTGGGTCCCTTTTATTTTTCTTCCACTTAGCCAAATCATGTGCATCATCATAACATTTCTTCACTGTTATGCAGATGTCACTCAACATGCTGTTTCTGCTTAGTCAGGAAACATCAGTAATTCTATGTATGTAAAATATCTATCAGCCCTTAAAAGTGTCCTAAATTGGGTCTGAAAACAATAAGTGATAATGTGAGTGATGTGTGTTTCAGGTACGTGATGAGGAGTTGGATGAACTGGATCAGTTGCTGAGTAACTACTGTGAGCTGCCGGCTGCAGGCGGAGTGGAGAACGGCTACGGCAAGGTCAACATCCTGCTGCAGACCTACATCGGACGAGGAGAGGTGGACAGCTTCTCTCTCATCTCGGACCTGTCTTTTGTAGCACAGGTGAGAGAAACAGCATGAATATCTAATAAAGGCTCTGAAGGCTCTGTCTCAGGGTTTTTTTTTCTTTTTTATTTGCTTGCGTATTAAAAAAAAAAAAAACACCTCATTGGTACTAACTGATATTACAAAACCCAACAGCCACATGGCAGACATCAAAGCTACTATAAGTCTTGAAATCGTATTAACCGAATAATAATTAACTACAGTGTAAATGGCCACCAAGTTGAAGCTTAGTTGTAGCATCTAGTGGTTGTTGGTGGCATTGCACTTTAAGGTACTTTCACACTGGCTTTAGCTTTAATTCATGGTAGATGCAGCTTGATTTGAATGCCACAAAATCTAAATGAAAATGTACTGGAACATAAAGGAATATGAAGATGTTCAGACTGTCTAATAGATTATGAATGAATGTTTGAGTTAGTTTGGAAAAAGATATAAGTCTTGGTACCACTGAGCACTGAAATAACATTTTATAAATGAATATACAAATGTGTAGTTTATTGATACTAATGACATTTACCTGACCAGCCCTGTCTGAGTCTGTGTGTACGGCCAACCACAGCAACTGCCCTGCTCTTGAGGAAGGAAGGAACAAGATAGCTCAGTATATTTACACAGTCTGGCCACTCTATGCAGGATCCTGTCTGACCATGAATGCAACTGTTTTCACTTGCTGTAACTTTAAATGTTGCTGTTGAACCTAGCTGTGGTGCCATTACGTCATCCTAATGACGCAGTCAGACCAGATTTCACTTACCATTCATTTGTCTGTGGATAGTCATGAATTGATTCACGCAAAGTTCAGTCTAATTGAACATTACCTCGCAAAATGTCAAAGCTCTACAATGTCCATTTGAGAGAGGATGGGATTGACCTTTAATTAGGAAAATACCATTTCTTAATATTGTTGTTTTAGAACTGCACAGCAAAATAAAAAGGACAGTAACAGAAGGTAATGAGTGTAAAATGCTAAATGGACTGTACTTACATTGCACTTTTCTAGTCTTCCAACCAACCACTCAAAGTGCTTTTTACACTACAAGTCCCATTCACGCACATTGATGCCTAACCTGCTCATCAGGAGGAAACTAACATTCATGCTTTATAATTTCACCACATTGTAATGCCTCCCCCCTCCCTTCTTATTATGATTTTTTTTAATCCAAAACTCATAATTTCCAACAATAATTGACTCCATGTGGCTGAATGAGTAATTGTAGAATGTTTGAGGCAGATTCCCTCTTTGAACTAAAATAGTTCTCATATCAGATGTGTGTCTGCTGGGAAGTCTGTGATGGTAACTCTAGAGGAATTTAAAGTGAGATCCACAGTCCCATTGCTAACTTCACCTCGCTCAACTCACTCACACACACCATCATCCACATCATTCACAGACACACTCAGCTGAGCGTGCAACCATGAATTGACACACTCTCACCAGCCGATGGTTTTAGCAGTTGTGCATCTGAGCGGTTCTACAGATTTTAGACTTAACCACAGAACAGTAAAAAGTGCAGAGGTACTGTACCAGAGGTTAACAAAGAATGTAAAGCATGAAGACGTAAAGACACAGAACGCATCACACGGCTGAGATTAGTCAAAATACTTCATTTGTCCTTGTTGGCAACTTGACAGGCAAGCTGGTTTAACTTAACAAAACATAATAAAAAGTTGTTTATTGTATATAGCGTGTTGTGTCAATTTTGAATTTCAATCAATAATGGTTGCCTTATCTTACTTTTCTAATCTTTTTAACCACTCAAAGTGCTTTTACACTACATGTCACATTCACTCATTCACACACATTTATACATCATTGGCACAACCATCAGAAGTAATTTGGGGTTAAGTATGCGGACTGGAGGAGCTGGGAATCGAACCAGTCAGTCTTCCGGTGGACTCTAATGGTTCTACTTCCCATACTGTCCCATACTACAAATACTCTCTCACAGTGCCAGTGCATTCACGAGTCCAGAACACAATAATCTGATATATATATATATATATATATATATATATATATATATATGAATAAAAATGTGGTCATATTCATATATTGAACATTGTGCAAAATGATGTCAATCAGCAGCTTCTGTGCTTAACATCTCAGGCTGTTAATCTGTTTTGTTAAAGGCTGGTTTATTATTGAAACGTAATATTATTCATATAATATATTATTTCTATGTTATTATGCCATTGTTTTACTGGTCCAGCCCACTTAAGACCAAACTGGGCTGAATGTGGCCCCTGAACTAAAATGAGTTTGACACTGCTGCCATGACAGTTGAATATCTTTGTTGCAGTTTGAGCAGAAGGCGGCTTAGGTTTTCAGTTTATCTAGGCAGCCAACAGTTAATGTGTGCAGCAGCCGCTACTAGAATACAGTGCCAGTGAAATTAGACGTGGTTGTTGATATTAGAAATGGAGGATGTAATATAGTTATAAATTATATACATATTGGTAATATAGTTGTTTATAAATGGAAGTAGTCATTGTACATTTGGGAGTAGCTGTTAATAATATTACTGAACATTTGGACAGAGTGGTAATTATGTTTGCCAAAGCCTCTGCAGAGAAGGAAAACTGCATTTTGTTGCATCTTGGGTTTCATTGTTGTTCTTCATCAGTCCTGATAAATCTGAGTAAATAATTATCCAGGTTAATCAAATTTAAACCTCAATTTATTTTATTACTCATGGTCAGGCCTGAAAGCTCCCCTTTATCCCTGAAGTGTTACTGTTGTTAGATTAGCACTGTAAAGTAGAGGGATAGATTGAGTGCTTACAAGTTGGAGTTAAAATAAAGTAGAGGTGGCAATGCCAGTAGCAGTTAGTTGTAATGTTTGACAGATGGGCAACAGCACTACTTGGTAGCAGCAGGCAGATAGAGGCAGTATTGTAATATGATGCAGAAAAGTGTGAACAAGCATCTTTTTTTTTCAGTCTGCTCTGCTCTGCCTTCTTGTGTTCAGCCAGACCTCTCAGTTCTCACCCAGCTATCACAGCCAGATTCAAATAATCCACCAGCATTCAGACCACACCGCACAATCAGATCCCATTAACACCTGACCGAAACAATCACAGCCTTGACCGGGCTTGTGCAGTCTATCGGAGAACAACGCTGCCACCTGACCTCTCCTCCAGCACTGACATGAGCAATCCATCAGTGCACAGCTGGGGCCAACCTGGACGTCTAAAACCCAGCCAGACCTCCTCTTGATCACACATGATTAATCACCAGTATACAGCATGATGTTCCATCCAGCTGTTTCAAGCGACTTCTGCTCCAGTACAAATGTGTTTCACTTATTTGATTCCAACTTTAAAGTTTGGGGTTAAATACACTAGCCTTGAGGGGGACCCTGGTGGCCTAATGGTTAAGGCAAAATACCACATAACTACAACATCTACTGCTGGATTCCTGGCAGGGGGACCTATGTTGTACATCATACCCCCCTCTCTCTTTTCATGTTTCCTGTCTCTCAACACTTACTCTTAAATAAAAAGGCAAAAAATAAAAGTGAAATAGTGTAGAAATGATATAAGTAACACTGACATTGGTCTTTTTTTTGCCTCTTCTCGCAGAACGCAGCTAGGATCGTCAGGGCTCTGTTCGAGATCGCTCTGAGGAAGCGTTGGCCGACCATGACGTACCGACTGCTTACGCTCTGTAAGGTGATTGACAAGCGGCTGTGGGGTTTCGCCCACCCTCTTCGCCAGTTCCCCACCCTGAGCCACATCGTCCTGAACCGTTTGGAAGCCAAGAACCTCACTGTGGACAAACTCAAGGAAATGAGGAAGGATGAGATTGGTAAAGACACTGATGGTGTATTTCAATGTAAAAGGAGTAAACCATGTTAACCCTCCTGTTGTCCTCCAGTCAGTTTTGACTAATGTTGCCTGGGCGATGGGAAGGCAAAAGGATGGTTAAAATATGTGCATAAAACACCCAAATATCAGGTGTAAGTTTACTATAAATTCTCAGTAGTAGTAATATTAGTAGTAGTATGCAGATCAGCGACAAAGATGCTTAAATTAGACTTTTATTTCAATTTGTTCCTGTTTTTTAGGTATATTCAGTCATATTTTAGCAGGGGACCTCTCTGCTCTGATGTTGATTCTGTTTTCCATTGATGCAAACTCAACACTTCCTACATGGATAATGTTGTCTTGATAAATTAAGTGCATTTCCACAGAGCTAATTCCATCAGTGTAGCACTACATTTCTCTAAAAGCAGCCTTCAGTCACCAATATTTGTTCAATCTCTTAAGTTACTGTCAATGAAACTCGATACTTCACGCACAGATGTTTCAAATTAAAAGCCTCCCGTGAGCCATCTGTTGCTCCGAGTTTCTCTTTTTAACCAAAATACTGTTGTCACTCAACTAATTAATACCAGACACTTTGTGTTTTTCTTTGGTGTTAAAGGAAAGTTCTGGTGTATTTCAACCTGGTGTGTTTCCCATAAATGTGGCCATTCTAACTCCGCTCATGCTAACTTTGCACTGGCCACTTCCATGGTAAAGATTCTGGGAAACAAGTACTCACGCAAGACAATATGTATCAGAGTGGGCTGTGTGAGAGTCCTACAGCTTGCTAGATAAATATTATTCTTTCATTAATCATTTCAGAGTTAGCTTGTCATGATGGACACATTTATGAGAAATATGCCAGTTTGAAATACACCAGAATTTTCCTTTAAGTTTCTGTCAAATAAACTGTGTGCAGGGATTAAAAGCCCTCCAGCACCTCATTAATAATGCCTCTCTGTCCTAGTATGTGTTTAATTTGAAACAGCTGAACAGCTGACACTTATCAGTGATCAAAAAGACTGCAAAGTAGAAGCATTTGAATAAAAATGTATTTTGTTATAAAAGGGAAACTGAGATCAGCAGATTGGTGAGTGTGACATGATTTTGTGGAAATGAACATTACACTGACTTTAGATGTGAGTTAGTACAGGTATTTCCAATCCCCCCTCAGTGTTTTTCACCACACTTACATTTATTTGTTTGTGCAGCCTTTATTTGAATAAGTTTTTATATGGAAATTGATGATAATCAGTACACCATTCAAAGTAATTCTATTGATAACATGAGTTGTTAATGCTAAGTGTGTTGTTCCCAGGTCATATGCTGCACCATGTGAACATCGGGCTGACAGTCAAACAGTGTGTCCACCAGATCCCCGCCATCACAATGGAGGCCAGCGTTCAGCCAATCACACGCACTGTCCTGCGCGTCCGTCTCGTGGTCACGCCTGACTTCCGCTGGAATGATCAGGTAAACATGGCTGAGGTGGAGTCACTGTGCTGCTGTGTGCTGCTCTGTGTATGTGGAATAGTTTGAAATAGTTAACTATGTACATGTCATAAACGTTTAGCTCATGTTATGTCACATTTTATGTCACATACTGTTCATATTCTGACCCAGCTGAAGTATGATTGGTGCCTATACCAAATTTTGAACCACTAATTTATTTTGCATTCTTTTTCATTTTCTTTTGGTTGGACACTATTAGTTTATGGTGTGAAAATACATTCACAGTCACACTATACTATGATGTCATGTTATTTAAAGCCAGAACATAACAGCCATAATTGTGTCTGTTCATTTATTGAAAATGAGAGATGCAACATTTGAATGGTAGGTTATATGATAACCTTTGACATGTATACCATCTGCACCAGGATTCCACTTAAGGAAAAGTCATAAAATGTAAGACTTAAAGATATTATTCAGGGTGTTTGTTTTGCTTTCAAATGCCAAAATGGGTCAATTTTGACCCGAACAGTACGTAAGGTGTAAATACTCTTTGATTTTGATTTGTTTCCAGCACACAGCAGCAGCCTTAGATTATTGATGATGTTAAGCTTTACAGAGCTCACAGCTGAGTCAAAAACATGAACTATGTGCTCAGATATTTGGGAATGTTGCAGCTGTATTTTTAGCTTTTAACAAAAATCATCCTCCATAGATTATCTCACAAACTTCTCAAAATGTCTTTATATGAAAATGAATTAATTTCATATAATATTATACAAACAAGAACATACTTTTGGGTTTCTCAACTGACAGCTTACAGTGGTATGAGCTGTTCAATTTGAGCTATACAGTATAAATAGGGATCTTATAACTTATAATTGCAAGCTATACAAGTACCTCTAGTAAAAACACATATTGGAATATATAACATAGTTGAATTATCACTAGAGAAGATAAAGGCAGTATATCTACTAGTGAGACTTTGAGTAAGTATTGAAATCACATTTATACATGACTGAACTCAGTGTGGGTCTATTTCAGTTCTGACTGCATATACTCAGCAACAAATGTCCGAGCCAGCAGTGAAGCAGAGCAGCTGTGTTGAAGCTTTGAAGGCTGGAGCAGATGTGATGGTGTGTTAGTGAGTTGCGGTGTGTGAGCAGGGTGGGCTGTGCCCAGCTCTCCCTGCTCCTCTCTCACTGACACACACACACACACACACACACACACACACACACACACACACACACACACACAGTCAGTAGTGGAAGTGTGAATCCCACTGCACTGACTATGTTGTCTCAAGTCACAAGCTGCTGGTCAAACTGGCCCTCACTGTTTGTGTGTATAAAGTCCCACAAGTGTCCTCACACACTTCTCACTCTTTGGTTTGTATAATAGTAGTAGTAGTACAGTTTATCTGGACTATTCTTTGGCATATTTTTTTCCCCAATACAGATGTATTTCCCCCTACCTTGAACACCATAAATTAAATTCCATTCACCTTCATTGTATTGAGGTAGAGTCAGAAATCTTAGACACAAATCAAGCCAAATATGTGGATAACCAGATGTCTCTGCTTTTTGGGATTTGGAGGAACAGGACCGGACAGGAGATAAGATACAAGGTTTACAATGAATGTATTCCATCACACTGGGGGGTCAGAGGAGGTCAAGAGGTCTTGAATATGGTCAAGTAGTTACATGAGCTGATGATGACTTAAGTGCTCAGTGAAAACAGTAAAGGTGCAGTGCTGTGAGATTTGCATAAAGGGAACAGTAATAGCATGAGCTTCAGTCAAAAAGCATCAAATCTGTGGTGTAATGAACTATAGATAGATAGATAGATAGATGGATAGATGGATAGATAGATGGATAGACAGATGGATAGATAGATGGATAGACAGATAGATAGATAGATAGATAGATAGATAGATAGATAGATAGATAGATAGATAGATAGATAGATAGATAGATAGATAGGTTTTATTCATCCCCATTGGGAACATTCATGTATCCAGTAGTTAAAAAACAAGGTTAAATAAGTAAGAAAATGATGTTAAGAGGAAGAGAAATGATTGAGATTATTGCAGTGCCCCGTCACTGTCTTTTTACTCAAAGACATAAAATCAAGTTTATAATTTGTTAATGTTAGGAGATGTAAAAAAAGACATTTGTATAGTTTCTGTCTAAAGATGGAGCAATGGCATATTTATCCATGTATTGGCAAAGTACATTTGTTTGGAACATGTGAGAGGTGGATTATGCTGTGAATCCAAGCTGACAACAGCTGCCATGCTCCACACAGAAAGCTCCAAATGTGTCAAAGCCACCCCTCCAGCCTACAGGGGGGCTAGTGTTTGATACTCAGTGACTTTTAGTGTGGACTGTTCCTTTAATGAAAAGACTCATTTGAATGAGAAAATCATTTTCAGAAGAAGTGCTGCTCCTCCTACCTTGTTTGTCCTGATGGCCATGGAATCTCCATATGTCCTTGAGATCCAGGCCTCGCCAACATGTCTCACCTCAGCTATCAGTGAGGCCAGAGGGGATCATGGGAAGCCTCGATCGGAGTTTGTCATGGAATCTGAGTGGAATAGGAAGCTCATTGTAGCGGGGCTGAATATGAAGATGAATGTTTATGTCCGATTAGCGATGCATGCTGTAATCATGGGAGAGTGGTAATGGAACACTGGCTGGCTTAGTCCTGATCCGGCTGCAGAGCCTGGACACATGTACCGACACATGAGCCGCCTCACTGATGGCACCCAGGAAACAAGACCACACTCACTCATTATGAAATCAACTTTTTCACCATGCTCCCAGTATTATTCATTCCACTGTTCATCTGATAGCAGCTTTAAAAACCAATTTGTGTGTTGATAATGAAAATCTAATGTTCTGCTAATTTGCAGCAGTGTGCAATATTTAAAAATAGTTACTCTTTTCATGACACACCAAAACCACCAAATGTGAACATTATATTACGTTTTGCCTTTCATGTTTTTAGACTTCATAATGCACCTAACAATGTAATTGATGGAGGACTAAATCCCCTTCTGTGTAAACATGGATTTAAAAGTAGATGTGAAGCTAATATGAAGCTTCAGTCAAATCTTCATCTTCTATGTTTCAACGTTACAGTGTTTTTAGTATCAAAGTCTTTGTGTTACTATACTTCCACCACAGCTCAACAGGAAACACTAAGAGGAGATTTGATGGTAAAAAGACTGTAAATGTGTCAGATATCACTTGATATGACTAACTCACACTGATGAAGCTCAATAGAAGCTGATCAGAGACTTTAAATGACTGTATGGACTCACTGTGGATTTAGTCCTCCATCACTTCCATTGAAAGCACATTAGAAGGAAATCTTTTAATAGTCAGTATGAACAGGAGGAATGATTACAGAGAGGAAAACAACTTTACTGTTCATATGGAAACCTGACTGCTGCTTTAACACACACTTAAAAAATTGTGAACTTGTCCTTTAACATCATTAGTAACTTCAGTGGAGATAAAATATATGCTTAACAATCTAATGGAGTCTAGTGCCACTACAACACAAACTCACTACAGTTAAATCAACAGTCAACTCACACAGTCTTACTAATAATTTACATTATGAGTTTCATAATTGTAGAATGAATACTGGCCTTCTATTATATTATATGTATAACAAAAGTGGCCTCTTGTTTGTGTATATGTGTGTTTTCTTGTCCGATTGTGTTTCCCTGAAAACTAATTATCTGTTCATGAATTTAACACTGCTGCACGTGTGTGTTTAAAACACACCATCTGGTATATATCATTATAAAGTTATGCAGTTATTATGGCTCATGTGTATTAACAGTTGCTTATTTACACATCCAGCATAGAGAGGAACGTTATTATTCATTTAGAGTCATTTTTCCTTCCACCTGATGAATCTAAGTGCAACAATATTTATTTATTTTTAGCTCTGGTTTGGTCTCCACTTGCCAATCATTTGGTGCTAAGTAAGTCATGTACAGTGTGTTCATCACTGAAAACATCTGCCTCCTTCTGCTGGATACCAGGAGGATGAGAGTGGCCTTACATGCAACTTCCGCTGTTAATATAAAATGTGTGTGTTTCTTTAAAGGAAACTCTGATTGAACTGTTGTTTCCCTCTGTGGTTCAGGTCCACGGGTCAGTGGGTGAGCCATGGTGGTTATGGGTGGAGGATCCAGCCAATGATCACATCTACCATTCTGAGTACTTCCTCCTGCAGAAGAAACAGGTTTGTGTCATGATACAGCTATTATTAGACTGATTCTTTTACAACCCAATAAAACAGAGCTCAAATCCGGACTTGGTATGGAGTCTATAACTCAAAGCCAGTCTCCAAATATGACATCACCATAATTGTTCAGATGTAAATGAGCCTAGCCACAGTTCTAAACATAAAGCACTGTAAAAAAACCTTAGGAAATATCTCCCAAAGAGCATTATGATTTATCTGTGCTTTGTGTGTGTGTGTGTGTGTGTGTGTGTGTGTGTGTGTGTGTGTGTGTGTGTGTGTGTGTGTGTGTGTGTGTGTGTGTGTGTGTGTGTGTGTGTGTGTTCCTTTCCCAGGTGGTAACAGGAGAGCCCCAGCACATTGTGTTCACCATCCCCATCTTTGAACCGCTGCCCTCCCAGTACTACATCAAGGCTGTTTCTGATCGCTGGCTCGGGGCCGAGGCCGTGTGCATCATCAACTTCGGGAACCTCATCTTACCTGAGAGACACCCCCCACACACCGGTACACTCTCTCTCTCTCTCTCTCTCTCTGGCACTCAGATCTCACAGGTTGTGTTGTGATAGCAGGAATTTACTGCTTTACACTCCACTTGACTTGAATGTGAAGTACGGACACTGAATCTGTTAAAATAACACCAAACACAAGGACTGTTTGACACAGCTTGAATGTTTCCAGCTGTAAGATTCCAGTTGCTGCAGTTCATTGTTAAGAGCTACACTGCCTACTGCCTACTATTCCAGTCCCTCTTTTTTTTTTCCTCTTTTTCTTTTTTTTGCACATGTATTTACTTTGGAGCCAAATATCCATAGGCTCAGTATATGCCATTGTAATCATGCTGCATCCTCACAGCAGGGAATAAACACACCAACCGGTACTTCAGGTACCACAGTTAACCCTTTATTTCCCTCCTCCATACAAGGGATGGCTGTGCTAGTGTCTGTGATTTGGAGTTCAGTTTCTCTCCTGACTTCCTGTTTGCGCTTGCTGACAACAACCTTAATATTTAATATACCGCTGATGCAAATCGAGGGTTTCCTTTTGCTGCTCCTTCACATTAAAGGCTTTCTACCAGCAAACCAGCAAACCAGCAAGGGAGGCTTTTATTTTAAAACAGTTGTAAGAATGTAAATGTATTAACTAGTCAGTGGAGCAGATGTTTTGACTTTTCTGTGCGGACAACCTGAAAAATTATGTCATCCAAATTAGACTGCTTGCAGACAGACAAAGTCCTATAGTTGCTATAGTAACGTGGCGTTGTTAAGATGTCAACACAAACCGATGTGCGACAGACTTCTGCGTCACACAAGACATTTTCTTTGTAGTATAAATGAGATAAATGAAGCTGGAGCAGACATTGAGGAGGCTTTCTATAGACTGATGGATTAAGCTTCTTTTTTTCTATACAGCACAGGAGGCTTTCTCTTACCAACGCACTAGTATTCTTTGCTTTAAAATACAATAAGAATGACTTGAAACTTGGCTTAGCTGTATGCAAGTTACATGAGACATATAAAGCCCATGTAGACCGGAGAACAAATGCATGTAATCCTCCCATACTCCACTCATTCACTCCTCCAGACTGTAAGAAAGGAACCAGGATATTATATCTGACCACATTTCCCCTCAGCAGAGAGCACAATTACTGCAGCTATCAGGGGGAAAAACCCCACAGAGCAGAGGAGATCATATCACACACTGATGGAAAAGCACCGTTTGATTATTAATAAAACAGCCGCTTGTATAAAAGTCTCAGTTTGTCAAGTTTGATCATATATACAGTATGTAACAAAATCAACTGTTTGATGTTAAATGGAGACATATGAAGAAGAGGAGATAGCAGAACATATAAAGCCTTTGTAAGTCCATCAGAATACTCTCCTTCAGAGTACTTAGGCATGGGATGTATGGTAACTGTAAATATACAGGGCTCAGTTGTATAATAGGAATCCAGTTTCATCTTTTCCCAATATCCTCTCCCCCCTTCAGAGCTGCTGGACCTGCAGCCGCTGCCAGTGACAGCTCTGGGTAACCGGGAGTATGAGAGCCTGTACAAGTTCACTCACTTCAACCCCATCCAGACGCAGATCTTCCACACGCTGTATCACACCGACACCAACGTCCTGCTGGGGGCGCCAACAGGCTCTGGAAAGACCATCGCAGCAGAGATGGCCATGTTCCGAGTCTTCAACAAGTATCCCACCTCTAAGGTTAGAGCAGCAGGCTTACTCCAGCTGTCTCACTGTTCAACTGAGTTTATGAAGGAATGCACTGATGTGTTCCTGCTTTTCTGTTCATTAACTTATTATTATTAAGTGCTCCTGACATTTAAAAAGTGAGAACCAGCAGAAACTTAACGTGTAATAATAAACTATAAATGATGTTTTCATCTTTAATACATCTGTAACAGTAAATTAAGAAAGACAAAGACTATTTCAAATGGTTGTGGTGAGGCTGTATCATAAACTGATGTTAATAATAAGTCATGATCTAACATTATATACCTTCAAATATCACCACTAGCAACAGTATGTGGCATTTTTCTCGACCTGAATGATTCACATATACATAACATATACATATACATCACATACACATAACATAGTTACCCTATGGAAAGCTATCAAACAGTAATATCATTTTACATCAAACATTTAGAACAAACAACAGTGTATGTTTTGTCCCTGTGTGATCAGGTGGTGTACATCGCTCCGCTGAAGGCTCTGGTCAGAGAAAGGATTGACGACTGGAAGATCAGGATTGAGGAGCAACTGGGAAGGAAGTGAGTGGAGACACACTGCTAGATGATGGCAGAATGCATTTATGTAAGGTAGTTGTCATGTGTTTGTATGAACAGCTGTATACTGCTTCTACACATGCAAAACTTTACAAGGTACTATTTTATTCCTTTCCAGAAATGCAAATTAAAATATTGTCGCAGCCATAGGCTTTCCTAACTGTGGATGTGAACCTTGTTTAAGCTGTTTAATAGGGTTTACAAGCACAATTGTCTCAGAGCACAGGACTGAAACACATCATTAAAGCAGTGATATATAGTATTCTTTAGGCTTCGCTCTGTTGACCGAGGTTGGAAATTTAAAATAGAAATATGTATCTCAGCCCTGCGATGCAGTATTATCAATCAATCACACTTTATTTGTATAGCACTTTTCATACATCATGATGTAACACAAAGTGCTTTACAGAGTCAGAACAAACAAACAGGAAAACAATCATTAAAAACAGGAACTCAGAAAACACTAACTCCCAAAAATCAGCAATGAGGAAACACCAGAGGTAGGACAAAAATGTAAAAATAAAAAGGTAATAAAATATTAATAAAAATATTTTTTTTTAAATATGAAAGAAAAGGATAAAATAAAGTCACTTTAGAATAAAGTGGGTAAAACCGGAAATATTAGGAGAAGAGAAAAAGTAATGAAGAAAAACAGACATTAAAGATGGGTTATGAAGAAGAGACAGAATAGTCCATTAATAAAAACTAAAAAAAAGCTAAAATATAAAATATAAAATACCAAACTGGTGTGAATAATGTTAAAATCCAAAAAGTTTCTGTTCATTTTACTGTTTTTCAGTTTATGCAAATGAGCTAAACTTTGTACATACACAGCATAGTGAGCTGCACTTGTGTGTGTGAAATTTCAAGTCAATCAGACTTGCGGTGTGAGGGTTGTGGCCTTGATGACAGCGCCACCACCTGACTTACTGGACTCATATTTCTTAGGAAGCACGTGCACATCATTTGCAGTTATTGGGCCAAGTTTCATGGTTTTTCGCTCATTCCAGCTTACAGCAATTTGAGTGGAAGCAGAAGACTAATAATAATAATAAACCAGCACAGACACAGAAGAGTCTTAACCATTTGGTGTGGAACCCTAATGATGTAAACTAAGGTGTTGACTGACTGAGGTGTGTATCTGTGTTCAGAGTGGTGGAACTGACAGGTGATGTGACTCCTGATATGAGAGCTATAGCGCAGGCTGACCTCATTGTCACCACACCAGAGAAATGGGACGGAGTGAGCAGAAGCTGGCAGAACAGGAGCTACGTTCAGAAAGTAGCCATCCTCATTATCGATGAGATCCACCTGCTGGGTAAGTGACCACCACACACCTGCACCAGTGTGTACGGATGTGATACACAACTTCTTCTATTCTAAGGACCTTTTTGAAATGTGTTTTATTTCCATTGCTGATCCATAAATAGACCTAATTAGAAAATCATTGTATAACATCTATTTTCTTATAGATTGAAGTAGATTGTGGATAATGTGTATAATCCTCCAAATCTGTTTAATATTTTACTTTTTCTTCACAGAAAAGCACATTTTGTACATTGAAATGAATGATTTCATTGTACAGACTCTAAAAATGTTTGTTGTTACAAGCTTCCTGCAGCTACTTTTATATCACTACTGACAAAGAATTTCTTCAACTGTGTAGAAAATCTTTTGAACTTGATATACAATCTTCTGTATTGATGAAAAACACTGTGTACTCTATAATGTTAAAGAATGGTGCAGATTATTAAGGGCAGTCCACACCACTAGTGTTCATCAAGTATTTATGGAGCAATTTTTGACATCTATCAAGGATTTCCAGGCTTCCGTTTCAACACAAGTATCAATCAACACTGAAAGTTCTTTCTGACAGCGAGCAGTTGTCACTGCAGCTGCTGCCCAACTACATCACTTCTGTGTTTTCATTCAGCGGCAGCAGGATACGCTGCTGCCATCATGGATCCCACCTACATACAACCCTAACACGATCTCATCATGCTGTAAATACTGCAGGTTGTAGCTTAGAATAGATGAAATGGTCAGCAATCAATAGTAGGAATTGGTAATGTGTATCGTAAATGTTAAATCTGTCCCAGTCCAGATCATCAGACCATTTCCCTTCATTACTCTAGTGTCTCTCAGTGTAGTTTCTGTGGTTGCCATGGTCACAAGGCAAATCATGGCGGCTAGTTAAAAAAAAGTTGCACCATTGTAAGTTTCAACAGTAGTGGTAAAAAGCTGAGTGTGTTCATAAGAGCGACAGCAGACCTCCACCTCCCTGCTGGTGCAGCCGCTGATGAGCACGACAGCTGTTGTGTTTACACTGAAAACAATGGAGTCAGCATCAGCTAGTGCTTGCCGTCTGATAGCATCTTAGCTCCACGTGCATCACGATGTGACCCACCATATTTTTTTTACACTCAAAAACAAACTTCCATAAGTATCCACCGAATTAACACAAATCTACTTCTACACTTTTTGAACTCACTCATTAATTATATGTACTATGACACAGGCTGTGAGTTTCACTATGGTCATGTAAAGCTTCAGTTAACAAGATCAGGGTGAGTGTGAATGAATGCAGCGTGGAGGTTAGAGTAAGTGTTGATTGAAGTACTTCCACACCTACTGCCATCCTCAGTCTGATGTGAACTTCAGGTCAGATGGTCAAATGCTAACATTGCCACAATTTCATAACCCTCAACACAACTCTGAAGATGCTAAAAACCTGCCTGCAAAACTTTCTTTTTGTTACATTCTGACTGGACTGTACCATTGTGTGTGATTCCAGGGGAGGACAGAGGTCCTGTATTAGAAGTCATTGTGTCCAGGACCAACTTCATCTCCTCCCACACTTCTAAGACAGTTCGAGTGGTGGGACTGTCCACCGCTCTGGCCAACGCTCGAGACCTGGCTGACTGGCTGGGCATCGGACAGGTCAGAAACACACACAGCACTACTTCTTCTAACCAACCAATATCAGAGCATGGCTTAAAGAATATGCATTGTCAGTTTGTTCCTCTCACCCCCTGACCCTCTATTCTTTGGTCAGATGGGGGGGGGGGTCGTCTTTGTAAGCCCTCTTGTTTCAGGAATAGTCAAATTGTCATTGTGTACCAAGAACCTCACTGCAGAGAAGCCAGCCAGAAACCACAGTCTTTGTCTAGCTCCATGTTTTCATGGTTCATTTGTTGCCTGCCTCTTCAGATTTGATTGAATGTACATAATAATGGTAGTTAAGATAAACAGATACTTTTGGCCTGGAGTTACTGTTGTACTTTATCTCTATAATTGCCTGCAGTCTGTGTCTGGATGCTGTGCTTATGTTCTAATCACCAGGACTGACTAGAGAGATGCTGGAACTGTCAGTTTGAAGCAGAGATGAGCATCAAAATGATACAAAGAACACAGACTGAAATGATTTGATATGTTCTCACACTGAAGGCCAAAACACCTCAGTGAAGGCTCATATGAGCAGTTGTTCCAATATGAAAAAGATGTATCAAAGCAGAGTAAGACTAGATGATTATTACATTCTTTTATAGTCCTCATTCTTTACAGGATATAAAACATTTGCTTGGTGGTTGAGAGGGTACTCATTATTTCCATTACCACCAGTGTTTTAGGATCAAGGTTGTCACTATTTAATATATGTAAATCTGACTATTTCCATTACCAAATATTTCCTCACATGAAAACTATTTGCAATTGTTCTTAAAGTTACATAGTTCATTTAATGTATTCACCAGCCAGTCCAACACACAGCAAGTTATCTTGAGCAATGATGGCTAGGACTGGATATTATTATATAATTAATTATATAATAATCATATAATTATATAGTTATATAATTAGCAATACTGGTATCAAACAATACCATAGATAGATAGATAGACGTTTTACACCTTTCCTCTTCATTTGCCAATGCATTTACTTAACCTCTGATCCTTTACCAGTCTCAGGTGTAAATTTACCACTGAGTAACACTCAGGTCCATTTCAAGGTATCTTGGTGATCTTACAGCCAGATGTCCATGAAATTTTGGATGGGTGTTTATTCACGCTCCACAGAAAAAGAAGAAGTTTCCATATGTTTTTGGTCACCCCCCGCCCCCCCAGGCTAAAACTAAAACTTCCACTAGTACATTAGAAATATTAGCTTTCCCATACTGGGCACTCCCACCCTCAGGACAGCATGTACTTAATTTAAATCAGACATGACTCTAGTGCTGCCCTCAGTCCCGCTACTCATAATAAAATCTTAATTGTATAGTTCAGTCCAACCTGTAGTTCAGCAGTGTGGGGTGTTATGAAGGTTGCAGGAGTGTCAAACTCACTTTAGCTCAAGGGCCACATGTAGCCCAATTTGATCTCAGGTGGGCCCGACCAGTAAAACCACTTATAATAACCTATAAATAATATATAATGTTTATTCTGACCCATAATGAGTCTCTACACCAATTCACATTCATACATTTTCCATCAGTCATTATTACATGCTTGATTCATCTTTCTGTGAAAAAAAAATACATCACTGTTTTATGGTCCAGGAGAACATTTTATAGAATATGATGACTACAACAAGATGGTTTTTTTTATGAACACAGAACAAATTTGCACATTTGCATATATAAAAATGTGTAACAGCTACACAAAAATTGTATTTATTATTCATTTTATTTCCATTTTTTTGTATACTGTGGGTCACATTAGGAAAAGTCCAGCTAAAACACATGTGTATGGGGTGTCAAATATAAAAATGGGTCAAATTTGACCCTGAACAGTATCTAAGGGTTAAAAAAAGAATACTTTCAACAATATTATGTCTCAGTTTGTTTCAGATTATTTTTGCACAGAATCTGCTGATTGATAATATTTTGCACAATGTTCAATATATAAATGTGTTCAATAACACAATGTGTATTCATAGTTTGTTCCAGAAACTCAGGGTGGGGGAAAAAACACCTGAAGCAGCAGAATAAATGGATTTACATTTTTTGCAATTTTAATACTTTGCAAAGTTATTCAGTGAGCCGTATTCGACTCCTTGGTGGTCCAGTTCTGGTCCACAGGCCGTATGTTTGACACTCCTGCTGTAGAGGCTGCTAGCAGGGCTTTACATTTCTACTCTGGTTCTTAATATACAGTGATTACCCCTAAAATTGATTTTTTTCCCCCCCTGTTCTGCTCTTTGCCATCATCAATTGATTATCAAATCATAATACTGTCTGTAGTATTAATCATATGCATTTTTTTATACTCACAGACACACTTCAGAATATTGTGGCTTGACTTTTTCTCTGCTGCCAAAGCTTTACAGAGACAGTATTGGCAAACTGGATTGGCTTTGTGCCATCCATAAATCTGAGTGTCTGGCTGCTGCTGTGACTGAGCCACTGTGTTTGTATCTGCCCAGCTCATTATCCACACTGTCTCAACACAGTACACACAAAAC